>NC_047086.1:118843452-119173235 GCF_902459505.1 Geotrypetes seraphini
ATGGTACTGAAAGTTAAGTGCCTAGATTGTGCCTACTGGCACCTAACTTAATTGCACTAATTAGCTGTAATTGGCATGGCAATTGAACATACCATTTAAAACCAATTAAAAACACTTGCAGTTGTTTAGCAGATACACAAGCGCCATTGTGTCCCGCCATTTTACACTCTGTTGTGATCACATTAAATATATATCTTCGTGATCAGGCTTAAGTGTCCCCTGATGAAGGCATCTGTCAATGCCGAAACACGGATCCCTGTTAGAACATTTGGATAATGCAATTCTAATACAGGTTGCATAAAACATCTCCCTTGCCTTTTTTGTTTCTTTTGTTTGCCTAAATTAGGGCGCCAGCAGTAATTGGTAAACGCTGTTTGAAGTGACAAGCTGCATTAAATTTAAAGTGTCGACCAGTGCCTAAATAAAAGGTGCTGGAATTATGCCTCCAGAGGTAACTGCTGGCGCCTAACGCCACTATAGGTGTGGCTAATGCCAGAAATGGCATTAAGCAGTACAATGTGTCCACATAAGGCATGATTCATGGCAAAGATAGGCGCCACAAATGTAGGCCTCGAAAACCCTGGCATACATTTCTGGCACCTTTCTTTCCCAGAGGCGCAATTCTCTAAACATTGTCATCACATGATTGACACGCAATCGGCGGACACTTTTTGAATGGCCTCTAATATCAGCACCATTTAGAGCAGTGTTTTTCAACCTTTTTACACCTATGGACTGGCAGAAATAAAAGAATTATTCTGTGGACCAGCATCAGTCTGTGGACTGGCGGTTGAAGAACACTGGGCTAAGTCGTGGGCCAGACCCTGCCCATCTCTACCCAATCTCCATCCCAGACCCTGCCCCCATAATAGTACTAATTGTAACACTATTTTTTTCATTCATTTTTCACAGATACAAAATATAATCTTTTTAACAACACATAATGGTTAACCACAAAATTAAACTACACAAAGTACACTGACAGCAGATGTAAATTCTCAAAATTGACATAATTCAATCACTATATTCAAAAATAAAATCATTCCCCCCTACTTTTGTTGTCTCCCTCCCTCCATGCTATGCCTTACCTTCTGGCCTGCTCCTGCCTTGGCCATTTTATGATGCCCCCGGTATTATCTTCAGGCCGGCTCCCTCTTCCTCACTGATTCAGTGCACAAAGCTGTGGGCAGCAGCTCCTTGTGCGTCCCATGCCTCATCTGGAAGCCTTCTCTCTGACGTTGCAATGTCAGAGAGAAGGCTTCCGGTTCAGGCACAGGACACACGTAGGAGCCACTGCCTGTAGCTTTGTGCACTGAATCAGTGAGGAAGAGGGTGCTGGCTCGAAGATAATGCCACATTGATGGCACCGTGGACCAGCGGGTTGAAGAACACTGTTTTGGGCCTGATGCATGTGCTGGCCCTGTGGACCGGCAGGAAATTTCTGTGGACCGGCATCGGTCCACAGACCGGTGGTTGAAGAACACTGATTTAGAGAATCCGGGCCGGTATGCACTAGTGCACTCACCACAGTTTAAAAGGGTTTTTATTGCAGGATGTGCACAGACATCCTAAGGTAAGTTCCCAATCTGTGTATGATATCAGCAAGCTAAATATTTTTTTTATTTTTGTGTGTGGAGGGGGCATGTCTCAGCGGTAATTAGTTACCTCATCCACATTGCCAAGTGCTAACTGACTAGCTCAAGGTTACAATGGAAGCCCTTACCCCTCCAAAATAGATATTGGTAAGCGCTCAAGTGATTTTTTTTTTTTTTTAATAATTCTTTATTAATTTTTATTACTAACAAAAAGTGCAACACAATATTCACATAAGTAATAATAAATAAGCACTTAAATACAATGAGTATTAGTACAATATATGCCCTCCCCCCACAATTGCCTTAAAGATCACCCTAAAGATACATCCTCCCCCCCCCCCTGGATGTGTCTGAATTACATCAGTAAAAGAAGGCTAAACGAACTATAACAATTGTACAAAAGATGTTAATGGACCCCAAACTAAATTAAATATCTTAGAATGCCCTATAATATTGGCATTCATCTTTTCATACCTGTAGCTTAAACCTAAGCTCACCCACCAAAAGGAAAAATTAAGAGGATCACAGTTTTTCCAATTTCAAGTTATCATCTGTATGGCTATCCCAGTCATAATCAGAAAAAGCCGGCATTTATAACGATCCATGGGGGGGCTTAACATACAGTAGTGCTCCACATATAATTACCTCATAAGTCAAATGGTATTTTTAAAAATTATTGTACGCTAATGGAAACATTAGCTGGGGAAAAAAAATGACTAGCTGTGGTAAAAATGACCTTAGTAAATAAGAAAAACCCACATAAGAGTGTGCTAAGGACAACTCTCATTGCAGCTGTGTGCCTTCCATTCAATTTTTGCCAACAAAAATGCTTAATATGGCTGAAAAGCAAAGAATAGTCAGAATTATTTGCCAGTAAAAATAATTTAGGAATAGCCTATGTGTTAAAAATCCCACGCATTGGTTTCATACCTCTGAAAGGCCTTTTATATTGGCAAAGGTAATGAAATTTGAGAGTAAACGTTATTGCACCATACAGTTTTGCCTAGTTCAAAGGCATGAGTGGACCATTATTTTTGGAGCCTTCTGCTAAGTTCTTGATTCAGTTTTACCAGCATTTTTTTTTTACTATTTAGTAAGCAAGGCAGCTGACAGCTGAATTAGTACTCTCTTTTTAGTGTGCTAGTGGCTCATGACAATAGCCTAAGGGGGAAGATATAGATAACTGAGAAGTTTTCTCAGTGTTGTGATATATATTTTCACAGGGGTAATAAGGCAATTGAAATGACATTCTGTCACAGTGTTACAGTTTCTATGAATCTCTAATATCTCCTGCGCAGTCACTAGGTGGAAATATTTTCAATTGCTTAGGACTTTTTTTTTACCAAACCATGATACCAAATATTTAATACTATGCAATTTCAAATATTCTTTCTGTGTTGATATTTTGCAGATACTTTTTTTTGTCTGTTGTGTTAATGTATTTTGGCCCTGATTTTATAAGCAGCATCTAGTTTAGGTGCCAGTAGGGGCGTAGATTGATGGCGCCTTCCAGCACCTAGCCGATTTTCTGCATGAAACCAAAATGTTTAAATTGGCTTAAATGGTGTGAAAATTGAGAGCTCCATTCAAAGTCAATTTAGAAAACACAAAAAAAAACATTAAAGTTCCATGCAGAAATTGGCACAGCACCAACCAACGCCTAAAATGAGGCTCCTACCGGCACCTACCCACACCTACGTGGGGTGATGCTTGGGCATGGAAAGACTTAGGTGTCAGTAGACATCTGTGTTTGGCGCCAGTAAATTAGGCTAGAAAAACTAGTCCCGACCAAGCAATTTAACCGGTCAGTGACTAGCTAAATCACTTTAAATATCAGTTGATATAATACCAAAGTTAAGAGTTGACAATCTTAAGGTTCTTTTTTCTCCTTTTGGAATAAATGTTGGTACTAGCATTGTTTATACATGGTATATTTATTTTTTTATTTTTTTTTTTTGGGGGGGGGGAGGTTGGCTGTTAATTTTGCATATACTATCATAATAATGACCTTCACCCCAATCCAGGTTATGTATGATCTCAGTATCTCAAATTTACTGCTAATGGTTATTGTAGTACTTGTCTTTCTGGAGTTCATATGATGTAACTTGTCAAGGACAGACAGGGAAAAATGCTTGAGTACCTGAATAAATTCATGTAAATCATTCTGAGCTGTCCTGAGAGAATGGTATTGAAAAATAAATAAATAAAATGGATATGTTGAAGGAGAATGGGTCTTTTGGTTGTCCTGCTCTCCCACCAGAGCTCAAGTACTGAAGGAAACTCCTCAACATATTAACAGTCCCCATGGGTGAGAGTCTGAGTGGATTTGCTGACAAATAAGACTATGGAGGTTTCAACTTGGCAGAAAGAGAACATGATCCCAGGCTGAGGAGTCAGGGTGGGACGCAGAGTGGCTCACCAAGAGTTAAAGTAAAGGGACTTTACATTTCCAGACTGCTACCAGGAAAGGGCAGGGGCCAAGATGCACTAAAGTCAATGATTGTTGCTGAAACGATTTTGACTGGTTTGGTAATAATCGGATTTGCTGACCTGATGCACAAAACAGCTCACCACGTGGTTTTCTGGACGATTGCTCATTCTCCTAGCCAGCCATCAAATAAGGTCATTAATATTGAAATGCCATATAAACTAGCTGAGCAATTCAATACAACATCGCCTTGAGATGCACAAAAAAAAGTGATCGCTTTTAGTGATCCAAAAAAAGTGACTGGTCACTTATGTGTCTTACAAATCGTTCAGCCCTGAAATTAATATAATATTTATAACATTGATACCATAAATACAGTTTTTATAATACCGTGTTTCCCCGAAAATAAGACCCACCCCAAAAATAAGCCCTAGCATGATTTTTGGGGTAGGTCTTAATATCAGCCCTACCCCCCGAAAATAAGCCCAAGTCGCCAGCAACTTCCCCCCCACCGTGCAACTGAACTGCGGAACCCCCACTGACCCTCCATCCTTCCCTCCCATCTGAACCCCGCTGACAGCAAGACATAAATACCTTCCTCCAGAGCAATGACAGGCAGCAGCACTCTAAACAGATTGCTTCATGGCCTTCTCGCTGGGTAATTCTCTCTGCCACGTCACTGCTGATGTCATCAGTAACGCGACACACAGAAGGCCCTGGTGATAAGTCCATGAAGCAGAATGTTTAGAGTTCTGCTGGCCCAATGCTGCTCTGGAGGAAGGTATTTATGGCTCACGGTCGACGGGGTTTGGATGGGAGGGAAGGATGGAGGGTCAGTGGGAGTTCAGCAGTTCGACTGCGTAGCGGGGGTAGGGTGGGGAAAGGGTGCGCAAGGGTTCTGCTGCAAAAGGGATGGGAGGGAGGGAAGGATGGAAGCTGGGCAAGGGTTTTGCTGCACGAGGGAGGGAAGGATGGAAGCTGGGCAATGGTTCTGTTGCACGAGGGATGGGAGGGAGGGAAGGATTGATGCTGGGCAAGGCAAATCATTTCAATCGCTGTTTTGGAATCGGCAAAAAAAAAATGGCCCATAGTGATCCACACGATCTTACAGATCTTACAGATCGTGTGTAGTGCACCTAGCCCAAAGTCAGACTATGTGGATACCCATCTCTGTTGGTTAATGAAAGTGTGAGTGACCCTGCTTACAGCAGAGCTTCCTGTGGAGTGTTTTAGCTTGGCGGGAAGATAGCATGGTCCCTGGCTGAGAAGCAAGGGTGGGACTTGAAGTGGCTCATCACAAGTGCAGAAAGAATTGTATGAAGAGATTGAGAACACAATGAGGGAAAACTATGACTAAAGATTTGATTAAAGAGACTCTCTTAAATAGTTGAAAATTTGTAACTGCTCAAAGCTGTAAGTAAAGTTCAAGTTATTAATCTGTCATCAGTCTCAGCTTGATTTATTTTAAATTAAATAAAAGACTGCATGGATTGACTGGACCCCCAGGAAAGTAATCCATCGGCATAGAAATTTTAGGAGGGTGTGTTCTGGAAAGGATTAGGACAGGTCTTCAAAGTATATTTATGTTTCATATTATAGAATGGCAATTCACATATATCTGGGAAAATTTCAGTGTCAACATTTACAATTGCTTTCAGACATAAATAACTAACAGCTAACTTGTTGTTTGGACCTGGCCTTTGGAGGAGAGCTTGGGGGTGGGGAGAGCTGGACTTTCTTTTTCTGTAGACGTTTTATACAAAATTTGATTCTATGCATTTTATTACTTGACAACTTGACAATTGCTTTCGGTTGCATTTTTTTCATGTGAAAAAGTCCATCCAGATATGTTAAAATGAAATGAATTGAAAAAGATATTTTCCCTGTTTTTACTTCTGAGTCTAATCCTTGGGGGCTTTACCATGCTACCTCTTGTTCTAGACCTTCCTTTCTTCTGAAAAAGGTTTGCTTATTTTTGAATTATTTATACATTTGAGGTATTTGTCATATCCTCCTGTCTTCCCTCTCCTCTAGGGTCTACAGAATATGCATGGAAACTGAACTATCTTCTCATTTCTCATCCCTTCTAAACAGCATGCTAAGAAGGTGAATAAGTGTGAACAACTGATGCCCCATCTATCCTCTGTGCATAATTGAAGGTTTCATTGCCTATTATTGCAGGTCTGACACGTTTCATAAATACTAGACACTATAGTATATTTAAAGACTGGATGAACAACTGTAGAAACATGCAAGTCAATTAATTTTCAAAATTTAAATATGAAACATTAGCCCCCCCTTTCAATTTCTGCAAGAAAAAAACATAATTCCACTAAAAAAGGTATACCGTATTTTCACGCATATAACGCGCGCGTTATACGCGTTTTTACCTACCGCGCATACCCCTCGCGCGTTATATGCGTGAGCGCGGTATACAAAAGTTTTAAAACATAGTTCCCACCCCGCCCGATGCCCGATTCACCCTCCCAGCAGGACCACTCGCACCCCCACCCCGAACGACCACTCGCACGCGCTCCCACCCGCACCCGCATCCACGATTGGAGCAAGAGGGAGCCCAAGCCCTCTTGCCCGGCCGACTCCCCGATGTCCGATACATCCCCCCCCCCGGCAGGACCACTCGCACCCCCACCCCGAACGACCGCTCGCACGCGCTCCCACCCGCACCCGCATCCACGATCGGAGCAAGAGGGAGCCCAAGCCCTCTTGCCCGGCCGACTCCCCGACGTCCGATACACCCCCCCCCCCCGGCAGGACCACTCGCACCCCCACCCGAACGACCGCTCGCACGCGCTCCCACCCGCACCCGCATCCACGATCGGAGCAAGAGGGAGCCCAAGCCCTCTTGCCCGGCCGACTCCCCGACGTCCGATACATCCCCCCCCCCCGGCAGGACCACTCGCACCCCCACCCCGAAGGGACCGCCGAACTTCCCGACAATATCGGGCCAGAAGGGAGCCCAAACCCTCCTGGCCACGGCGCCCCCCTAACCCCACCCCGCACTACATTACGGGCAGGAGGGATCCCAGGCCCTCCTGCCCTCGACGCAAACCCCCCTCCCCCCCAACGACCGTCCCCCCCCAAGAACCTCCGACCGCCCCCCAGCCGACCCGCGATCCCCCTGGCGACCCCCACGACCCCCCCACCCCCCTTCCCCGTACCTTTGGTAGTTGGCCGGACAGACGGGAGCCAAACCCGCCTGTCCGGCAGGCAGCCAACGAAGGAATGAGGCCGGATTGGCCCATCCATCCTAAAGCTCCGCCTACTGGTGGGGCCTAAGGCGCGTGGGCCAATCAGAATAGGCCCTGGAGCCTTAGGTCCCACCTGGGGGCGCGGCCTGAGGCACATGGGCTCAACCCGACCATGTGCCTCAGGCCGCGCCCCCAGGTGGGACCTAAGGCTCCAGGGCCTATTCTGATTGGCCCACGCGCCTTAGGCCCCACCAGTAGGCGGAGCTTTAGGATGGATGGGCCAATCCGGCCTCATTCCTTCGTTGGCTGCCTGCCGGACAGGCGGGTTTGGCTCCCGTCTGTCCGGCCAACTACCAAAGGTACGGGGAAGGGGGGTGGGGGGGTCGTGGGGGGCGCCAGGGGGGGTCGCGGGTCGGCTGGGGGGGCGGTCGGAGGTTCTTGGGGGGGCGGTCGTTGGGGGGGAGGGGGGTTTGCGTCGAGGGCAGGAGGGCCTGGGATCCCTCCTGCCCGTAATGTAGTGCGGGGTGGGGTTAGGGGGTCGCCGTGGCCAGGAGGGTTTGGGCTCCCTTCTGGCCCAACTACCAAAGGTACGGGGAAGGGGGGTGGGGGGGTCGTGGGGGTCGCCAGGGTGGTCGCGGGTCGGCTGGGGGGGCGGTCGTTGGGGGGAGGGGGGGTTTGCGTCGAGGGCAGGAGGGCCTGGGATCCCTCCTGCCCGTAATGTAGTGCGGGGTGGGGTTACGGGGGTCGCCGTGGCCAGGAGGATTTGGGCTCCCTCCTGGCCCGATATTGTTGGGGAATCGGCGGTCCTTCGGGGGGAGGGATGTATCGGACGTCGGGGGGGGGGCATCAGGCTTTCAGGATGGGGACAGACCTTCAAGGGGGGACAGCGCACGGAAAGTCGGGGCAGTGCACGGAAGTCAGGGGGGGGTGAACGGAGAGGTCGGGACAGCGCACGGAAAGTCGGGGCAGTGCACGGAAGTCAGGGGGGGTGAACGGAGAGTCGGGACAGCGCACGGAGAGGCGGGGCAGTGCACGGAAGTCAGGGGGGTGAACGGAGAGTCGGGCAGCATGCGCGGTATAATAGTGAGCGCGTTATACCAAAGTTTTTGTGCTTATCATCGTGATTTCTGCGCGCTATACACGTGTGCGCGTTTTATACGGGTGCGTGTTATTTGCGTGAAAATACGGTAGTCTAATTTGCTGGCTTTTCATGGTTTTATTCCAGTCTTTAAATGTGATCCTGAATATAAATAACTGAATATAAAAATCTGAATATATTTAACAATTTCCAAAGGATGAGACAAGCATTTGAGTCTAAAAAAAACTTACCCCCTGTTTTACTAAGGTGCGCTGTGCATTTTAGTGCACATTAAATATACGTGCATGCTAACCGCTAACGCGTCCATAGACTAACATGGAAAAAGAGCCCTAAATAGTATTTAGTTGATACCAGATCATGGTAAAAACACACACATATAAACACACTCCAGATTCCAATTCTCATCATTTTATTTACACAACACGGTATGATAATATGATCTGTATGAAGGCATTTTAGAAACAACGTTCAAATGGGAAATTAGACTTCCAAGTTCCCCCTTATTATAGAACAGGATGTGCGAATGTAGAGACTATTCAAAAACAAATAAAAAAAGGTGCTAGAATGTATTGACTTGTTTCCACTGAAAAGTTCTGCATATTTTTCTTTTATGTTCTTAGTAACATATGTTAAAGTTGCCAGTAGACGTCTGTGTGCTGCTAAGTGCAGCAGAAACAAACATCCAAAATGTGGATGGTGAAGCAACAGGCACAGAGGCATCCATTTCACAGCACAAGAATGCCTATGTTATACAAAAGCAACATAGATGTTAATATGACTCTCACCTCCCATTATGTGTAATACCCCTCCTAAACCCTCCCTCCCACACTATGATGTCCAGTTCTCTTACACCCTCCCCCCCTCTAATTCAGTCTCAATCTTCCTCACCACACACACCAAAACCTGCCCCAGCCACAAGAGCAGTGGTCACCCAGAGTCCTATCCTCTCCCACCTCTCAAAAACCTATCACACCCAATAGACTTCTCTCCTGGCCATGGCAGTGTTGCTGGGCAGCAATGGTGCTTTTTTTTTTTTGCTGCTGGGAGGGTGCCAGGATCCAAGATGGCACCTCTGCTTTCTAGCACAGCAGAGGTGCCATCTTGGATTCTGGCAGAGCAGTGGTGTAGTAAGGGGGGGGGAGGTCCGCCCCATGCAGCATGTTGGTAGGGGTGCCAGCACCCCTTCCCCTCACTGTCTCTGCCTCTTCCCATTCCTCCCCTCAAAGTGCGTGCCCACCCTTCCCTTCCCCTATGCCTCTGGTTGAAGTTGTTGTTCATGGAGGTCAATGACATGCTCTTCACGATCCCGTCAGCTCTTCCGCTGACATCACTTCCAGGTGCCGTGCATAGGAAAAAACTACTAAACTTTGCAGAAAGAGGAAGACAAGCAAAAATATTTGTTGAAATTAAGAGAAGCTGGCAGGATTATCAGGAAAGCAAAGATGCAAATGGAAGAAAAATAGCCCACACAGTGAAATGGTAATACATTTTTAGATACGTATGTTAGTGATAGGAGGAAGTGCAAAAGCGGCATTGTGAGGCTTAAAGATGAAGGGGAGGAATATGTAGACGCTGATAAAAATAAGGCTGAATTGCTTAACAAATATTTCTGTTCTTTGTTTACAGCTGAAGGCTAGGAGCAGGACTGTAGAAGTCAAGCGCAAATAGAAATGGAGATACGGTAAATCTTGAATGATTTTCAGAGGGCTGTGTTCGTGTGGAGTTGGCTAAACTAAAGGTGGATAAAATGATGGGGATGAATAGTATACATCTGAGAGTACTGCAGGAACTTAGGGAAGTTCATTCGGCTCCGCTGGCTGACCTTTTCAATGCTTCTTTAGAGTGGGAAGTGGTACTGGAGGCCTGGAGAAGGGTGACTCTGGTCTCTCTCCACAAAAGCAGAAGGACCATGTAGGGAACTTCAGACCAGTAAGTCTGACTTCCATGGTAAGTAATTTAATGGAAATGCTGTTAAAACAGAAAATACAGTAGCAAAGTTTCTGGATTCTAATGGCTTACAGCAGTGTTTCTCAACACGCAGTATAACAGCAGGGAAGAAACAGGGTAGACCAGGTCATGCCACCTGAGCAGTGAAGAACCCAGCAGCAATGATGTGATGGAAAAAGCTTTAGGCAGTGAAGGAAGTCCCTATAATTTAAACTAAACTAAACCTTAGGTTTGTATACCGCGCCATCTCCGCAAGCGTAGAGCTCGGCATGGTTTACAGAGTTAGGAGGAAAGGAACTACAATGAAGGGTTATAGGATAGGAACTAAGAAGATAGAGAGGGACAAGGGTACCAGAGAGCGGGAGGTGATTAGATTTTTGAAAAGAGTCAAGTTTTCAAGTGTTTGCGGAAGGATTGGAAGGAGCTTGAATTTCTGAGCGGGGATGAGAGGTTGTTCCAGAGTTCTGTGGTTCTAAAGGGGAGGGATGTTCCAAGTTTTCCTGCGCGGGATATACCTTTTATAGAGGGGAATGATAATTTCAGTTTTTGGGAGGGTCTGGTGGAATGGGGGTTTGAGGAATTCCAAAAGAGTGGGATAACGGGAGGAAGGATGCCATGTAGGATCTTGAAGGCTAAGCAGGCACATTTAAAGAGGACTCTGGAGTGTACTGGAAGCCAGTGAAGCTTGGAGAGGAGAGGGGAGACATGATCGAACTTGCCTTTTGTGAAAATAAGCTTAGCCGCGGCATTCTGAATTAGCTGAAGTCTATGTAGGTTTTTCTAGTTAGGCTTATATAGATGGAGTCGCAGTAATCCAGTCTAGAGAGGATGGTGGATTGAACAAGGACGGCGAAGTGAGAATGATGAAAGCAGGATCTCACTTTCCTCAGCATATGAAGGCTAAAGAAGCATTTTTTTACCAAGGAGTTGAGGAGAGGGAGGAGTCTATGACGATGCCTAGGACTTTGCTTGAAAACTCAAGCTGAAGAGTGGGGCCGGAAGATAGTGGGATGGAGGTGGGTAAATGATCTAATGATGGGCCAAGCCAAAGTAATTTTGTTTTGGACTCATTCAGTTTCATTTGTACAGATTGGGCCCAGGATTGGAGGTTCATTATACATGCGGATATGTTCTCAGCGAGGTTAGTGAGGTTTAAGTCGGTCTCGAGGAGGATGAGGATGTCGTCAGCGTAGGTGTAGAGAGTTTCTAGGGGGGATAGATGAAGGAGTTTCAGAGAGGACATGTAGATGTTGAATAGGATAGGAGAGAGGAGTGAACCTTGCGGGACTCCACAATTTAAACAATGAAGGTAAGAAGAACTTTGAGTGTAGGGGAAGAAGAGTATAGAAGAGGACAGGAAGAAGGGAGGGTGGAAGGAGATGGGAAGGGAACAGAGAGTAATAGATTTTGAATGAGATAAGGACAAGTGAAAGCATGAGGGCAGCACAGAGGAAGAGGAGACTGTAGAAGATGGAGTAGAAGGTGTAAGTTTTTAACCTGATGTCCTGTGCTCCAGAATGCCACCCCTCCAGTGTCCCTTGAATCTGAATCTCAGCCTTAGATCTAGGGTTACTATATTTTGGTCTGCAAAACCCCGGACACATGGCCCTTCCCTGTTTCACCACTGAACCCACCTAGTTCCAGCTTAGCCCTGCCCAGTTCTGCTCCGTTACGCCACCCAGCCCAACCCACAAAGCCTCCTCTTCTTCCTCTACAAGCTCCGGCCCTACAAGCTCCCCAAGACTCCACTTCTACCAAAACATACTCCACATCACATAGCCCCCCTAAAAAAAAGTAGAGGTGGTGGAGACAAAGACTGTCTGAATTCAAGAAAGCGTGGGACAGGTATGTGAGATCTCTTAGGGAGAGGAGATAGTGGATGCTGTGGATGGGCAGTCTGGATGGGCCATTTGGCCTTTATCTGCCATCATGTTTCTAAGTTTCTATGAAATGAATATATTACCAAGAATATTCTCTTATTTATTTGTTTCATAAGAACATAAGAATAGCCTTACTGGGTCCATCAAGCCCAGTAGCCTGTTCTCACAGTGGCCAATCCAGGTAACTAGTCCATGGCCAAAACCCAACATAAGAACATAAGCATCGCCTCTGCCGAGTCAGACCAAAGGTCCATCGTGCCCAGCAGTCCACTCTCGCAGCGGCCCCCCAGGTCAGTGACCTGCAAGTGATCCTCTACTGAAGACATTTTGTCCTGTATAGTACCCCCTCTATCTATATCCCTCAATCCCCTTTTCCTTCAGGAATCTGTCCAACTCCTTCTTGAAACCCAAAGGAGTAGCAATATTCCATGCTACCGATATAGGGCAAGCAGTGGCTTCCCCCATATCTTCCTCAATAACAGAGTATTGGCTTTTCCTCCAGGAACTTGTCCAAACCTTTCTTAAAACCATCTATGCTATCCGCTCTTACCACATCCTCTGGAAACACTATTCTCTGAGTGAAAAATTTCTTCCAATTGGTTTTAAAAGTATTTCCCTGTAATTTCATCATATCTCCCCTAATCTTTGTAAATTTTGATGGAGTGAAAAATCGATCCACTTGTACCCACTCTACTCCACTCAGGATTTTGTAGACTTCAATCATATTTCCCTTCAGCCATCTCATTTTATAGCCCTTCTTCCCCAGGAGTCCAGATTTGGTTACAGCAATTCATTCACAATATTTTGGAGGTACAGGATTAAGGGTACATTGTATACTGAAGGGTGGAGATAGGGAAGAAAAGAAGCATGCACAATATTTTGGAGGCAGAGCATCAAGGTTACATTCACCATATACTGGGGAAGTGGAGTGAGGTTGCTGACGTGTATTCACCTTAGGCTGGGGGCTTTAGATTTTGATTGGCACCAGTTATAGAGGCATGTTTGGATGTACTGTAGGCATATAAGGATAGGACAGATGGAAAGCAAACAAGAGGAAAAAACCCAATACAATCTGCAGTAATAAAAGCACAAGACAAAACAAAGAAAACTGCAGACAGATTTACAAAGATGCATGCTAAATTTATTAAACCAAAATCATGAATGCGGTTAGTGTTACCACCTTGAACCAAACCAAAGGACCCGACATGGTCCGTGTTTCGGTAAACACGCCTTCCTCAGGGGTCCTAATAAATCAAAATAAAACAACTCAATTATACATGATAAGTGAAATATATATAAAAAGTATATATAAAAGATGTGAGATTTGTGAAGAATTATATGTTGTGGGACCGGGATCCTGGCGAGGCCTAGTAACTCCACAGAATCCCAGTCTTGGCTCGAGCGTAACCGTGGTGGGCCACAGCTGGCCTGGTGCCTCCCATAAACTGCACACCACACTGGCCGGGTTTTTGTCCAAATATATCACTTTTATTTATCCACAAGAAAAGTTTCAAACAAAAAAGGTCAAAATTTGGCATTCAAAGTAAAAACCCAAAACATTCCAATTTTCTCTTGTTCTGCTTTCTTTCTCTCATGTGCCAGTTCTTATCACTGCACCCTTTAGTGCTGGCCAATTTAAGTTCACAAATTAAGAACATAAAATACAGTTCCTGTTAGGTATTATTTCCACAAGCAGTGCTAGAACCGTACCTGCCTTGGCAATAGTTAGGCTACCTGGTTTTAGGCACTAATTAGGCTTCTGGTAGATTTGAGTGGCAGTTCCCTTTTCCTAGGAGCAGAGAGACTTGTACTCCCACAGGTGTGGCCACTGTTCCACTTATCTAACCCAACAGTAAATTCAGCAGCTTCCAGCCCAGGTTGAAAACAGGATACAAAATCCTTCACAAAACATAAAACTCAAAAAGGAAGAAACAAAAAAACAAAACCCTTTTTACCAAGGAAAAAGGGACCTTCAGGTTTTCCTAAACCTATTCCCATTCCATAGGTTGTTCTTCCCCAGACATAGCATTACTCTCTAACCAGTCCATGTCACAAACCTCAGATTGTGTTTCAGGGTTTTGCATTTCCCTATCCTGGTGAGAACTTCTGAAGGCTGGCCAAAAGTTAGCTGCTGTAGCTGGTTTCCTTCTCAGCTTCCCCTGAGCTTCCAGTCCCAGCTGTCCCTCCTCTCTCACTGACGAGGGAGCTTCAGAAAAAGGGAGACTCGGCACATAACCACGCCCCCTCACAGCAGCTTTAGCTAATTCCTTAAAGAGCCCTGTCCTTCCCGTTCCAGCCTGAGCTCTGTGAGTTTTTAAAGGGACAGGCTCCCTCTTAACCCTGTGCTCAGGATTTTCCCTATACTCAGGATATTTCTTCTCCTTAGTCCCTGGCACATTATCAATGCTTCCCTGCTCTTTTCCCTGGGCTTTTCCCCGGGCTTTATTAGGACTAGCCAGATCCCTGTCACAATGTATAACAACTATCACAAGTTTTTTTGATCTAAAACCAATCTAAGTGAAATGAAGAATAGAATATATGGTGTCATGCAGAAAATACTGTGGTAAGTATCAACGTGAGAGGAAACTGTAAACAAAGTGCTGAAAGAAAAACATGCCAAAAGTACAAGAATATACAAGTCAGAATAAAAAGGATGTGAAAACTAAGAATATGTATAATGTCAACCTACCCAGGTGGATAAGGTATCTAGTAAAACCGCAAACAAAAACTGTAAACATAAAGCTGAATTAAAAGATGGAAAATATGGAGCAGACCTATGTGCTTTCTGCTTGCTTAGTAGGACATATGTCATGTAACATAATTAGGATTACCAGCACGCAGCACAAAGGTAGTTCATAATACACGCTGTGCCTTTATTTTCCTTTGTGCGATTTCTATCGTGTTATAGAATGAACCATCTTTCTCCCATTTCCACTTTTCCCCGTTGTTGGGTTTTTTTTATTTTCTTTGCTTGTCATTTCACTTTGCTTGCCTTTGAAATGGTAAAGCCTTCGGATCCTTGCAGGTGACCAAGCTTTGAGGCATAATTTGCATTGTTCAAGTTAAGTGTTCATTCTATAGATTCTGGGATGTGCTGCGCATAGCTGTTAAATCCTATGTCAGTCCCTACTGATTAACAAGTGATCACTGTGAAGTCTAAAACTTAGTCAATACACCACATTCAATCACACCATATTTATCACTAAATAAGATGGACCCTAGATTTTTTTTTCATTTCAGACTTCCTACAAAGTGTAACATTTTGTCAGTATAATTTATTGAGGGTGTTTATTCCCTCCCCCCCCCCCCCCAATTGGGTAATGGGATGGAATTTTGATCTACTGTCTTTCTGTGGTTACAAAGTGGTTTACATTTCGTATCATATACTGATACTTAACTTTCTACCTGAGGCAATGGAGGATTAATGGCTTGCCCAAAGTTACAGTGGGAAACAAATCCAGTTCTCCTGGTTTTCAAGCCACTGCACTATTCCTCCTCCCTACATACCGCCAGCTAATTTTTTTCACATTAATAGTATCTTCTCTTGCAAGTTTTCCTCTCTATTGTTGCATTAAAAAAGAAAATACAGAGCAAAGCCAAGATGCCAAAAAAGAATGCCAAAACTCAAGCTCCTCATTTATATGCAATAATCATCATCTGTGCCAAGTCTTCAACATTAAACCCAGTGTTCTCCCTAGGGCCTTTTAGCTGAGCGGTCCGCCCAGCTAATTTAGACCAGCGCACGGCTATCATCTGCTGCCTCCGCCGCTGCTGAACATTAAAAAAAACAACCAAAAAAACCCGGCTTGGAGATTTCAGCCCGTAGCGAACTTATGCTCCGGGGCTCTATTGAGGGAAATGCTGCCGGGTCCTGCCTTCGCGGAAACAGAAAGTAGGCAGGACCTGGCAGCAAGAAGAGCAAATGCTTCACTAACCTGTCTCCCGCCTTAGCCCGTAGCGAACGTTTGCTTCAGGGCTCTTAACATGTTCGTGCCGGCTTCCCTTCTCTTCCCTCCAAAACCGGAAGTTATGTTCGGGGGGGGGGAGAGAAGGGAAGCCGGCACGCACATGTTGAGAGCCCTGAAGCAAACGTTCGCTATGGGCTAAGGCGGGAGACAAGTTAGTGAAGCATTTGCTCTTCTTGCTGCCGGGTCCTGCCTACTTTCTGTTTTCGCGAAGGCAGGACCCGACAGCATTTCCCCCAATAGGTGGATCGCGATCTTGGGCAAATCAGCCTTCCTCTTCCCGACGGCAGAATTGACTTCGGAGAGAGGAATACTTTGGTCGGCCGAAGCAGGGAGAGCTTGGGGCGGCGTTGGCTTTCGGGCCTGTTATTGGTGGCGGTTTGGGTCCTGGTCCCCGATGGCAGTGGCAGTGGCTTGGGGGAGGGCAGGGAGAAGAAAGAAAAAGGGCAGGCAGGGAGACAGAAGGAAAGAAGAGAAACAGAAAAAAAAGGGAGGCAGAGAGAAAGAAAGGGCAGGGAGAGAGGAAGGAAAAGTTGGGGGAGGGAATGAGGTCTGGAGGAGAGGAAACATATAGACTAAAAGAAGGGAAGAAAGATTGGATGCACAGTCAGAAGAAGAAAGTGCAACCAGAGAATCATGAAATCACCAGACAAGGTAGGAAAAATGATTTTATTTTAAATTTAGTGATCAAAATGTGTCTGAATTTATATCAGCTGTCTATATTTTACACTAAGGTCCCCTTTAACTAAACCGCAATAGAGGTTTTTAGCGCAGGGAGCATATGAGCGTCGAGAGCAGTGCTGGGCATTCAGCGCAGCTCCCTGCGCTAAAAACTGCTATCGTGGTTTAGTAAAAAGGGAGGGGGTATATTTGTCTATTTTTGTATGGTTGTTACTGAGGTGACAGTGCATAGAGTCATCTGCTTTGACCTCTTTGAAAAACCCTGGAATAGGAATGATAATTAACATTTTCTATGCGTACAGTATGCTTTGTGTTTTTTTTTAATTTTATTGTTGGTAGATCATTTTGACTTGGTCATTTTAAAAGTAGTTCGCAAGCCCAAAAAGTGTGGGCACCCCTGCTCTAGAATATCGCTCCTTAGTTTTATCAAGTGGTGCAGTGAGGGGCCAGCACTTTACATCTTATCACCTCATTCTTTCTTTTTTTCTCCTCATGTACAGCACGGTTCTTTATTCTAAGCAGCTCTGGTACTAACAGTACTACGGGTGCCTTATGCTACTTTCACTACCACTTGCAGTCAGGTTCGGCATTTTATCATGGTTTTGGTTTTTTATTTAGTTTTTCACCAGTATTTATTTATTAAAGCAGCCTTTTTTAACAGCCCGATGCCCCTCCCCTATCAGTGTGCATTCAATCCACTGCCGACACTGTTTTGGCACCTTTTTCAACAGATCAAATATCATTGCCCCACTGTCGCGTGTTCATATTTATTCTGCGTACGATTTTATCTCATCAGTGCAGAGACCTTTTCGTTAAGTCCATTTTATTCTCCCTTTTTTACTTTCCCGAGTGCTGTGGTTTTATTCTTTGGTTTTAATAGAAGCTCATTTGAACAATAATTTAGATCTTTCCCAGGTTTCACTTTTCATCTACCTGGTCTTTTCTGGTTTCCTTTCTATAGTCTGCTTTTCGTCTGGAGTCTTTTGAGTTTAGAATTACAATTTATGACATATTTTTGTGGTTATAATTGTATGACATGTCTAATTCGGTCATGTTATCCATTCTTTTTATTATTTTTTGTCCCCTCATAGAGTGGCAGACCGCTCCGGGTGCTAGTCTTAGGGGGGTACACAGCCGGCTGGATTCAGAACTTCCGAGCTGCACCTCAGCGTGGCTGCTGTACTTATTCCGAAGCATAGTCGGCAGCTACACTGAAGTGCAGGAAGGTCCTGCGATGACTGCATTTGCCGCCTCTGCCTCCGGAAGACGTAAGTGGTGTCGGAAGGGGTGGACTGGCAGCTGCAGTCATTGCGGAACCTTGCCGCAATTCCCTTTGTCTGCCGGCCCACCCCCTCCAACATCACTTACATCTTCCAGAGGCAGAGGCAACAGAAGCAGTCGTCATGGGACCTTGCTGGTTTGGAGGGAGAGAGGAGCATAGAAGGGTGTTAGAGGAAGAAAAAGGGGGTCAGGGTGGTATGGAATGGTGGTGGAGGGAGAGAAAGAGGGCAGATGCTGATGGAATTGGTGTGCAGGGAAAGGAGAGAGAGACATAAGGGGGAAGGATACTGGATGGAATTGGGTTGGAGGGAAAGAAAGGGGGCAGATGCTGATGGAAGTGGGGGGAAGGGGGAGGAGAGAGTGAAATGCCAGACCATGGGCGTGTGGGAGAGGGAAGGGAAGAACAGGAGAGAGATGCCAGACCATTGGAGGAGGGAAGGGAAGAAGATGGATGCCAGAATAATAGGGGTGAAGGGAGAGATGGAAGGGGAATACAAGGAGAGAAGATGCTATATAGAAGGGGCAGAGGGTAGACAGTTAATGAAAGGAAGAGAGTGACAAGACTATGAGGAAAGCAGATTTTAGCCATGAAGACAATGTAGAAAAAAAATTATATTTATTTTTTTTGCTTTAGGGGAGATGCATCGCTGTTTCTGTGGTATTGCATTGTATACAGAGTCCAGCTTCATGGTGGTTCAATTTAACCTTTGTCCACATTTTTCTATTTTATCCCCCCTTTTACAAAACTGTAGAGGGTTTTTTTTAGCACCGGCCATGGTGGTAATTGCTCAGAATTCTATGAGAGTCTGAGCTGTTACCACCATGGCTAAAATCCACATTATAGTTTTGTAAAAGGGAGAGGGGTTAGTTGTGATTACATATTCCATACTAGGCGAAGGTGTTTTCTGTGTTCTGTGTGTTCGAAAGACATGGTTTTCAGTTAGGATTGACTGTGTAGGATTGATCTGTACTAGTCTGGCTTGTTTAGTTTTACAATGGGTGTATTGATGTTGTACTGCTCAGTGCAGTATGAAAGATGCTGCCTTTTCCTAGGTACACTCTTGTGTGATGTGTGAATTGTTACTAAAAATGGGGGTGTGTAAAAAAATGAAGGGCCTCGGGTGTCACATATGCTAGGTACACCACTGCCTTCATAGTTTTATATCTAATCCACAAGCCTGCTTTTAGGACCTACAGGGTATGTATCCCTCTGATTCATGACAACTTCATTTCTCATGTTATCTTATCCATTCTTTTTATTATACAACTGCTCAGATAAGCATCAGTCTTTGACGTGATTGGACCTTGAAAACTAATGGCAACAGTGTTCTCCCCAGAAATTTTTTCCAGCCATGAAAACTATTTGCTGCATTTAGTGTGCCACAAAAAACATTTGCTCTGTTTAGTGTGCCGGAGTTAAAAAAGTTTGAGAGACGCTGCTCTATACCATTTGAAAGATGGCAAATATCTAATTATTCACTTCTAGAATTAGATACTTCTTAAATTTAATAAAAAATTATGGAACAAGTGTCAAACCTTAAGAAAGGCTGCCATATTGAGCATTGGAAAATAACTAATAATAATTAATTAATACAAATAGTACACATTTAGGGCTCTTTTTACTAAGCTGCGCTAGCAGTTTTACCACGTGTTTAGCTCGCACAGAATTGCCGCACATGCTAAACACTAATGCCAGCATTGAGCTGGCGTTAGTTCTAGCCGTGTAGTGCAGCAATTCTGCATGCGCTTAAAACGCTATTGCAGCTTAGTAAAGGAGCCCTTAATTTTTCCCCACCACCAAATTCTTCTCCGTCCCGCCCCACCCGGCTACTTTTTCATGCCACCCGGCTGGAAAAAATTTCTGGGGAGAACACTGAAACCACAGTAACTACATGTACAAACCACCTCATGAAGTGGCTTGTTTTAGAGTAAACTATTATGTTTATGCAGCCTGGCTTGCAATTTTTCTTTTTTCTTTTTTTTCAATCCAGAAAATTAAAATGATGAAATATGTTGAAACCCCCCAGACAGGACTTAACACAGATCTAGAGGGAGGGTTCCTGAGTGGGCAGACTTGTTGAGCCGCCGGCCCTTTTCTGCCATCATACTCTATGTTTCTATGTTTCTAAAACACTTTAAATCTCTATGGGCTTTGGGGCCATTACCATGCTGCAGCCACTAGCGTGGCTTTGTAAAACAGGCCCTAGGTTTTCTATGCAACAAAACCAAAAAAGACAGAAGGTCCAACTTCGTCTGCAGTGAGAAACCAACCAGAAGCAAACAAACCAAAACTGCAGGCTTGTACACGATGCAGGCAAATTTTATTGTGACAAATAAATCATATCTAAAAACCTTTTCCAAGCGAGGGACCCAACACGGTCTGTGTTTCGGACAACCTTCATCAGGGGTCCGTGGTAAAAAAGAAAAGAGAAAAAATGTCACAAAAAAACGTAAATATCACGCCAAAAGTCACAGCAGTTTGTGACTTTTGGCGTGATATCTACGTTTTTTGTGACATTTTTTCTCTTTTCTTTTTTACCACGAACCCCTGATAAAGGTTGTCCGAAACACAATAAAATTTGCCTTTCTTCAGCCTGCTCCTCTCTCATTTCCCAGTCAGGGCTGCCTGCCTGGTCTAGGGTAAGCTCAACTTGTCCTACCTTCCTCTGCTCCCTGCTGAGCCTCACTTTAAGCTGAGGAAGAAAAACATCCCCCCTTGGCTTCAGTGGGGGGGAAGGGCTTTCCTTCCTCTGCCTGGGACGTTACTCTGAGGGAAAACTGTCTTTCTGTTTTCTGGATAATAGTATGGCAGGGATTTCCTGCTTTGCTTTGGTACTGCCTCAGGTAAGGCAAAGCTTTCCTGTTCTGCCTCAGTCTCATCTTCACTGCACATAGGGTAGTCAACTAAATTACTGTCATGGGCTCTGACCTGGTCTGCCCTTCTACACCGGGGTTTATATGTTTTCTTATATTTTCCTGTGATAAACCTCGGGTCTGCAGTAGGTTTGTCACAAGATCGAACAAAGAGCCCATGACATAGTTTCACCCGTTTCTCCAAGTCCAAAATCTTGTGTGCCATAATCTTAAGTTTCTGAGAACTATATGCTATAATGCAGGGGTGGGAAACTTTGGTCCTCGAGGGCCGTAATCCAGTCGGGTTTTCAGGATTTCCCCAATGAATATGCATGAGATCTATTTGCATGCACTGATTTCTTTTTTTTATATATATATTTATTGATTTTTCAATTATAATCAAGCATAACTTGTACAGAAAGGAAATTCAGCAAGAAATAAACAAAATAAGGTTAAAATTAACATTATAACAAGAAATCAAATATACGCTTGAATTTCAACTCATGTCCTCATAGGGAGAACCAAAATGATTATAGGCTAATATTAAAGAGAACTATATTCACAAAGGCAATAAACCATCTGGGTGAGACTAAGGCACCTCTTCTTTAAACTGAGCACTCATGTTCCATCTTTCTCCAGACGTGATGTTGAGAGAAACGTCAGTTGGGATGGCTCAAAGAAAACAAATTTATGAAATCGATAATTAATTACACATTTACATGGGTGTCGCAAGTAAAAGGTCGCCACCAGGTTTCATTAGTAAGAATTCACGTCTCCTTCTGTGTATCTTTAGCCAAATCTGGGAACATCTGTATTTTAAGACCTAAAAATTCTTTTTGTTTATTTTTAAAGAAAAGTCTCAGCAACTAGTTTTTATCTGGTGCGAGAGCTACTGTCAAAAGTAAAGTTGTTGAGGTCACTAATTCTTTATCAGATAGTTCCAACAGATTTGATATATTCATTGAATCATGTCCCATTTCGTGTTGCTGTTGTCAATCCTGCGTCTTATTTGGAAGGTAATAAACCTGTGTAAATAGAAGAACTGACTCCTCAGGATCCTCCAGTACTTCTAACATGTAACATTTCAACATTTCCCTAGGGCGGGGGTCAGGCAACCCGCGGCTCCAGAGCCGCATGCGGCTCTTTTCCACCTCTGCTGCGGCTCCGGTAGTGTGTCACGCAGGAATGCAGCTTACAAGTCCGGCGTCGCGGCGGGAAATAGCCATGCTGAGCAGTGAGCTCAGCACACACAGATGAAAGCCTTGCTTGCTGATTGGTCCGGCGGCCCCGCCCCACCGTGCCGCCGGACCAATCAGCAAGCAAGGCTTTTCATCTGTGTAGTGCTGAGCTCACTGCTCAGCGTGGCTATTTCCCGCCGCGACGCTGGACTTGTAAGGTGCCTGAAAAAGAAATCATCCTGGCCGGGGTCGGTGTCATGCTCCGGAGATCTACAGCCTTCCTATCTCCCTCTCCCTTCTACCTGCTTCCGGCCACATCCCTGCTCCGCGGCTCTCTTCGGCAACTCAGCAGCAGCGATCGACACAAGCTTCTGACGTCGGGGCCTACCCTCTGCGAGTCCCGCTTGTTTCAACTTCCTTTTTCCACAAAGGCGGGACTCGTCTAGGGAAGGCCTCGATGTCGGCAGCTTGTCTTGATCACCGCTGCTGACGAGTCGCTGAAGAGAGCCGCGGAGCAGGGGGTGTTGCCAGGTGCAGGTAGAAGGGAGAGGGCCAGATGCAGGACTCGTGGGTGAGGGAGGAGAAGAGAGAGAGAAAGAGAGAGGGGAGGGAAACAAAAGGAAATATTTCATACTGGGCTGGGCCGGAGTGGAGGGAGGGTGGAAAGATTCTAGCTACAGGGTGCAGTAACAAAGGAAAAGGGGGGGAAAGCTGAAAATGGAGATAGTGACAAAGAAGAGAAAGGGTAAGCAGGACCTACTGAATAAGGATAGAGATACAGAGGGAACATGAAGAGGAGGTGAAATAGAGACATAGAAATAATACTGAAAAAGTGTGTGTGTGGGGGGGAGATAAAGACATTGAAAGGGCAAATGGTGAACATGGGGTAAAGACAAGGACAGAGACAAATGAAGATTCTGAAAAAGTGGTGAGATAGGGATATAGGTGAGATGGACACAAAGAAGGGGGATGCTGGAAAATAGGTGGAATGGTAATTCTGACAGACACAGAAGGGAAATGCTGGATCAAGGAGAGATGGGGCTCAGGGCTGGATGGAATGAGGAGAAATGCCTTGTTGGCCCGGAACTTCCTCTCCTACATCAGAATTGACGTCAGGGAGCGGAATGCTGGTCAGCGCAACACTTCTGCAGGGAAAGCTTGGGACGGCGGTGGCTTGGGGGCTGTTCCCCGATTGCGGTGGCAGCAAACCGAGTGGCTTGGGGGACGGCACGGAGACAGAAAGAAGGGGGAACAGGGAGACAGAAAGAAAAAGTTGGGGGAGAGAATGAGGTCTGGAGGAGAGGAAACATACAGGAGGCTGAAAGAAAGGAAGAAAGATTGGATACACAGTCAGAAGAAGAAAGTGCAACCAGAGACTCATGAAATCACCAAATAGCAAAGGTAGGAAAAATGATTTTATTTTCAATTTAGTGATCCTGTATATAGCATTAAGATAAGAAACAATATATGCAGTGTTAGATTTGTTTTATAATGGTTTTGCGGCTCCAAGTTTTTTTTTCTTTTCGAAAACGGGTCCAAGTGGCTCTTTATGTCTTAAAGGTTGCAGACCCCTGCCCTAGGGGCTACCATTGGAGCCCTAAGGAAATTAATCAGTCTAAGATTATTATTTCGAGAAAAGTTTTCCAATGTCTCCATCTTCCTTGTTAAATTAGTATTATCCTTAATTAATATCTCAGTAATTTGCTTAGAGACTTTTAATTCTTGATGGACAGTCTGTACTATAGTCTTGGAATCCTCTATTTCAGTCTTTAAGCTTTTAATCTCAGTTTCATGGTTATTAAATTTCCTTTCCAACTGTTGTAGCTGTGGGTTTATAGAACATGCCAACTTAGCCACAAGATCCCATAGAGAATCTAGTATTACTTCTTGAGGCTTCTCAATTTGAAAGGAATGTGACTTTAATTTAATTAGCTCACCCTCTGACAGCGTGTCTCGTTGAACAGCTTGCTGGGCTTGTTCCTCTCCAAGCGCCTCCTCCTCAGTCTCCATGCCGAGTTTCCCCTGCACCGGCAAAGAAACCGGCAATATAGTCCCCTTCTCGGTTTCCTTAGCCTCCGGGAGGAGGTAAACTCCGTCTTCCGGTAGTGCCTCCTCTCGCGGGGAACTGGTGGACTGAGGGCATGGGGGAGGTGCTCTAACACCGGGGCTTAACAATGTCTCTAGTCCCATAGAGATCGCCACAGACTCGCCTCCACTGTGTGTCTCTTGCTGGGGATTCCCCGATGGCAATGGCGTACCTTGCATTCCCCTCACCAGCTCCTCAATATTGTCGAAGACGGTCATCCTGGAGCGCTGCGAGGCTCCAGCAGTGCTTTGTCCTCTCTTCAGCATTGCCCAAAAGCAGGTAAAATTGTAACAACGGAGGTTAATTAAAGGGAGCTTCAGGGGGAATGCTGCTCAAAACCAGCTAGCATGCGGCCATCTTGGTATAGTGGGTGTTTTGGGGGCTTACCATAATCTATAAGGGAGTTCTGGTGAGATGTTTATCTGGTACCCTTTTTGTGAAGTTCACAGCACTGCCCTATAAGGTGCCCTACTGCTCTGTTGCCATATCTGGGTGGCCAATCCATGACAAGATTGGCTCCAAATGGTCTTGTTCTGGGCATTTGGGACTTGGCCCAAAATTTTGGTCGAAAATGTGGTATAAAGATAGAGGTCCTGGTGTTCTGGATAAACAATAGCTTGGATCCTCCAGAAGTTGATTTTCAGGGGAAAAAAAATTCTAGACATATTTTTCGAAAATGGGTATTTTTCCCACTGCAACTTTGGGCGTTTAGCTCCTATATGCCAAAATCGGACTTAGACATACTATTTTTGTTTATGCCCCTCCACATCACCATGCTACGATTTCTCATGCTTTGTCTGCTAAAAACAATGTTTGCCATTCCATGTCTATCATGCTAGGTCATATTGCCGTGTCATACTAGGTTAGCCATGCTTGTAATACTATGGTTGCCATGCTATGTTTTGCCAGACTTTGCTTCCATGTTTGTCATATTATGTTTTACCATGCTTTGTTAAGTAGCACCCCTTTTACAAAACCACACAAGCATTTCAGCGTCGGAGCAGCGCAAAGCATTCAGCATGCCTGCTGTTGGTGCTAAAAACTACTTGCACGTTTTGTAAAAGGGGGCATATGTTTTTTGCCATCTTTGTCAGACCATGTCCTGCCATTCCATGTCTGCCATCACTTTGTATAAATACACTTTATTATGTGTGTCAACTTGTAACCCAATCTGAACTCTTCTGGGAGGATGGGATATAAAACCAAATTAATAAATAAGGGCATACTAAGGGCCACTTTTTACTGCAGCTTAGTAAAAGGAACGCGTTGCCAGAGGATGTGGTGAGAGCGGATAGCGTAGCTGGTTTTAAGAAAGGTTTGGACAAGTTCCTGGAGGAAAAGTCCATAGTTTGTTATTGAGAGACAAGGGAGAAGCCATTGCTTGTCCTGTATTGGTAGTATGGAATAGTATTACACCTTGGATTTTGGCCAGGTATTAGTGACCTGGATTGGCCACAGTGAGAACAGGCTACTGGGCTTGATGGACCATTGGTCTGACCCAGTAAAGCTATTCTTATGTTTTTATGGCCCCTGAGTCCTATAAATCTTCCCTCCTTCACGATTGCCATTCAGCTGTGTTCCTCTATTTTCATATTCATATTGAACTGAAATAGATTTGGGCATGTAAAGTAATTAAACTGAATCTCTGTAGGAACGTTTGAGCATATTTATTTCATGCCTTGTAAGGCTTTTTCCCCTTTTACTAAGCCGCGGTAGCGGCTGCCGCAGGGCAAATGCTCTGATGGTCATTAAATCCCTGAGGGTATCTGATCGATTACCACAGCAGCAGCCACTACCTTTGCTTTGTAAAAGGAGCTCTTTATTTGTAATAGCAGTGTGTTTTTCAACTTTGTTTAGTGCAGTGATTCCTAAGTAAAGAACATATGCTGTAATATGTAATGCTATATTTTTTATATTTTGAAAAAGTATAAAACTGAGATTTTTTTTTAGTTCTAAGATTTTATTGATTTTAATATACAGTAAGTACAAAAAGAGAAATGTTAACGAGGCAGGATACAGACAAGTTGTATATATATATATATATATATATATATATATAACAAAAAGATTCATCCTATATAATAAAACCCTAAGCGCACATGCGCACTTAGGATTTCGTGTTCACTACCGCTGTGGTGTGTGATCCGTGGCAGCCAACCCAGCAGCAGGGAACATTCTGGCCACTCCCCTCCTCCCACCCTCACTCACCCTGGAAGCCAGGCAAGCTCTCTCCCTGCCCGCGTCCTCGGCAAGGAACACACCTCGGCTCTCACTTGCCGCTGCCACCGCTGCTGCTGCTGATCCTCCTGTAAAGAGCAGCCTGCGATGGTGGCCGGCTTTAGCGAACCTCGCAGGCCGCTCTCCAACTCGGTAGCACGTTCCCTCTGATGCGATCCCGTGCGTCAGAGGGAACATGCTAAAGCTAAAGCTGAGATTTTTTTTAACAGACATCATCTTATCCATCCATACATGCTGTGATATGATATGTAAAATAAATGTATGATCTGAATTTATTCCAAAAAGGGTACATTTCTAGCATTAATATTTTGTACTGGCATGAAACCATGAAATGTTAAGGGCAGGAAATTAAAATTATACAAGAAGGGCACAACTATATCAAAGACAGTTTTTAATTACAGAGATTTTTTTTTCCTTCCAAATTTGATTGCTAATCTAATCTAATACAAGATTTATGAATTGCTCTAATACCATTTAGTTCAAGGTGATTTACATCAAAAAGAAGTCAAAATAATTCTATGGTAAAATACAATTCCATGGATAAAAAGATATCCTTACAATTCTTTAACTAACCCCCCCCCCCCATTTTAAAAAACTGTAGCGCAGTTTTTAGCTCCGGCCACAGTGGTAACAGCTCCGATGATCATGAGCGGCAGAGCTGTTACCGCCGTGGCCGGCGCTAAAAACCATGCTATAGTTTTATAAAAGAAGGGGGAGGGGAGTGCTAACTTTACAATGTATCACATAAAAATGTTTTCAACATTCTATGAAACTTCCAATAACTAACTGTGCTCCTTGTTATTTATATAGAGAAAGAGAGATTGTTCTCCCTGTCCAAAGTGAAGAGAACGAGAGGGCACTCGCTAAAGTTAGAAGGGAAAAGATTCCGTACAAATGTAAGGAGTTCCTTCTTCACCCAGAGAGTGGTAGAAACCTGGAATGCTCTTCCGAAGGCTGTTATAGGGGAAAATACCCTTCACGGATTCAAGACAAGGTTGGATAAGTTCCTACTGGAACAGAACATACGCAGGTAAGGTTAGACTCAAATAGGGCACTGGTCTTTGACCTAAGGGCCGCTGCGTGAGTGGACTGCTGGGCACGATGGACCACTGGTCTGACCCAGCAGCGGCAAATCTTATGTTCTTATGTAGAAGTAGTAGGGAAAAACAAGGAATAAGGAGGAACTGGAGAAAAAATATATTAACAGAAAACTAATAACCTCCAGTGTAAACGTTGTAGCAAATGCTCAGAATTTAACCGCTTTATGTCTTATGCACTCAGTTCAATTCATTTCAGTAAGTATGAACTTGCTGGGGAAGTTGCCTCAGAAGCTGCAGGGCAATCACTGCTCTGGAGCTATGAAGGGGAGTTTAAATAACTCATTAGCTTCCCTCCAACATTCTATCATAGGCAACCCCGTTGAAGTGGCTTAAACAGTAGTGGAATTAATAAATAATTTGAAAAAGTGCAAGCACCACTTATCTTTGCTTACTAGCATACATGTTTGACTGTGTGATACAGGCACCATAAAAACTTCCTTTCAGAACTGCCGACGAACGCCAACGTTTTATGATTTAAAAAATAATTTCTTCAGGGCTCTGCAGTGTACTGTCGCTGAGTCTTACAGAGTGTATTCTGGAACTTGGAGGCAGCAGAAATGTCTGTGTAGCTGTGAAGCTCCCATCCCCAGGCATACTTTTGGCGATTTTCAGCTTTTAAATTTATTTACCTAGAAGCAGAAAGTTTGAAATTTTATCTAATAATGGCTTCTAATAAGCAAACCAAGCCTGGAACAGCTTTTAATACAGGTGGGAAGCAAAAAGATTAAAAGAAGATTGCCCACACCTTCCAAGACTCCCCTGCCTGTGAATGCTCTGGACATGATAGAGTTAATTGAGGAGCTGAGAAATATTAGATTAGTGATGAAAGATAACACAGATAACTGGCAGCGGTGAAAGAAGAAGTGGCAAACTTGGCACAGAAAGTGGAAATGATACATACCAGAATGGAACAGTTAGAAACCCGAATGGAGAAAGTAGAAATTAATTTACTTCAATCTACCATCTTTGATTTCTGTACTTCTTCCTCCTATCCAATCATATTAGGTGATTTTAATATTCATTTTGAAGACTTCACCAACCCTTTCACCTCCGATATACTATCCTTCCTCAATGACCTTAACTTATCTTCTTTGATATTGTCGTCCACGCACAGAGCTGGACATACTCTAGATACAGTGTTAGTTCCTAATGCTTCAATATCCAAATTTTCTTTGATGTCTAATAACCCCGTCTGACCACTCTCTTCTTATCTTTAATTACCATTGGTCTTCCAGTTGACCAAATCAGAACCCCATATCAATAAGATTCCAAAATTATTCAAATTTAGACGCCACCATTGTCTCTTCTAATTTTAAATTCTGTCCTGAATCGTCCCTAGACAATCTTCTTTTAGCGTGGAACAACTCAGTACTCACATTCCTTGACTAATTTGCACCTTATCAAACCCAACTCATTTCCAGTCATCATCAGAAAAGTCCTTGGTTCTCTCCTGAATTACTTTTAATTAAAAAACAGCTTCACTCCTTAGAGAGAAAATGGAGACATACAAAATCTATCTCTGACCTCAAATATAGGGACCATGCTTCTCACTATAAAGCTAAAATATTTAAAGCCAAATCCCTGTATTACACTAAACAAATCTCCACTGCCAAAAATACTTCAACATTGTATAGGATTGTACGATCATTAACTACAGACCATTCAAAAGGCCCCAAATCCTTATTGCTTCCATCAGCTCAATCCTTGGCTGATTACCTCTTAAACAAAATTGAAAACATCAGATCTACATTTCCACCCTCCGATAATTCAACATCACCTACTCCCACTGGCTCAGTAATGTAAAATTTCTGCGTACCACTTTCCAAATGTGCTAACTTTAGACTCCCCTCACTTTTAGAACTTCAGCAAATAATCAATTCCATTAACACAAAAAATGCGGGCACTGACTCAATTTCCCCAACGATTCTTAAACGATACCTTTTAACATTTGGTCCCCATATTCTAAAATTAGTTTCTACTAGTTTGACAACAAGCTCTGTTCCAAAATCCTGGAAGGAAGCCCTTATCTATCCAATTATAAAAGATTCGAAAATTAGTGCTGCCTAACGTACAAATTATCGCCCCATTTCCAATATCCCCTTCTTATCAAAAGTTACTGAAAACATCGTATTCAATCAGATATCAGATTTCGTGGAAAGCACCAATGCTTTACACCCAAATCAGACTGGATTTAGAAAACATCATTCAACGGAACTCTCTTTAATTGGTCTTCTCACTAACATTAATTACCTCCTAGGGTCCGGTTGGATTTTTATCACAGTATTTTTTATCATTGTACTTTTTAAATTGAATTTTCCTGGTTTTATATGTCAGTGTTTAATAAATTATCTCCAGAACATCTGTATCCACAGTTTTTGTTTTTGTTACCACCTAGACCACCATAACTCTATCTTACTAATTCCTCTAGACTTATCTTCTGCTTTTGTTGCAATCGATCATCCTTTGCTAATTCATCGACTAGAGGAAATAGGGATTACTGGTCAAATCCTTAATTGATTTATTACATATTTCAAGGAACGCACTTCAAAAGTATCATTCAACGGCTTAAATCTTACACATTCACAAACTAAGGTATACCACAAGGATCCATACTCTCCCCACTTTTTAAAAATATTTTTCTGGCTCCATTAATCACGCTAGGACAATCAATTGTTTTTACCATCTTCGCATATGCAGATGATATCCAATTAATACATCCCCTCAACTTAGATGATCCAAATGATATTCTTTCCATCAACAAAAAGCTCGACAAGATTCATGACTGGTTAAACTCGAACAAATTATCACTTAATGTCACAAAAACAAAAACAATTGTCTTTTCTTTCAAGAAATATATTTCTCCTCTCTCTCCTATTAAAATCAAATCTATTCCAATACAGGCAGAACGTAGTATCAAACTTCTAGGTATCACTTTGGATGAATTTCTCACTTTCCATGATCATATAAGTACAGTTATAAGAAAATGTTTTTTTCGTTTATGAATGATACGCTCTCTAACTAAATTTCTTGATATATCAGCTTTAAATACTTTAATCCATTCATTAGTTATTTCTTGTCTGGATTATAGCACTGCCTTATACCATGGAATTACCAAAAAAGAGTTAAAACATCTACAAATAATCCAGAACACAGCAGTAAAAGTCATCTATAAGGCCAAAATATTTGACCACATTTGACCACATAACTCCTCTTCTGATAAAAGCCCATCTATCACCGTATCATCTATAAAACACTGGACAGCCAGAATTCATTAATAAATTTTTGATACCATATGCTACATCACGTTTTCTTCGTTCCTCGGAGCAAAATTTAGTAGCAATCCCAACCTTGAACCATATTAACACTAGAAGAAACACTGTCTTTTCAGTAGTTACCCCAACCCTCTGGAATTTGGCATCAAATGCTCTAAGAGAGATAACCAATCTTGAGAAATTTAAATCTTTTCTTAAAACATTCCTTTTCAAAGATGCCTTTCAAGTGTAAATGCCCTTTTAAGGATTCTAAATTTTTTTATGTTTTATAAGTCCACTCGTATTGGGCTTACTTGTTTTTAATCCCGCCTTTTTGTTTATACCTTTATATCTTACTTTTCTTTAATCATTGTAGTTCTCCCCTTTTTTCCATTCATACCCATTTGTCTAGTCGTGTATGTCATTGTTTTGTCTAATCTTGTATGTCTATTTTGTTAAAGTTATGTATAATTGTATTTGTTTTTACCCTGTTTTAAAATGTATAACCACCTTGAAATAAATGATAAAATGGTATATCGAATTTTTAATAAACTTGAAACTTGAGCAGCTGCAATATAAAAAAAATCATAAGGTTCTTCAGGACATGGAAAAAAGGATGGTAGATTTTGAAAATTGTTCAACAAGAAACAATGTGAGGATACTGGGATAAAGGAAGGGGTGGAGGGAAAGAATGCTGTAACTTTCTTGGAAGAAATCATACCAAAAATGCTCCCCCTTAATTTAAAAGTGCTATTAGAAATTGAAAGGTCACATAGGATCCCAGGAAGGAGACCTAATGGTCAGTCGGGACCTAGACCATTAATCTTTTGCCTGTTTTGTTTCCAGCATGCTATAGAAATTTTAAGAGTGGCAAAGGAGATAAAAAAATCTGACTTACAAAGATTCAAAGATTATTTTTGTCTCGGACTTTGCAAGAGCAACAGTGAAGCTACGCAAATAATTTTTACAATTGAGACAACAATTAAGGCAGATTGGGGCAAAATATGGGCTTTATTATCCTGCATTCATGAGGGTTACTTATAAAGATAAATTCTTTCAGTTTGAAGACCCTGAGAAGTTGAAGGAGTTTCTGTCTCAAAAAGAGACACCGATGAACTGAGCTGTCCTGTCCTGTCAGTTGTGGAGGGCACACAGGAGGAGAGTGTATGGACTTTGGAGTGAATCGAGTCTTTATTTATTGTTTTTCTTTTGAATTTTGGCGAAGTAAGGCTGAGACAAACATGGTTTTTCTTGTTACACAGATCTTTTTGGACCCCTGTTCATTTACAGAAATTGGATAGTTCTAAGATGCTGGCACTGTCATCTAGATGTAGGGACATTGGATCATCTACTGTACTATTGTCTCTTGATACTCAAATTTTGGAGATTCATTTGGGGTCAAGTGAATAAAATATTGGAAAACCCAGTGGCATTGACGTACAATACCGTGCTATTTGGCATGTTAATGAGGGCTAAAAGCCCAATATCTTCCCATAATAATCAACTTCTCTTTATTATGATGGGAGTTGCCATACAACTTATTTTGAAGAACTGGAAAAACTGGGACCGGTTAAATTATAATTTCTGGTGGGAATTTTTATGCCACATTTTTAAAATGGAACATATGATTGCTATACAGCAGGGTCATTATAGGAAATTTAAGGATGTTTGGGAGCCATTGACAAAATTCTGTAAGGAGTGATTATGGATTTTGCCCTTTGAACATACACGTCCAGGGTGGGGAAATACTTTTTAAAAATTTTTTTATTCAATTTAACATACATTGCAAGTATAAACTATTTGGTAAAGAAATACAGTTATTTTCCCCAAAAAAAGAACATTTGTCATTTTAACATTTAAAATAAAAATTGTTATGAAACTTAACTCTTCCTTAGACCTTAATTAAGAGAAGAGGGGGATAAAAGAAATTACAGGGAGGAGATTGCTGAAAATAAAAAAGAAAAGGCTTAAACGCTACAACCCGGCATTATTCTTGAGCTACACTATCTCCATTAGAAAAACCTTTGAGATCTAGAAAGGATCGTAGATGGTCAGGTGTGAAGAACACATATTTTAGACCCATATACTTAATAATACATTTGCATGGATATGCTTAAAGAAAGGTAGCACCTAGCTTCCTTGTCTCCTCTCTCATTGCCAAAAACATTTTCTGCCTGTCTTGAGTTATTCTATTTACATCATGATATAACCAAAGTCGTTGACCACAAAAAGGTATTTCAGGTTTTTTAAAGCATAACCTCATCACAGAATTAAGGTCTTGTTTGAAGATAAATTAAACAATTAACGTTGCTCTTTCTTTAACATCCGTGGATGACGCCTCTAATATTGCGGTAAGAGTTTGCAAGTCTTTATCAGGAAGCAAATTCTCACCCCTGGATATGTCAGAAGTTCTCTTTGAAACAGGTAAAAAAATATTGCTTTATTTATGGCGGAATTTGGTCTTGTGGAAAGTTTAAGAATTCTATAAGAATTTTTTTGAAAATCTCTATTGGTGACATTACCGAAATCCTTGGAGAATTTAGGACCCCCTTCTATTAAAATTCTCTATCATTTCTATTTTACAAGCTGTAAAGTTTTGTTTTTTAATGATAGTAGTAATTGAACTCTTCAAGGAAGCTGTCTCAGTTTGTATTTTATCTATACATTCAAGCTTAACTTTAGCCAAACTATGTGTAAAAGTATCCATTTTCTTAACCAGTACCTCCATATCCGAGGCTGTCTTCTCCTCCTTCACATCTATTTTCTTAATAGCCTCAAAAAGTATTTCTAGTGTCACTATTGGGATAGTTGATGTTCCTCCTATTCCTTCAGCTTCTTCCGACCCAGAGTTCCAGCAGGGGCTTTAGCTCCTCCCAATAGCTGCTCCGGGTTCTCCTGCTTCTCTCCCTTGGGGCCAGACTCCTCACTCTGCGGTCCTACTGGACATGGAGGCGCAGAGAGAAGCGGCAGTGACAATGATGTCATCAATTCCAGGGACTCGAGTGCTCCCTCACTCGAGTCCAACGTGTAAGTCTGCCGCTGCGGGATTGTCCAAGTGTCAGCTGGGCTCAGTGGTTGCAGAAAACGCTGAATCATCGACTGAGCTGGAGACGATGTGAGTAGCAGTAGTTGTCCTGCTCTCACATTCCCTTTCCTCTTGGTATGAAGCATATCTTTAAATTATATAGTAGCTTCCGATTGTTGAAAAATTTAGAAGAAAAACGCTAAGCTTCTGTGCTCAGCAAAGTGACGTCCGCCATCTTGAATCCCCCTGTGGGGAAATACTTTTAATTTAATTATGGTTGAGTGCAATTGTTGAGTATATAGAAAGGGGGGGAAAGGATACATGTATTTGTTATAAAATATAATTTGATTGAATTTAAGTGCTGTTAAAGTGTAAAATGTCTGTATAATATGTTGCACTTATTTTTAACTTTAAAATGAATAAAGATATTTTTAAAAAAAGAGAGTCTTACAGAGTGAAGGAAAAAAAAAGACTGTAAGACTCTCAGCATCAGTACACTTCAGAGCCCTGAAGAAATGATTTTTTAAATCATAAAATGTTGGCCTTCGTCATCAGTTCGGAGAGGAAGTTTTTATGGTGCCTGTATCACACAGTCAAACCTGTATGCTACTAAGCAAAGATGTGGTGTGTGCACTGTTTTGAGTTATTTATTAATTACACTACAGTTTAAGCCACTTCAATGGGGTTGCCTATGATAGAATGTTGGAGGGAAGCTAATGAGTTATTTAAGCTCCCCTTCATAGCTCCAGAGCAGTGATTGCCCTTCAGCTTCTGAGGCAACTTCCCCAGCAAGTGCATACTTACTGAAATGAATAGAACTAAGTGCATAAGACGTAAAGTGGTTCAATTCTGAGAATTTGCTACAACATTTACACTGGAGATTGTATCTGTAGTTGCAAGAAATCTAGGATCAGCTAAATTCACGGGATAAACATTCAGTGGAATAGGGAGTCTTGTTTGAGTCACAATTATCCTTTACTAAACTCGGTTTCTCAGCACTCCTTCTTCTTCATTTTATTCATCCTGCTCTGGATTTTATTCATCCTGCTCTGCACCACATCTTTTTCTTCACATAGAGCTTTACGTGCTTTCCTCACTTCCCAGCTGGACTGCTTTAACACGACTTATGCTGGCCTTTCTTCCACTCAATTCAAGCAGCTCCAAATGCTCCAGAATCGTGCAGCTTGTTTTCTTTGAAAAGCTACGAGGTTTGATTATGCTTCCCTGCTATTTTCCCACATACATAGGTTTCCTATTAAATATTGTTTTTTCCTTTAAAGTTCTCATGCTTTATCATAATGCGTATTATACTGAGGACCCCTCTTATCTTTTGGTCTTAACTATCCCCTAACCTCTGTTCACTTGACGCTAATCAGTTAGCTCTTCCAAACCTCTGACAGGTTTCATTTGGTATAAATTCTCACATCTAAAAGTTAGGCTTGGATTCCAGCGCTAGGCACAATTGTATAAATAGGGTGCAACTCGGAGCACCATTTACAAAATAGCACTTAGGCCCAGATTCTGCAACTGACACCATGATCAGCGGCTATCAATCATGTCACAATCACGTGATGGGGCCGGATACAGAATCATGTCTCCGGCAAAGGTAGGCGCCTGAAATGTAGGCCAGGGTTTCCCAGGCCTACATTTCTGTCACCTACCTATGATGTGAATCGCACCTACAGAGGCACATCCATAGGCATAATTCCGGTGCTGATTTTTTTAGGTGCTCATAGGCACCTTAAAACTCAGTTAGAAACATCGTTTGAACAGTGTTTTAACTGAGTTTGGGCACCAACTGGTGCCTAAAAAAATTGGCGCTGGTTCGAGAATCCAGGCCTTAATGCTAATTTTTTTCAACAACAATTTTTTTGGTGCCATATTTAGAATGTTGTCCAGAATGTCCTCCTTACTCTGGTCTTCCCTCATCACCTAAATGTCCGGGGGGGGGGCCTGATTCACGAATCACTGTCAGGCAAATGAGGGCGATCGGAATCACACCCCAAGCCACCCGCCACAATCGCTCTGTAGCGATCCCGAGGCAAGCGCTGACCATTTGTAGCTGGTCTGCGCATGCGTCGAAGAACAGCAACTTTTTTTTTTTTTTAAACTTTTAACTAGCCCAGCGAGCCTGTGGTTTTAACCTGCTTTAAACCCACGGGTTACAACCACGGTCTCACACTGCGGGGGGAAGGCCAGGGTAGTGCATGGGGTAGAGAGCAGAAGAGTCAAGGGCTCTCTGAGCAATTGGATCTGGATCAACACATCACATTCTTACCACAGTCTGCACCTCTTTTAAGTTTGGCAAAAGGCAGAGAGGCAGGAGATTCAGGGCAGAGCAGGGCGGAGGGAGAAAATCGCAGCAGAAAGTCAGGGCAAGGAGCAGGAGATTCGGGTCAGGGCAGGGCAACAGGAGAAAATCGCAGCAGAAAGTCGGGGCAGGGAGCAGGAGATTCAGGGCAGAGCAGGGAGGGAGGAGAAAATCGCGGCAGAGAGTCGGGGCAGAAAGAGCAGGAGAGTCATGGGGAGGGGGCAGAGAGCTGGAAAGTCAGGGCAGACAGTAGGAGATGCAGTCGGAAAGCAGTGAATGACTGGTCCCCAGCAGTCGCTTGTTTGTGATCGGCCAGCCCAGTCGGTGTTGCAGATTTTTTGTTAGTGAATCGCTGCCTGCCTACCTACATATGAATGCTGTTCCCCCTCATTTGCATGCATGAATCAGAGGATGATCAGGACAGAGGTTAGTGAAATTGGGTCGCAAAGGGGTTGCTAAGTGGTCGAACTTAATCGGTGGGCTTAGTGAATCTAGCCCTAAGTTTGCATTGCTGATTTCAAAGAGATGGAGGAAGGAAACTCTCCCATCTCATCAAGCCTCCCCCCACTCATATTTATCAGTCCTCATGATTATCCTCAACATTCACCCCCCTTCTTATTTGTTCAATATTGACTCCTTTTATGCCACTGCCTCCTCACCATCCCTAATCACCTCCCCCAGCATTAACTTTTCTTTGCATCATTAAACATTCACCGCCTCTTTTTCTCCTACAGCATGCATCCTCTCTCACACCACCAGCATCCATCCTCTCTTCATCTCAATTACACTAGCATTATTTTCTGTTCCCATGTTATAAATCAGCTACAGATCCCTGATATGTGCTCCATGGTGTTTCATTCCTCTACCCCCCACTCTGCCTCCAGCTGAATCCTGAGATCTGGAATGGCTCTGGCTTTGTTTTTGGCTGTGTCTGTTTCAGTCCCTCTTCTCTCCCACTGCTCCTTATTGAGCAAGGGTAGAAGACCAAGTGCTGTGCTCCTGAATGATTTCCCACCTCCTCTTTTTTCCCTACTGGCTGTCTAAGAAGTGGGACTGAAGCAGTAAATAGAGCAGCTGTTTTTCCTCTGCCTGTGACAGGAGAACCAGACAAGAGATTTGAGGCGGAAGCAATGTTTGCTATAGCTTGCAAACTTGTCCCTAGCACTATTATAATTCTTTGCCCATGGACTATGCTGAATTTCTTTAATCTAGTAAAGAATGACTCACTAGTACAGAAGGGGGGGAGCAATGCTGCACAATTTAATGCTTCTGCCATACCTCACTGCATCAAATTGATACATCAGCCCCCAGGGACTTGATCATAAAGGAATGTTCTGTGTCTATGGAAAATATACTTATAACTCCACCAAATCCTTAGACAGAAATGATAGAAGTGCATCTGAGTGGTCCCTCTTTTGCTTCTTGACTGAAAACCTTTCAGGGCTAAGTTCTCAAATCAAAATGAATGTTCAAGTGAAAAAGTATATGCTTAATAATCCGGAATTCCAGATGACTCTTTGCAGCTTCATTTTCAGAACTCTGGTTCCATATACCATTATTAACTGCCTCTCAGGAAAAGCCTCAAAATCCATTTTGCTTCTTATGTTATGCATATTTTTTTTTTCTTTGTGACCAAAGATTTTAGTGTTGTTATTATTTTCATTGAGCACTAAAAGGCATATACAGATAAATAGGTCTCTATGGAGTATACCTAGGCAATGGAATGTGTCTGATTGGGCTGACTAAACCAATCAACCTCCATCCCTAACTCACACTCTCCCCTATTTAAGCCTTTCCCTCTTGTTCTCTGCCCCCCTCATCCACAATCATCTTTTTCTAACCATTCCCCCATATTCCCTCATTTTTGAATCGCTATTTACTTATGCAGATATTTTTATTATGCTTGAAGTTGACCCTAATTTGATTAATCTTACAGCCAACATAAAATCTTGCTTATCAAATTACAGTCATGGTCATCTCTGGTTCAAATGAAATTAAACACAACAAAAACAAAATTACTTTGGTGTGGTTCAGAAATCACAAACCTTCCTAGTTCAATCACCCTTAATTCCAGTGCCAATTAAGTCTTCATCTAGACTAGTGTTGGGAATCTTTTTAGACTCCTCCCTCTCTTTCCATTGTAAGGTAAACCATCTGATTAAGAAATGTTTCTTTAGTTTGAATACAGTGAAAAGTGTCCATCACCTGTTTTAACCACATCATTTTGCAATTTTAGTCCAATCCATCATTTTGTCACAACTGAACTATTGTAACTCCATTCACATGGGTTTGAGCAAAGGAAATAAATAAAAAAATAAAAAAAGACTCCAGTTAATTGAAAATACTGCCGCAAGATTGATCTTTGGTAAAACAAAGTATGACCATGTGTCACCTCTGTTAAGGAGTTTACATTGGCTTCCTTTTCGATTGAGAGTTCAGTTTAAATGTGCCTTCATAGTTTGTAAAATCTTACATGGTATCTTTGATTCGTTAGTCCCTCTAGCTTTAAATTCTTTGAAATCTTCAAGTTGCAGAACTATCCATGTATTTAAACGTTCTTTCCCTACTGTAAAAGTGCCAGATCTATCAGTAAAATAGTTCATTCCTTCCCCTAATTCCTAACAGCAGTTTGGAACGACCTACCTTCTCAAATAAAATCCTGTCTATCCCTGCAAGTTTTTTGAAAAATTATGAAAACTACTCTGTTTCAGCGTTTTCTAGCAGATAAGTTTCCATGAGGTCAAATCTTTTTATTAACTACAACTATTGTTAACCGAGTCGAGCCTTGATTCTCAGGGATGGCTCGGTTTAGTTTAGTTTAGTTCTTTCCATCCTCTTTTCTATTCCTGTGCCCTTAAATTGTTTGTACTTTGAGAGAGGTAAGATTTTATAAATAAGTGCTAGGAAAGGAAAAGAGAATGATAATGAGTTTTGGAGGAGAGAGATGTAAAAGAAATCTCAAGGGGGAAGAGCCCCTTGAGGGTTAGAGATACAGATGGGGAGGAGGAAGCGGGAAAAGGGATGGAGGGAGCAAAGAGAGTAGGTAGAGGAGGTAGCAAAGAATGAGGCGTGAGAAAGGGAAGATCTACTCACATTCCTCCCAATTTACTTCCTTCTCATACTCACACTTATCCCCTCCCTTCTATAATCTCTTTGATTCTTTCATGCAGTCCTCTCATATTGTGTCAGCACTTCACTCAGCCTGAACCCCATTCCTGATTCTCTCACTTAATCTATCAGCAACCAATTCCTTGAATATGGTTCTCATTTTCAAAAAAGAAAGATGTCAAAAAAGTGACATCAAGGGAAAGATGGACATTTTTCTTGCCAAACTCTTCCAATTCACTATTTTCAAAACCTGTTTTCTAGATGAATATCTATGCTGTTCATCCACAGTTTATTTAAATCTCAAGGGGGCATGTTAGAGACTTGGCGTAGGTATCACTAAGGCGGGCTTATGACCTGCATGTTTTTCTGACAAAACCAAACATTTAAGAATATGTCTGGGCACAATTTGGAAGTCTGGGGCAAGACCTGTTTCTAACAATGAATAATTGTTAAAAAGGGGCTCAAACTGTCCAGATGACCACTGGAGGAATGTAAGCATGCCCCCTCCCCAAATTAAACCACACATATACTGCCCGGATCAAGTCAGGGGGGGGGATCACTGGGGCAGGAGGGCTTGGGCTCCCTCCTGCCCGATCATGTTGGGGGGAGGGGTGGATCGTGGCAGGAGAGATAGCTCATCTCTCCTGCTGCGATAACGATCCCAAGTGCCGTGTTTTGTGGCATTTGGTGGTATCGCTATCACGGCAGGGGAGATGAGCCATCTCTCCTGCCGCGATCATTGCTGGGGGGTGGAGATGGGGGTGGGGGTGTGTGTGGATTCTGTAACCGGTGTTGTTTTGACAGACACTGGTTACAGAATCCAGCTTTTAGGCGAAGGACTGGCTCCTCCTTCCCCTAAAAGCTCTTGTATTGGGAATTTATGATTTAGGCTTTTTTGGGGTTCATTATATGTGGTAAGTGTAGACGTAGTGGTGGTCTGGGTATTTAAACAGCTGAACGTAGAGGCAGGCCATTATTTAAAAAACCTCCTTTTGGACGTGGTTTTTTTTTTTGAGAATGGACATTTTCCCTGCTTCTATTTTTAACATTTAGGCCCTGTGGTATGCAGACTATGCCTGCTAGGAGTGTCCCTAGAGCAGTGCACAAGTCCATTTCAGGCTCCACTCAAATTTCCCCTTTTAAAGCACAATTTCAGTCAATTGATGACTTACCTTCTTTGTCCTGTAGAGGGAGCGGGAGAGCAAAAGTGCAGGATTCCCATTTCCCACTGAAGCCTAGGGTGATTGACCGGAAATCATCTCCACCTGAGGGTTTGGGGCGGGGCTGCAGACTGCTATTCTTGAGAGCCAAGCTACTTGAGAATCAAAAGCAGCAGGAACTGAGGCAGGACAGGCCACAGCACTCAGGGCTGAGAACTCTGAATGTCAGCCCAATTCCAGAGTCCATGGAATTGATAGAGGCTGGTGAAGACATGCCTCTTGGTTTGCTGGAAGAACCACATGATATGGAGCTAAAAGTAAACCCTGAGACAAATGCTGATTTGCCTAGTGAAGTCCAACCCATGGAGGTATGCTGTATGAAAGCCAAGTGACTGACTCTGTTGTAGTGAGTACTGAAAGTTTGTTTTTCTAATTGCTTGCAAGTGCTGGATATTTCTAAGCCAGCTGAAAAGTAAAGCAGTTTTCTTTTGAACTGTGCTAGAAATGTATTTTTGATACTGTTTTTTTTTTCCTTCTTGGAAGTTTGTTGTTTTCCCTGGTGGGGGGAAAGTGAACTGTTTTTTAGTCCCAGACAGTGGGTTTTGCCCCGTGTTCATGTGGTGGGATAGAGGGCCTATTTTGGCAGAATAATACCACATGGAGCACACTGTCTGCCCAGCACCCATTGCTGAAGAAGCTGGTGCAATTGCACTGACTTGTACTGAATTGGTGCAATCCTGAAGTTTGTTTTGAGTTTTGGAGTTTTTTCTTTCTTTTGGTTATACATGCTTTTGGACTCTACTCTGTTGAGGAAGATTTCTGTTGAATGCTTTTGAACTATTTTTATTGTGATACATCCACAGAGACTGGTGACTTATTCCATTTGCCATATTGACATTGAGTTTATAAGCTGAATCATCCTGACAAGCTTTCCGTTTATTTTTACTTTGAGGAATAAAGTGCAAGTTTATTTTGGAGAAAAACTTACCTGGTGCGGTGTTACCCTTAATCTAAACGCTTTATTATTTTTCCTTGTACTGCCCGCAGCGGCTCACAAGAGGTTTTCTTGTACTGGTGGCCCAAGACCCATTGCCTTGAGGCTGCCAGTTACGCTGGTCCGGGCGTCCTATACAGAATCGGGCCTACACTCACCCAATGTTAACCTGATTCTGTAACTGACATCCATGTTGCAGACGACGGTTACAGAATCAGGTTTAACATGCCAAGCCCCCCTCCCCGGACCCCCCCAATGCCCCCCTTAAGATCACCGGCAGGAAGGTGCTCAGCCCTTCCTGCCGACAGAACCCACCCCCCCAACAATCACAGCAGGAGGGTACCCAACCCCTCCTGCCGACTCCTCCAACGGCCTTCCCGACAATCGCGGCAGGATGGTACTCAACCCCTCCTGCCGGCCCCCCCTAAGATCGCCAGCAGGATGGTGCCCAATCCCTCCTGCCGGTCCCCCAATGGCCCCCCTTAAGATTGCCGGCAGGAGGATGCCCATCTCCTCCTGCCGGACCCCCAATGAACCCCTCCACCCCAGAACCCCCCCCCTTAAGTCTTATTTTCAAGTTGGACCGGACAGCTCCTTGCACGTCCGCCAGCAGGCCCGCCTCCGTCCAAATGAAGCGGGTCCGCCCCCTCCCCTGCCCAACCCACAGGATTCTAGGGCCTGATTGGCCCGTGCCCAAGGCCCTTCCTATAGCGGGGGCGGCCTTAAGCACCTGGACCAATCAGGCCTTAGGATCCTCTGGGTTGGGCAGGGGAGGGGCGGGCGTGCTGGCTGGATGTGCGAGGAGCAACTTGAGGTCCAACTTGAAAGTAAGACTAAGGGGGGTTCCGGGGTGGGAGGGTTCATTGGGGGTCCAGCAGGAGGGGTTGGGCACCCTCTTGCCGTGATCGCTGGGAGGAGGGGAGACTTGTGGCCATAGCCGTGGCCAATATACTAATCATGGCATGGAGATCCTTGCCGCGATTAGGTACAGCGACCGCGTCTACTTACCATGTAGGCCATCATTTTGCTAGCCTACATTGTAAGCATCTCTCGTTCTGCTATGGAGACGCGTAGGGCTGCCTAGGTTCGCTTAAGGTTACCACTTAGCCTTAGGCGAGCTTAGGCGGGCTTGCGGGCATCTCTAGGCTCCCTGGAGCCGCCTTCAATATAGGCGGCCTGCCTGGGGAGCATTTTTTTTTTTAGAAAAAGTGCCTCCCGATTGGCTAATTAGACAGCTGTAGGACGCCTACAGCTGCCTACAATTGGGAGCACTTTGCAGAATCAGGGCCTTAGGCCAAAAGGGGACTTAGATGTTTTTTTTTTATTATGCTCCTCTGTTTGTATAGCTGCAAGAAAAAAATCCAGTTGACAGTGTTGTCACAATAACAACAACAAAACAGTGCACACTGTTACAATAAAGCTCATTTTATAGAAAATAATATTGGTGGTTCCTGTTTCATATGAAGCCTCACTTTTGGGTTGTTTTTCTGTCAGTGCTAAATATGGGTGGCTTAAAACAGCATCAGGGAGGGCAATTGCTGGATCTTTTTTTTTTTTTTTTTTAGATATAAATTGATGTGATTACTGATATTATTGTTTTTCCTTGGACAAATCAGTCAGGAATTTTGTTTAATATATTTTAGCTGGATAAACTGCAAAAGAATATTACTAATTAAAAAATTTGGAGGTTTGTTAGAAATAAGGTTGATGTCCCATATTGGGAATAAGAGGTTTTGAGCTATTTAGGAGACATGGAGGTTGGAGAAGTATTGTATTGTATCTGATATACCGCTTGTACAAGAGTATTAAGCAGTTTACAGAACTAAATAGAGTAGGCATATTGAACCGGGCTCACAATCTAAACTAAAGTGCCTAAGAGAAAAACATCACTTATATAAAAGATAGAATTAAAAGGAGACGAACCCCCAGAGAAAGCATCATAATATTAGCAACCCAATAGCAAAGATGAGCCCAAAGTAACCAGGAAGATTAAAATAAACAGTATGTTTCAAAAATTAGAATAGTAAATCAAATAAATTATAAATTACAAATTAAGGAAAAAAATAGAAGAATGAAAATAAAAGAGATAAAACAGAAAAATCAAAACAGACCCAAGAAAAAAACAAATAAGTTATAAATTAAAAATAAAATAGTAGGACTTATGTCTGAGAATTTGGCCAATCATACTAGGTTAGCATAAAAACAAAAATGTCCCCACAAGCGTAAAATGACAACGTGCTAAGTGCCTGCATAAGAAGGCACTGGAAAACTGTATTTGGCTACTGAGCTGCATTGGAGGGAGTTCAAGGCACATGTGAAGTGGTCTTCAACTGATAGAGCTTGGTGATCCTGGCCAGCTGCAGCAAGGAATACCTGGGCAATAGAAGGCCACAAAGCAGCCTATCTATATTGCTGCCGGTTTCTTATAAGGTATTTATTTTGGTCTCCTGGTTTAGATGGGATGGAGAGCTGTGTCAGAGGGGAGGGGCGGGGGGGGGGCGCATGAGGAGGGGCGAGGAGATAGAAAGATGCTACATGGGGGAATGGGAGGAAGGGAGAGATAGAATCTGCAAGGGTTCTGCTGCACAAGGGATGGGAGGGAGCGATAGAAAGATACTGCACAAGGGGATGGATGAGAGGGGAGGAAAGATGCACATGTGGGGAAAAGAAAGGAAATAGGAAGAATTGGGGTGGAGGAGAGGAAGGGAGAAATGATCATTGTTCATGAAAAAAATAAGACATCCCTGAAAATAAGACCTAGTGTCGTTTTGGGCCCAAAATTAATATAAGACAGTGTCTTGTTTTCGGGGAAACACAGTACTTGTGACCTAGATTGGCCACTGTTGGAAACAGGATATTGGGCTTGATGAACCTTTAGTCTGTGCCAGTATGGCAACGCTTAATATCATTGTTGTTTTAAAGAAAGGCCATTCTATATTGCTCCACAGAAATGCCACACAACCAATCCAAACATTTTCTGAGGTCACTTTAAAAGGCATATAAAAATCAGGGACGTGATTATTTGACTTCAGAAGCAAAGCTGATCTGTGTTTCACTGCTAACTTTCAACCCTTCCAGAAAGAATGAAAATAAGTACATTTTTCCCAGCAACATTAAACAAAAAGGTTAAGCACCTACAGACAGGAAAGATGTATTTGCAAGTGATTAGTTATCTCTCTAACACACTGCCTTCCTCTGTTCTTCTTTTCATGTTTTCACAAAGCTCTAGAACACACAGGGCAGAATTCTCTGATGTTGATTGTAGGTAGGACTGAATTCCAAACACCAAAGTAGCAGATAGGCATTAATAAAAGACACATATTTTCCCCCTGCTGTTTGGTGTGTAACTGAAGTTATACCAGTGCAGACCTCAATCTGGAGGGAGCAGGTGTATGATAACAAGTCTGACTGGCACAAAAAAGCTGAGTTACCCATATAGGGCTTTCATTTGTCTTCACCCAGGACAACGATTAAATCAGAGGTTAAAGTAACAGTTCCATGCTGTCTGTCCAGCTGTCTTTTGAATATGAAAGGGAATGTGGGGCAAGTTATGCCAACTGAAGTACTACAAAAAGATATTGTGATATTAATAAACATGGAAGGAAACAGAAATTATGAAAGTGGTGAAATTTGCTTTTGAGATATTTTATAGTGTTTTAAAAATATAAAAGTGTGGAAACTTTTGGAAGATCCCTCATACAATTCTCCCTAATAAGGATCCATTCTTCCTTTTAGAATAATGTCCACTTTTTAGACATGTATGCAATAAATAAAGCTGCCTATTGTTGAAGTCTGTTTCCACTTTTATGCACAGGTAATGGTGCACATGCATGCCTCCTTATTAAAGCACTGGGGTAACCACCAGTGACTTGCAATTGCAGTCAGGTTGCACTCTAAAACAGCAGGACAACATTGGGGATGAACTGCTTGGCGTGGTGAATTCAACCTCAAACTAGTGGATCTTTGAGAACGCATTTGGGTTTGGGATTAACCTGCACAGAGCAGCTGTTTTGACCCTAAAATCAGTGGCTCTATGACAGGGGTGTCCAATGTCGGTCCTCGAGGGCCGCAGTCCAGTCGGGTTTTCAGGATTTCCCCAATGAATATGCATGAGATCTATTTGCATGCACTGCTTTCAATGCATATTCATTGGGGAAATCCTGAAAACCCGACTGGATTGCGGCCCTCGAGGACCGACATTGGACACCCCTGCTCTATGAGAAGAATTGGGGTGGGGGCAACTTGCATGGAGCAGCATAGTAACATAGTAGATGACGGCAGATAAAGACCCGAATGGTCCATTCAGTCTGCCCAACCTTTAAATTAATGATTTAATTTTTTTAAATTTCTTCTTCTTAGCTACTTCTGGGCAACAACCCAAAGCTCTGCCCGGTACTGTGCTTAGGTTCCATCTACTGAAGTCTCCATCAAAGCTCTGGCCCATCTAAACCATCCCAGCAATTGAAGCCCTCCCCAGCCCATCCTCAACCAAACGGCCGTATACAGACACAGACCATACAAGTATGCCCAGTACTGGCCTTTATTCTTCAATATTTACTATTGCTTTCAGATTCTAGATCCTCTGTGTTCATCCCATGCTTTTTTGAACTCTGTCACCGTTTTCCTCTCCAACACCTCCATCGGGAGCGCATTCCAGGCATCCACCACCTAACAGATAATAGGTTAGGTAAAGAAGATGGGGAGGGTAGATGGGATCTGGTTGTTGGGTTCCATATAGGAAATCATATTTGTATCTACCCCAGGGTAGATATGGTGAATGGTTTGGAAAGACCATTTTGACTTTTATCTGCCATCATTTTCAGTTGCTATATGGTAGTTAGTGTAAAGGAAAATGAGGAGCAAATGGCAACCATGTTTTCTTCTGCCCTACCCTGACACTATCCCTCTTTTCTAAGACTATTATAGGGGTAAAAGTCTCAGCTACAATTAGTGGTGTATTGTAGAGCTTGATTAAATGCAAATCTATTCTACCAAATGCAAATGTCCAGTGCTAGTGCTCCAATAAAGCATGAACTTTAGCGTCCGGGCCAATCAGAGCCTTAAGCCCCTTCCCAGTGCATCTGGGGAGGGGCTTGAGGCTCTGATCGGCCCAAGTTGTTGAAGACCCTCCCATAGGAGGGGCCTTATTCAACCTGGGCCAATAAGAGCCTCAAGCCCCTCCCCGGTGCATCCCAAGATGCATGGGGAGGGGAAAGCCCATTTTAGATGACGCAGACAGCTGGGAGAAGGGGTCTGCGTCCCTCAGGATTATCTATTTGCGATAAGGGGGAAGGGTATAGCAAAGATGGGGAGGGGTTCACTTGCCAACACGGGAGATTGGGCATCTCTCCTGCTGCAGGGGAAGGGGTCGGGTTGCAGCAGGGATTTTAGAGCAGCGGGAGAGTGTGGGCATCTCTCCTGCTGCAGGGGATGGGGTTGTTGGTTGACAGCGGGCGTGATTAAACATCTCTCCTGCTGTTGAGTTTTGGGGTTTTTTTTCTTGACAGCGTTTTATCTGCACATGTGCCCATCACTATCACCAGTAATGGGCACATGCAAATTTAGCAAATCTTCGCTGCTGTCTGCTGACCTCATTTGAATGCGCAATTTTTTGAGAATGTCTCACTTTTTTAGATTTGCTATCAAAACGGCTGCATTACTACACTGTCGCTTTGTAACATGGGTTTTTGAGAATTCTGACCTAAGTAAGGAGGTGTGTTTTTATTACTTAGGCTCTCTTCTATCAAACTGCGATAGCAGTTTTTAGCAGAGGGAACCACACTGAATGGCCGCGCTGCTCCTGATGCTCATTGAGTTCCTATGAGCGTTGGGAACAGCGCGGCTCCCCATGCTAAAAACTACTATCAATGATTGATAGAAGAGGGCCTTAGAGTGCATAACAATTTCAACATCCATGCTCATATCCTACCACTAGGCGGTTAATTACTGGTTACTCCTACACTATATATGCATTGTTTTAAGTTTATTTCATTTTGAGTTTAGTGCATCCTGTTTTAAAATACCATTCACTAAAACTATAACCTATGATCCTTGAATAAAAAGAGCCCCTCCCTCAGGCTTTCTTTAACCCATGCCCTGGCCTCTCCAGCATAGCCTGGGATCCAAAGACAGGCAAGAGATGTCTTCAGTGGCTCCTGCCCTGCTGCAGCTGCTTTTCAAAATGGTTTTCAACTCTGGACTATATGGTAAACTGAGAAATCTGTGGATTCTAGGAATGGGAGAAAGTCTGGAAGAGCTTTTTATTCTTAATTCTGGTAGAGCATTTCATCAGCAAAGCAAGAAAGGAGAAAATGCCTCTGGAAGGAAAAGGGTAGTGATATACTGTTCAAGCAATTACTGTACATTTTAACTTGTATGTTATTTTTTTTTCTACTATATATTGTTTCTGCTTGGATTCTGAAAAATGTTTTTATGATAGTATGTATTTAGATGATGCTATTCATAAGAACATAAGAACATAAGAAGTTGCCTCCGCTGAGGCAGACCAGAGGTCCATCTCGCCCAGCGGTCCGCTCCCGCGGCGGCCCATCAGGCCCATTGCCTGAGCAATGGTCCCAGACTATCCCTATAACCTACCGCTACTCTTATCTGTACCCTTCAATTCCTTTATTCTCTAGGAACCTATCCAAACCTTCTTTGAAGCCTTGTAACGTGCTCCGGCCTATCACAGCCTCCGGAAGCGCGTTCCATGTGTCCACCACCCTCTGGGTGAAAAAGAACTTTCTGGCATTTGTTTTAAACCTGTCTCCTTTTAATTTTTTCCGAGTGCCCCCTTGTACTTGTGGTTCCCCGTAATCTGAAAAATCTGTCACTGTCTACTTTTTCTATACCCTTCAGGATCTTGAAGGTTTCTATCATGTCTCCTCTAAGTCTCCGCTTTTCCAGGGAGAACAGCCCCAGCTTTTTCAGTCTGTCAGTATATGAGAGGTTTTCCATACCTCTTATCAGTTTAGTTGCTCTTCTCTGGACTCCCTCAAGTACCGCCATGTCCTTTTTGAGGTACGGCGACCAATATTGGACACAGTACTCCAGATGCGGTCGCACCATTGCACGATACAGTGGCAGGATGACCTCCTTTGTCCTGGTCGTGATACCCTTCTTAATGATACCCAACATTTTGTTTGCTTTTCTTGAGGCTGTGGCGCACTGTGCCGACGCCTTTAAAGACGTGTCCACCATCACTCCCAGGTCTCTTTCAAGGTTACTTACCCCTAGCAGTGATCCTCCCATTTTGTAGCTGAACATCGGGTTCTTTTTCCCTACATGCATGACCTTGCATTTCCCTACATTAAAGTTCATTTGCCATTTTTTGGCCCATTCTTCTAGCGTCGTTAGGTCCCTTTGCAGATCTTCGCAGTCTTCCATGGTTTCAACCCTGCGGTAGAGTTTGGTGTCATCCGCAAATTTAATAACTTCGCAATTTGTTCCCACCTCCAGGTCATTAATAAATATATTGAACAGGAGCGGTCCCAGCACCGACCCCTGCGGAACTCCGCTCGTGACCCCATGCCAGTCTGAGTAATGGCCCTTCACTCCAACCCTCTGTTTCCTGTCTTATCTATATCTATAATAATAAAATTCTAAGCGCGCATGGGCACTCTCACCGCGTGTTCCCTGAGATCTGATCTGTTGGGATGTGGCCGGTAAGAGTGCGCATGCTTGCCAGACAAGCCTCCCTGCTCTCCACCTCACGCCGCTGCAAGGATTCCGAGGAAGGCGGCATAAACTTCGGCACCACACTCGCAGCTCTCTCCCCAAAGAAATAAATTAAAATCCTGGTTCACATCAGGAAACATCTGCACCTTTTGCTTCCTCCCTCCTCCCTCCAGCACAGCTGCCCTTCTTAGCAGCTTTCATGGTGTCCGGTTGGGCAAGGGGTCGGGGGACAGAGTTCTGTGCTGTCCGGCGAGGATCCAGCCCTAAAGGGCGGATCCGGAGCGCTGGCTGCTCTCAACCTGGCTGAGGTCCATTGTAAAGCTCCAGGGGCGGAGAAAATCAGGGCCTGAATCCCGCATCCAGAACCAGAACAGCAATAGCCCAAGGGGAACACGCAGTAAGTAGCACGCTTCCGGGAACCTTATCACAGACTGCAGAAAAGGAGCAGCATCCCCCCAAACCATTTTCTTCTATATCAGGTCACCAACTTCGGCTTTATTCTACCCACCGAAAAAGTGACCGATTTTTTAAAAAAAGCCCCAGACACAGACAAACCGGCAAAGAGATTAAAAAAAAAAAAACAACAACCCAGAGAGCAATTCACAATCAAGTTATATCCAGCTGTCCATCAATAAAGAAAGTGCCGGATTTTGTTTTTTTTTAAATTCCTCTTTTGCTCTCTTTCCAGTTTATTCTCGCCCGGTGGAGATCAGCGTGTCCAGCCTTCCCTAATCCTGGCCAGCTCCAGCTGGGATGGTAGAGGGGATAGTGCGCCCAGGCTGTCACAGGTGCATAGGGGGTGGGGGAGGAAGAAACAGAGGAGAGCAAAGGGAGCTCATGTGATGTAGTGGAAGCTGCTCCTGAACTGGGCAAAGGGGGAGGGGGGGAGGGCGAGAAATAAAAAGGAAGGGAGGCCTACTGCTGCTGGACAGGGGGGAGGTAAAATAAAGGGAGAAAGGCTGCTGCTGGATAAGGGGAGCAGTGAAGGGGTGGTGGTGGACACAGGGGAGGTAAAAGGAAGGGAGAATGGACAGGGGGAGCAGGCAAAGGGTGGTGCTGGACAACCGAGGAAAAAGAAAGAAAGACAGAAATACAGAAACAGGCTAAGGAGAGAGAGAGAGAGAAAGTAAGAAAGACAGACACATACATCTATTCTAGCGTAACAGGCTGAAAAACTAGTATAGAGCTAAAAATATGGGCTAAGTTTTCTCAAATTCAGATTGGAAGGCAAATAGCCAAAACTGTTCAGGGTTTGTTCACTAACTGCTATCACAATTCATTTTTTATGGGGTATTCATAAAAAAAAAAAAAAGAACAGAAAATATTGGTCATGGCCCGAAAATGTTATTTAATGTACAGGAGGAGGAGCCAGCACAGATGTCTTCCACTAAAGCATATTGTAGAGGTCAACCCCAAGATCTGGATATATTTATTGTTTGAGGCTGGTGCAGATCTAGAATGGAACACTGCCACAAACATTCAGATTCCATTACATCTGTAGGAGTAATTTGCAAAAAAAAAAAAAAAAAAAAAAAAAAAAAAAAAAGTAATGGTAAATACAAATATAGGCATAGTACAGATGATTAAAATAGATGAAATAACCTACATTTTATGGACCTTAAACACAGTCTGGCCAATATTCAGACTGCAGGAGATAGCTGTCTGTTTCCCATAGTCTACAACAAAACTGGAAATTCAATGCCAGCTCTGTATCTAGTGCCAGGAATGGGATTAGGACTTGTATTCTGCCATTTTGTAGTTTTTACAACCACACTCAAAGTAGTTTACCTACAGGTACTTCAAGCATTTTCTCTATCTGTCCTGGTGAGCTCACAATCTCTATCTAATGTACCTGAGGCAGTGGAGGATTAAGTAACTTGCCCAGGGTTATAGGGAGTAGTGTGGGGCTTGAACTCACAACTTCAGGGTGCCGAGGCTGTAGCTTTTACCACCATGCCACACACTCCTCTGCCCCATATATCCTTGAAAGATGTTTTTGATTTGTTTCAAGGATGAATAAGAATTTGCAGGATAATCTTATTAAATTTAGTAAGCTCACAGAAGAGATTACCTCAATTTATCGAACAGGACTCAAAATCTTATTATTAAAGAAAGAAATGGATAATATTGGGTTACAAACTGCCCATTGTCAGTCAGCCTTAGTAGCTACTAAAAAGGACAGTTTAATGGTTCACTTGCAGCTGGAAACCTTGGAAAATAGTTCCAAGGGTCGAACTTGAGGTTATTAAATTTTCCTTTTACTCACGCTCTCTCCCCTCTAGAAATGCTTAAGAAGTACTTTAATAAGATTTTGTTATTGAACTTCGAGGAGGTAGGAGTGAAAAGTGCTTATTATATATCTAGGATGTTGAGATCTCATGAAGTTGAGAGTGAAATAGACGTTGTCTTAAGTTTACCAAATAGTTTAGATCTTACAAATTGTTTGGGAATCCTCACAAGAAAATATTTTGAAAAGTTACATCAGGCATTTCCACTTGCTCTGAAACACAGCCATTGTGAATAGGGATTCTCTTATTTTCTTTTTTTTTTTTAATAAATCTTTATTCATTTTTAATCTTTCAACAAGTGTACAAATTAATATCGTACATATTCTTGAAAACATCACTTGTAAATCTATCAAGAAAAACAACAATTGTATATATATAAACCCATAACCCACCCCCCCTCCCATTATTATTAATAGTAAACACAATAAATAAACACCCTTCCCCCTCTCTATTATTCATGGTGTATATTTCAATCAAATAACTGGTGTTTAATCATCACAAAAAGATGTCAATGGCCCCCATATTTTAGAAAAGGTCTTATAGTTTCCATTTTGTACAGCTATTGGTCTTTCCATTTTGAACATGATATAATGAGTTCCACCAAAAGGTGAAATTAAGTTTATTACAATCCTTCCAATTGTTGGTGATATGTTGGATAACGACTCCAGTCATGATTAATAAAAGTTTGTTATTAAATGATGATATCTGACTCTTTTTCCTCATAGCTGTTCCAAATAAAACTGTATCATAAGACAGTACTATATGATTTTCCAGCAAGTAAATTACTTGATCCCAGATGGAATTCCAAAAGGCTAAAATATAGGGACAATAAAACAAAAGATGATCTAAAGTCCCTATTTCAAGATTACAATGCCAGCATCTATTAGACTTTGAACTATTCAACTTCTGTAATTCTCATGCTTCCAGGTAGTTTTTCTGAGTCACAAGGCTGCGCAGTGGTATAAAACTCTTAATGAATTGGTTAAGAAAAAATCTAAAAATGGTCTTAGGGATATTTGGAGCATTGAGATTAAGCATCAGATTTCAGCTTCTCAATAGCCACAGATTTGATCTTGGAGGATAGGTTGTACAATGGCCGCATCTATGAGACAAACAAGGTTTTTTCTTTTGCATAGAGCATTCTCTTATTTTCTTAACCTTTTTGGAATGAGGTTTATCAGGCTCAAAAGTAGACCTACTTTTGCTACGCCTACATTTTAGGCATTAGGTAGACGCGTTAGGATGCGATTCTCTAAATGGACATCTATTTCAAAGCCACTCCCACATCATGCCCCGTTAGGTGCAGCTTTTACTGATGGGCGTCCACGAAATTGCGGATGCCTATTTTGTGAATCACATCCAGCCTTTGGATATCTAACTTTCAAATATTGCTTGTTAGAGATGTTAATTGGGCTTATCCACTTTACTTGGACGCTAAGTCAATGGACGTCCACATTGTGGATGCCTATAGCTAGATGTCCTATGCAGAATTTAACCCGTAGTGTTTGCCTGAGGTCTACGGTAAGCCAACTATATTACTTGAATACTGTGAGAGCAGGGGAATTGATCAAAAGCTAAGGTTGTTGAACTGAAAGTAAGATATAAAAATTAAGGGTACATCATTGCCTTCTCTTAGCCTATGAGGGAATAGGCCAGTGGCATACCTAGGGTATGTGACACCCAGGGCCAATCATTTTTAACATCCCCCCAATATAAATTTTTTTTAGTAATTTTATTTATTTATATAGCCCATCCTCCCCCAAAGAGCTCATAACACATTAAAGTTTAACATTCACAGTGTTACAATATAACATTACTTTGGGTTGCAGCCTCTCCAACCCCATGTTGGTGCTGTGGTGTAAATAATATAAACAAAAAAGAGATTTCATCTCTCTGTTAGGTCCTAGGTCATGCTCGCTGTCTAACAGCAGCTCAGGAATGATACACATTTCAAATCTGACATATTGTATTCACAAAATAGAAAATAAAATTATTTTTTCTACCTTTTATTGTCCGATCACTTTATTATTCAAATCATGTTGGTTCTGGGCTCTGGTTTCTGTTTGTCTTCTGTTAACTCGCTCGCCAGGGTCTCCTGCCCATTTGATGTTTTCTTTATTCCTGTTCTCACCATCAATCTTCAGTCTCCATACCTTCCCTTCCATTGCCATTGTCATATCCAACATTTCTTTTCCACTCTCTACCATCTCTCTTTCTCTTTTCCTGCCTTGTGCCCTGGGTCAAATCTCTCTATTCCCCTTCATGCAGCATCTCTGTCTTCCTCCCCTCCATTGTCATGTGCAACATTTATTTCTCTCTCCCCATGAACTATCTCTCCCTGCCCTCTGCCCAACATTTCTCCTTTTCTCTTCTCCATGCATGTCTCCCTCCCCTCTACCATATGTAGGATTTCTCCCTCTCACCCCTTTCTACCTCCTTGTTGCATTTCCCTTTCTGTGCTCCAGTCCATGTCCAATGATTCTTTCTCTGCTTTCCATTCCTCCCTTCAATCCCTCTGTATAGCAGTTTTTCCTCCCTCCTGTCCCCCTGTGCATCACTTCTGGATCAGACCAATCCCTCCCTTTTACCCTGAGATCTGAAATTCCTTCGGGCCTTCAAAGGCAGCAGCAACACAAAATGGTCAAAGGCAGCAGCAACACAAAATGGGCTGTTTGTGGCCTGCTCTGCCAGGGCTTCTCTCTGTTGCGTCATCAGTGATGCAGCAGATGGAAGGCTCCAGTGGGTCATGCCACAAGAAGCTTGTTCACCGCCACTGCTGCTGCTGCTTTAGAAGGCAAACCCAGAGGTATGTGAGTTCTCTCTTTGTTGGCAGTCTTAACTCGCTTCTCTGCCAGTGTTGGGTCTTCCACTCTGATGGTCCCACCTACTTCCTGCTTCTATGAAGGCAGGATCCGGCAGAGATAAAGGTCCAATGCCGGCAGAGCAGTGATGCTGATCACTGGAACACCCTCTCATGGTCTGTACCTAGGGTTGGACCGCCCCTGCCTCCCCCCCCCACACACATTGGTGTGCCACTGGAATAGGCTCAGATAGATATCTCAATAAAAGCATTTTTTGCACGTTGTAAAGTGGTTTAAGTGTGCTGTGTGGGGTAAATGTGCAGCATTCTTGGAAATGCCAGGAATGCATCACAGGGGGGTGTTCTGTACTCACTGAAATATTTCTCCTCGTAATTTAGATTGCACTGTAAATATGACTTAGCAGCAGGGTTAGACATATACAGAGGCATACCAAGGGGGGTCAGGGGGACGGTCCACCCCGGGTGCCAGCCATGAGGGGGTGTTCCCGGCCTGGGAGTCATGGTCCAGGAACTTCCCTTCTCACAGCCCGGTGCCAAGGCTCTGGATAGTCCCCGTGGCCCAGCATGTTCCCAGTCTTCTCTCCCTTTACCTTCTGTGAAACTGAAAAAACTGCCGGCCTCGGTAGTGATTCAGCTACATCACTCATGGCTCCCTTTCCTGCTTTCTGCATCTGCCAATGATGCAACTTCCTGTTTCTGCCTGGGTGAATTGCAGAGGCAGACACGGAAAGCAGGAAGGGGAGCCATGGGCGATGTAGCTGAATCACTGCTGAGGCCGGCAGTTTTTTCAGCTTCACGGAAGGTAAAGGGAGAGAAGGCTGGGAACACGCTGGGCCATGGGGACTATCCAGAGCCTTGGCAGTGGGCCGTGAGAAGGGAAGTTCCCAGACCATGACTCCTAGGCCGGGAATACCTCCTCAAGGCTAGCACCTGGGGGGAACATTACTAAAAAAATGATGTCAGGGGGTGTCAAAAATGATGGCAGGGGTGTCAAAAAAACAATGGGCCATGGGTGTCACATACCATAGGTACGCCTCTGGACATATATTTGATGTATACAGAGAAATCAAGCTGCTGAAGAAGTACCATGTACATAATGGATGTCAGAGCTATTATAAAAAAAAGAAGCAATGAGGGGCATTTTCGATAGGACATCTAAGTCTAATTTGGAAGTTACAAGAAAAAGCATTTAGAGATCTAGTACAGAAAATGCCCATTTTCAAAACAGCCAGATATCTATCTTTTATTTTTGAAAATGAGTGTGTGGTGCAGTGGTTGAAGCTACAGTCTTAGCACCCTGGGGTTGTGGGTTCAAACCCCACGCTGCTCCTTGTGACCCCGGGCAAGTCATTTAATCCTCCATAGCCCCAGGTATGTTAGATAGATTGTGAGCCCACTGGGACAGATAAGGAAAAATGCTTGAGTACCTGATTGTAAAACCGCTTAGATAATCTTGATAGGCGGTATATAAAAACCTAAAAAACTTAGGACGTCTATCTTTTTTGGCCATTTTCAAAAATAAAAACATCCACATGAAAAATGCACAAAAGCAAGTTCTCCATGTACTAACTGAATGTGAGAGGTCCTCTGTTTTGAGAGACTGCTTTTAATTGTATTTATATGTAGAAATATTGGGCCCAATATTTGGTCTTTGGCAATAAGCAGCATGTAGGCTGCTCATAAATAACCAAAGATATTCAGTCCCAGGGCATATCCTCCTTCTAGCACTGAATGTCTGGGTATCTGTAGTAACCTGGAAGTTAACTGACACCAACTGATATTCAACCTATGCCTAGTTAACTCAGCAGTTAAAATTAGGATAGATTTTTTTGCTGTCCTAACGCCACCTGTCATCAGACCTTCGCTCTTGATACCAGCATCTGATGCTTTCTCCCCATGACATCCCCTGGCTGAAGCCCCCAATCTTAAAATAAAAAAACAGCAACCCAGTCCTGAAGTGAGAAATCCCATCTAAGATTTAACAGGAACTCGTCATTCCATATGCTATTCCATTCAAAATATTACCTAGTGCTATTAGAAAACATTCCAACTGGATGACTATTTGGCATTTTAAAATGACAAATTAAAGTCTGTGAATATGATCCATTTCAGGCATTCTAAAATATCCCATGCTTCTTGGAAACTAAAGCAGTTCAACTAAATAATTTATTTTTGTATAAAAAGAAATTTCATAAGAGCAATAAGTCCAAGGAGCCATCTAATGCTATCATGAGATAATCGCATACCTTAGGGTTTCTAGCACTCAGCTGTGCCCTGTGCTTGATATTACCCCAGAGGTATGATTATCTAGCTCATGATAATAATTCTTATTGTGCCTTCATGTCTAATAATAAAAACAAAATCATTCTCCAGCACTTTTTCATTACTCACTAGTGGGACTAACTTTTGTGTTCTTTGATTTTTCTTTTCTGATGGGGCAGCATACTGTGGTATTGTTTTGCCTGAGAACAAATCTGCAATTGCACTGGTCTGATTACCATTGCAATGTTTAAACTGCAGCAACGATGCTTTCCTAAGACACAGATTTTAGAAATCTATGTCCATGGGTCCAAAGCTGAGATATATAAGACACCGGTTATCCATGAGACTATCATGGGGGAGGAGGGGGTCCACAGATTGAAGGAAGGGGAAAATAATTGATTTTTATGCCACATCTTACATAGGTCCTGAAGATCAGCTACAGTAGTGATATTATCAGTAGCTGTCCTTTGCATGTCAGAAGTGACAGGATCAGAGGCAATCTGTGAGGGAGGGGTAGAAGCAAGCAGTGGTGTAGTAAAGAGGTGCGGATCGCCCTGGGCTGAGTCGGTAGGGATGCTGGCACCTCTCCGCCCCACCACACCACACTCGTGCCATCCCTCAACCCCTACATTTATATTAACATAGTAACATAGTAGATGACAGCAGATAAAGACCCGAATGGTCCATCCAGTCTGCCCAACCTGATTCAATTTAAATTTTTTAATTTTTACTTCTTAGCTATTTCTGGGCAAAAATCCAAAGCTCTACCCGGTACTGTGCTTGGGTTCCTACTGCCAAAATCTCCATTAAAACCTACTCCAGCCCATCTACACCCTCCCAGCCACTGAAGCCCTCCCCAGCCCATCCCCCACCAATCGGCCATACACAGACACAGACCTTGCAAGTCTGCCCAGTATTGGCCTTAGTTCAATTTTTAATATTATTTTCTAATTCTAGATCCTCTGTGTTCATCCCACGCTTCTTTGAACTCAGTCACAGTTTTACTCTCCACCACCTCTCTCGAGAGCACATTCCAAGCATCCACCACCCTCTCCGTAAAGTAGAATTTCCTAACATTGCCTTTGAATCTACACCCCTCAACCTCAAATTATGTCCTCTGGTTTTACCATTTTCCTTTCTCTGGAAAAGATTTTGTTCTACGTTAATACCTTTCAAGTATTTGAACGTCTGAATCATATCTCCCCTGTCCCTCCTTTCCTCTAGGGTATACATATTCAGGGCTTCCAGTCTATCCTCATACGTCTTCTGGCACAAGCCTCCTATCATTTCCGTCGCCCTCCTCTGGACCGCTTCAAGTCTTCTTATGTCCTTTGCCAGATACGGTCTCCAAAATTGAACACAATACTCCAAGTGGGGCCTTACCAATGACCTGTACAGGGGCATCAACACCTTCTTCCTTCTACTGGCTATGCCTCTCTTTATACAGCCCTGCATCCTTCTGGCAGCAGCCACTGCCTTGTCACACTGTTTTTTCGCCTTTAGATCTTCAGACACTATCACCCCAAGGTCTCTCTCCCCATCCGTGCAAATCAGCTTCTCTCCTCCCAGCATATACGGTTCCTTCCGATTATTAATCCCCAAATGCATTAATTTGCATTTTTAATATTATTTTCTAATTCTAGATCCTTTGTGTTCATCCCACGCTTCTTTGAACTCAGTCACAGTTTTACTCTCCACCACCTCTCTCAAGAGCACATTCCAAGCATCCACCACCCTCTCTGTAAAGTAGAATTTCCTAACATTGCCTTTGAATCTACACCCCTCAACCTCAAATTATGTCCTCTGGTTTTACCATTTTCCTTTCTCTGGAAAAGATTTTGTTCTACGTTAATACCCTTCAAGTATTTGAACGTCTGAATCATATCTCCCCTGTCCCTCCTTTCCTCTAGGGTATACATATTCAGGGCTTCCAGTCTATCCTCATACGTCTTCTGGTGCAAGCCTCCTATCATTTCCGTCGCCCTCCTCTGGACCGCTTCAAGTCTTCTTATGTCCTTTGCCAGATACGGTCTCCAAAATTGAACACAATACTCCAAGTGGGGCCTTACCAATGACCTGTACAGGGGCATCAACACCTTCTTCCTTCTACTGGCTATGCCTCTCTTTATACAGCCCAGCATCCTTCTGGCAGCAGCCACTGCCTTGTCACACTGTTTTTTCGCCTTTAGATCTTCAGACACTATCACCCCAAGGTCTCTCTCCCCATCCGTGCAAATCAGCTTCTCTCCTCCCAGCATATACGGTTCCTTCCGATTATTAATCCCCAAATGCATTAATTTGCATTTCTTTGCATTGAATTTTAGTTGCCAGGCATTAGACCATTCCTCTAACTTTTGCAGATCCTTTTTCATATTTTCCACTCCCTCTTCGGTGGCTACTCTGTTACAAATCTTGGTATCATCTGCAAAAAGGCACACTTTTCCTTCTAACCCTTCAGCAATGTCACTCACATACATATTGAACAGGATTGTCCCCAGCACCGAACCCTGAGGGACTCCACTACTCACCTTTCCTTCCTCCGAGCGACTTCCATTAACCACCACCCTCTGGCATCTGTCCGACAGGCAGTTCTAACCCAGATCACCACTTTGGGTCCTAACTTCAGCCCTTCAAGATTGTTCAACAGCCTCCTATGAGGAACTGTATCAAAGGCTTTGCTGAAATCTAAGTAAATTACACCTAGCATATGTCCTTGATCCAGCTCTCTGGTCACCCAATCAAAAAATTCAATCAGGTTCGTTTGGCACAATTTTGTAAAGCCATGTTGCCTCGGATCCTGTAACCCATTAGATTCAAGGAAGTACACTATACTTTCTTTCAGCAACACTTCCATTATTTTTCCAACAACTGAAGCGAGGCTCACCGGCCTGTAGTTTCCTGCTTCATCCCTGTGGCCACTTTTATGAATAGGGACCAAATCCGCTCTCCTTCAATCCCCAGGAATCACTCCTGTCTCTAGAGATTTGTTGAACAAGTCTTTAATAGGACTCGCCAGAACCTCTCTGAGCTCCCTTAGTATCCTGGGATGGATCCCGTCTGGTCCCATCATTTGGTCCACCTTCAGTTTTTCAAGTTGATCATAAACACTTTCCTCCGTGAACGGCGCAGAATCATTTTCTCGTGTAACTTTGCCAGACAATCTCGATCCTTCTCCAGGATTTTCTTCTGTGAACACAGAACAGAAGTATTTGTTTAGCACATTTGCTTTTTCCTCATCACTCTCCACATATTGGTTCCCAGCATCTTTTAGTTTTTCATCTTCCTCCTTTTACTATTATATCAGAAAAAATTTTTGTCTCCCTTTTTTATATTTTTAGCCATTTGTTCTTCCGCCTGTGCTTTCGCCAGACGTATCTCTCTCTCTTGGCTTCTTTCAATTTCACCCTGTAGTCCTTTCTGCACTCCTTTTCTTGTGTTTTTTTTTATATTTCACGAACGCCAACTCTTTAGCCTTTATTTTCTCCGCCACTAGTTACTTACTAGCAACACATGCAGCTAAACTGGATCCCACTATCACCAACCTACTGACAGCTTCAACTGACCTCAAGGCTTTCCGCAAAGAAATCAAGACCCTACTATTCAAGAAATTCACCCAAACGTCCTAATCCCTCCCGTTTCCCCTCTCACCCCCTCTTAGAATCATCTCATCAAAATTGCTTTAGACCTTACGCCTTCAATTCTATTCCTTTACTGGAAAAGTCCAGCTATCTTTTTTGTTGTACTAGGACCAACTTCTTTAATTGTATTTCTCTTCCTGGAAATGTCCAGCTATCTTTCTGATGTAATCCGCTTAGAACTGCAAGGTACAGGCGGAATATAAGCATGTAATGTAATGTAATGTAACCATATCAGCTTCCTTTTTCTCTTGTTTTATTGATTTTCTTCACATAAAGGTCCGAAGCCATTTTTATCGCTCCTTTTAGCTTAGACCACTGTCTTTCCACTTCTCTTATGTCCTCCCATCCTAACAGCTCTTTCTTCAGGTACTCTCCCATTGCATTAAAGTCCGTACGTTTGAAATCTAGGACTTTAAGTAACGTGCGGCCGCTCTCCACTTTAGACATTATATCAAACCAAACAGTTTGATGATCGCTACTTCCCAGGTGAGCACCCACTTGAATATTAGATATACTCTCTCCATTTGTGAGGACCAGATCCAATATCGCTTTTTCCCTTGTGGGTTCCATCACCATTTGTCTGAGCAGAGCCTCTCGAAAGGCATCCATATTCTCCCTACTTCTTTCCGATTCCGCAGAAGGAACATTCCAGTCCGCATCTGGCAGGTTGAGATCTCCCAACAGCAGAACCTCCACTTTCCTTCCACTTTTGGATATCCACAATCAGATCCTTATCAATTTGCTGCGATTGAGTCAGAGGTCTGTAGACTACACTCACGTAAATGGAAATTCCATTTTCTCTTTTCAGAGCAATCCATATCGCTTCTTCCTCTCCCCAGGTCCCTTGCATTTCGGTCGCTTGGATATTGATCTTTACATAGAGAGCTACTCCTCCACCTTTTTGACCATCTCTGTCCTTCCTAAAAAGATTATATCTTGGTATGTTTGCATCCCATCCATGTGATTCACTGAACCATGTCTCTGTGATAGTAACAATATCTAGATCTGCCTCTAACATCAGGGCTTGCAGATTAACTTTGTTGCTTAGACTGCAAGCATTTGTGGTCATCGCTTTCCAGCTATTTTTCAGCGGTAATCTCCTTTTTCGTATAGATTTTTGTTTCGTTTCACTTTCCGTTGCAATACTAAGAAATGAATTGCTGATATTGTTTATGTTGCAATCTTTACTACTATCACATCTATCACATTCAGTGCGGCTCTCTGCGCAAAAAACTGCTAGTGAAGTTTGATAGAAGAGGCCCAAAATATTAAAAACATTGAGAAAATTACATTGGATACAAAAGGGAAGTTGGTAAAAGGGATACATAATATTGCAAAAAAAAAAAAAAAAAGGGGGGGGCATGGTGAAGGGAACAAACCAAGGTGGGGGGTTATAAAATGGAAAAAGATTGAAACCTGAGAAAAAGTACTGATGTAATATCTTGACTTAGGTTTCAAAAGCATCTTTAAATAAAAAAGATTTAAGACCTGAGGCAAATTTTGAGGCACAGTTTTCTTGTCTATGGTCAATGGGAAGGGAATTCCACAGTGTAGGTGCTACGACTGAAAAGATAGTTTTACGAGAAGTGTCGTAAACTCTCTGGTGAATGGAGGGAATTGAGAGAAGATTTTTTTGGGCAGATCAGAAGAAGTATGCAGCATTAAGAATCTATCAGTAAATGTTGAAGAATGGTTGGATACTGCTATTACAATGCAGAATTCTAATAATTCTAATTCAAATAGGGATAAAGGAACCTATTAAAACTATCTCATATTATTTAACATTAGCCACAAACGTGCTTTTATATCTCATTTCTTCTTTTATCATCAAATTTAATCACATACCATCCACCTCTAATTAGATATACATTTTCAGTATATTTAAAAGAACCCCCAAACTGTAAACTAGGAGGGTGGTATATCATACGATGTAAACTGATTTCAGTGCATAGGACCTCCCATAACTATGTTATCCCAGGTCCGTATTCTGTTCAGTTGTAAATAATCATCTATACCCAAAAAAAACCTCCTCCCAACCCTTAATCGATTAATTAAAATGTCTTTATTAACTTTGACTTTAACATTTCATTGAAACTAAGTTTACTTAATCTTATAAAACTTCATAAAATGTCCTATCCTCTGGAAACAAACTCATTTATCATAATTGGTCAATCTTCAAAAATTACTTCTATAGCTTAGAGTATCTTCAAAAAATCTATATATCAGCAACACTTATCTTTAACAGCAATTGCTGGTCCAATGTTGGTTATAATTGAAAAACCAACGTTGGACCAGCAATTGCTGTTAAAGATAAGTGTTGCAATGAACCACTTTCTGAGGGAGATCCCCTGGGGTTTCCGCCTCAGCTTCAGTTTCTCATTTATTGTACTTCCTTGCATCCAGAGATCCTCAAAATATATCATAAAGACAATTACAAATGCCAGTTTTGTATTCATGCAAAGCAGTCGTTATTGCTTATCCTTTCTGAAAGCAGTGGTATATAGGGTTAATGGAAAATGGTTAGAAGCCTACGTGTGCACTTTCCCCCTGCGATTGTGATTTGAAGAACTGCAGTGGGTCCTTGGCACCAGAAATGAATAGATCCAGCGTTAGCACTTAGTAGTTAAAATAATGCCAAACAATTGGAAAGAAAATACAAATGTGCCTTTTAAATTATGGTGCAACCTAATCTGTGTGACTTGCTACTATGAGGCAATGGTGGCTGACAACCTTCCACCAGGTGGAGTTTGGGCAGTTGGTGGACACTCTTTCTCAGCTTCGTTTGCATCTTTTCCATGCAGCTTACGATGCTTTTGCGCTTTCCTCTCGGAATTCCGCCTTTGCGGTGGCCATGCGCCGGTTGGCGTGGCTCCGCATCGTGGACATGGACCCCAACCTGCAGGACTGCTTGGCCAATCTGCCCTGTTTGGGGAATGAGCTCTTCGATGACTCGATCGAGGCGGCCACTAAGCGCCTCTCAGCACGAGCGTTCCTTCTCTGCCGAAGTCCACTCCTTCTAAGGCCTATCGGCTTCCGCCCAGGCGGTAACTGCAAAAGTCTACTCCTGCTTTCTTGCGCCCGCCTCCTCGCCGACAGCCGCAGCAGCGGCCTGTTCCGAAGCCTCAGACCCCGGTGGTGTCTAAGCCGGCGCCGTCTTTTTGACGGGCTGAGCGGATGGGGGCTGGCCCCCTCCGTGATGGTTTATGTCCCCCTTCCCATCGGAAGCCGTCTCCGAGCCTTTTACCCACTCTGGGCTCGTATTACCTCAGACACTTGGGTCCTGACCGTGGTCAGGGAGGGGTATTCCTTGAACTTTCGGGAGTTAACGCCGGACAGTCCTCCCGGCGTGTCTCTTTCCAATCGGACGCAGCTCCCCTTACTCCTTCTGGAGGCCCGGGCGCTTCGTCGCCTTCATGCGGTAGAGGTGGTTCCCCCCTCCCAGAGGGGGGCGGGGGTTTTGGGGAGGTGATTATGAAATGTTGCAACATTTTTCAGCCTGTTGATTTGTGTATTCAGTGAATTCAGTTTTTCAACAGTGGGGTAACAACTGGACTTCAGGGATATTTTCTTGTTAATGGTTACATTCAGTGGCATAGTAAGGGTGAGCGGCACCTGGAGCGCCCCTCCCCCACCCTCTTCCCCGCCTCCCTGCCACGCACCCCCTTCCCTTTACCTGTACCTTTTTTATTATTTTTTTAAAATTTATTTATTTATAAATTTTCAACAAATATACAATATAACAATAGCTGCATTAACAGTATAAATTGAAAATTTATACATAACAACCTTGAAAGTTAACCATGTCTATGAGTACAATATGTCTAAGATGTTCCACTTTCTAATAAAGGATGATATATGATTGCGCTTTAATACTATAATCTCTTCATATTTGCTATATGCACATAAGTACTGTACCTTTTTAACTTCTCCGGCTTGAGCAGCATGCCCATGTCAGTATCCGCTCGCCCTTTGATGTCACATCCTATGCATGGGTCCCAGAAGTGACATCAGAGAGAGTGCCGATGGCGATGAGGGCAACAATCTCACACCGGAGAAGTAAAAAAAAGGTACAGGGGAAGGCAAGGGGCGGGTGCGCACAGCAAGGAGAGGAGTGGGGGGGGGGAAGGGGGGATGAAGTGTGCCATGCCCTTAGGAAGGCTGCACCTGGGGCATACCGCTTCCCCACACTCCCTTACTATGCCACTGGTTGCATTTATATGCTTCTCTACTTGGGGGTTAGTGCATTGTTTTGTCTAAGTTTATGTAAAAAAATTTGATGCAGCGTTTATAAAATTTCAAAGCAATTTACATAATAATAAAATCAGGGGTAAATCAACAACATGAAATAACTGACATCAACATTACTTACTTGAGATACAGGAAGGGAGGGATAGAACTATAAAATCATTATAGAAAGGAAGCACATAAAAATGGCCAAGCACAGTAGTATGTATCTTTCCAAAATTCAATAAAAATTTCGAGCACAAAGAGACCTAAACAGTGCTGTAATCCCTACAATTTCCTGTCCCCTCCTCCCATACCCTAATGAACCACCTTCAATAAAAGATTTACAAAGACAAGATAACCATCAGTTCATCTGCCGACTGTCTACCGCTATTAACTTTATTTCTCATATTTGCATCCACTCCTAACCCTCGAGATGTCACCAGAGTATAATGTGCAATTTACAAAGGATCAAAGTGCTCGGTTCTGGTGGCCAAGAGCTATTGCATCGAGCTTCTCAGCTAGAGAACGGGTTGCATAGCAACTCATCTGTGCATGACTTTGCTCTTCTTTTGTGCAATTTAATCAATGGGGATGAAATGAGCTTAATAAGCTCATGTCCCCTATTCATATCAGAAAAAATATATATGGTCTTGTTTGATTTTAATGTGAATGTGTTACATTAACTATAGTACCATGTCGGTGAAGGTGAATGAAACTTTTAATCATAATGACTGTAAAAATAATGCCAATAAATTTATTTGTTTTAGTATTTATATACCACTTAAAACCTAAGTGGTTTACATTCAGGTACTCAAACATTTTCCCTATCTGTTCTGGCAGGCTCACACTCTATCTAATGTACCTGGAGCAAAGGGGGATTGACTTGCCCAAAGTCATAATGAGCAGTGTGGGATTTGAACCCACAACCTCAGGGTGCTGAAACTGTGGCTCTAACCACTACACCACACAAATAATCTTTTGAGGGTAAGGGGAATTTTCTGATGGGGTTTCTGTGGGTAAATGCCCAAATTCTATAAATGATACTTTGAGTTGTGCATGCAAATTTGGGCATGTGCCCAATTTGTGTGTGTGATTTAATTGAATAACAAGTCAATTAACATTGATAATTGGTCCTTTAACAAGCAATTATTAGTGTTAATTGGTTTTCATTTAACTTCATATGTCTAAATTTAGGCATGGGATACGCACCTAAAATTTATGTGTATGCCAAAAAGGGGGTACAGAAATGTAAGTGTCATGGGTGGATCCAGGGCATTTCTCACAGTTATGCATGTAATTATAGGATAAGAGGCATCCATGCCCGACTTTAGGTGTGAGGTTTTGCACCACGTTTCCCTTCATTCAAATTGTCACCCCCATCCCCATGGATAACCACAGGAAACCATCCCATGTCCTTCTTTGGTGGCTATCTCAACCTCAGTCTTTCTACACCAGCATTCTTCAATGCAAAGGTTGTACCCATTCATACTCTGATTCTTCCATCTCTCCTTAAAGAATGGCATTAACCGCAGATAACCGTGGGGACAGAGAAAAAATATGTCCTTGTGTCATTCTCTGGGTGACATCTAAAGTTAGGCATGGCTCCTGGGTGTAAGCACTATTCTACTGTATAAACTATGTCCAACTTTAGGAGCCTGATTATACAGTAGGGTAGCACTTCGGCCGTTTTTTATGCTGATTTTTTAAAGTACAATATATAGAATTCCATCCAAAATGCCTATCTGAAATTTTCATTCCTTGTCTGCAGATATACGAGGGGGTGCTGAAACATTCTTTTATCCCAGGACAAGCAGGCATGATATTCTCACATGTGGGTGACGTCATCTACGGAGCCCCAGCGCGGACAGCTTTTCAAGCAAACTTGATTGAAGTTTTCAAGTTTGCACACTGCACCACGCATGTGCTAGCCTTCTTGCCCACTAGAGGGCGCATCCCCACCTCGTGGTCCTCAGTTCATTTTCATCCGCGGAGCCAGAAGCCCTGTGGAGAATTTGTGCTAAATTGTGCCTTCTGTCGCCGCGGCTGTGTAGGGATTTTCGCACGGTCGCTGCGTTTTTTTGTCTTCTTCTTTCTTTATTTTCTTTCTTTTCCAAAAAAAAAAAAAAAAAATTTTCGTTTCGTAGCTGCCGGGGGCTCCCGGTAGCCGTGGCCGAGGAACCTCGCTTGTTCCCGGCTCTCTTTTGGGCCCATGTCCCGGCCCGTAACGGGCTTTAAAAAGTGCGGGCGCTGTGAACGGCTTCTATCAATTACTGATCCGCACGGGTGCTGCTTGCGGTGTTTGGGGCCCCATCACCCGACAGCGTCCTGCGAGAAGTGTGCCACTTTCCAGAAGCGGGCACTTAAACGCCGCAAAGCCCGCATGGCAGAACTTTTCTCGGTCGAGTCCCCTCCGGGGAAGGCCTCGAGTTCGGCCTCGGCTTCGGCCCCGGCCTTGACCTCGGCCTCGACATCGGCCTCGACCTCAGCCTCGGGACCGTCGGCTTCGCCTCGGGCCTCGATGCCTTCGAAACAGCTGGCCTCTTCCAAGGCCTCGGGTAAGTCTCCGCTTCCCTCCTCAGCTCCAGGATCGTCTAAAAAGCCATCCTCGGGCTCGTCGGCGGGTGGGTCCGCCTCTGTTAAGCCCAAGATGCCCGCGTCCGCCGCCCCGAGGGAATACTCGAGACCGAGGTCGCCCTCTGAGGAGCAGCGGCAGGTCTTGCCACAGGGAATGTCAATCCCCGTGTTTCAGGACTTGCTCCGGGCGTTAATCGCCTCGGAGCTCACCGGGGCCATTGAACATCTGCAGCAGGCTTCGGCCTCGGCTGCTTCGGCCTCGGCTGCTTCGGCCTCGGTGGCCCCGCAGTTGGCGACCTCGGCCTCGGGTACCGGGGCTTCGGCTCCCGAGGCGCCCACGGCCTCGACCTTGGCGGTACCCTCGGACCCGCCTTCGCGGGATCCGCCGGAGCGTAGCGTGCGCCCAAAGGACAAGGTGCGCCGGGTGCGAAGAATCTCGTCTTCGTCCTCTAGGTCCTCGCGAGGTTCATCGCCCTCGGGCAGGTCTCGGGCGAGGCACCGTCCGAGGAAGGCCAAGCGGTCTCGGACCTCGCCTCGGCGGCGTGGTCGCTCGTCGCCGGCCGGGGCCGATGCCTTGCAGGTGCGGGACCTGCGGGTCGATAACCCCATTTTGTTCCGGTCTCCGGCCAGGGAGAGCTCCCGGGCTTCCTCGCCGGGGCCGAAGGGTCGGGCTTCGGTGCCTCGGACCCCGGGGGGATCCCCGAAGGGTTCCTTCAGACGCACACGGTCTCCGACTCCGTCGAGGTCGCAGGAATGTGCCTCGTTGGGGTCGGGGTCAGGTAGGGAGCCCAGATACTCCCACGAGGCCTCTCCCTTCGGCTCCGCCGGGAAGTCCCGGTCTCCCTCTCCTCCTGCTAAACCCTCATCCTTTACGAGGTTTGTGCAGGATATGGCGGCGGCTTTGGGTGTTGACTTGTCTGAAGGGTCCACTTACACCAAGGAGTTCTTGGAGGAGCAGGATCTTCCCGCCCCCCCTAGGGAGTCCCCGCGCCTTCCGATTAACAAGGTCCTCTGTCAGACCTTCCTGAGGAATCTTGAGGCTCCATTGACGGTCGCTGTGGTCCCCTCCAAAATGGAGTCTAAGTATCGCACCCTCCCCATCAAGGGGTTCGAGAAGGGCCAACTTTCCCATACTTCGCTCCTAGTGGAATCGGCGGTCAAGAAATCGCAACCCTCCAGGGTCTCGGCGACGGTCCCGCCGAGTAGGGAGGGCCGGACCCTAGACAAATTTGGGCGTCGTCTCTATGCGAACTCTCTGATGGCTACAAGGGTCCTGAACTACGCATTTTCGTACTCTTCCTTCCTCCGTACGATGGTGAAGGACCTCCCCTCTTTTCGTGAGGTGATGCCTGAGTCGCATAGGGACCGGTTCGCCACCTTTAGTTCGAATCTGGCCCAGCTGCGCCTATATTTATTCCACGCAGTTTATGATGCGTTTGAACTCGCCTCGAGGGTGTCAGCCTGTGCGGTGGCCATGCGCCGGCTGGCGTGGCTTCGTACCCTCGAGATGGAGTCAAATTTGCAGGAACGCCTGGCAAACTTGCCTTGCGTTGGGGTGGAATTATTTGATGACTCTTTGGATGCGGCGACGGAGCGACTGTCCAAACAGGAACGCTCCCTGGCCTCTCTGGTACGGCCGAAGCCTAAGGCTCCTGCCCAGCGTCCTTTCCGGCAGCCCCCGAGGAGGTACCCTCAGAAGTCAACGCCGGCCTTCTCCAGACCGCCGCCACGGCGTCAGCCCCAACAGAGTAGGGGTGGCCCCTCTAAACCTGCCGCGCAGGGGGCCGCCAAGGCCGCGCCGTCCTTTTGACGGGATGGGCGGTTGGGGGCGGGCCCTCACCGCAATATCGCACCATCCCCTCCCCATCGGGGGTCGGCTGACGTCCTTTGCCGGGGCCTGGTCGGCCATCACGTCGGACGCATGGGTGCTCCGGACAATCTCAGAGGGCTATTCGCTCAACTTCTCCAGTCAGCCTCCAGACTTGCCACCCGGGGCTTGCCCTCCCAATCGGAACCAGTTGGCCCTTCTCCAGGAAGCAGCCAGGGCCTTGTTGACCCTCCGGGCGGTCGAAGTGGTTCCTCCCGATCAGAAGGGACGGGGGTTTTACTCCCGCTACTTTTTGGTCCCAAAAAAGACCGGGGACTTGCGCCCCATTTTGGACCTACGGAAGCTCAACAAGTTCCTGGTCCGGGAGAAGTTCCGTATGTTATCGCTTCCGGTTCTCTATCCGCTGTTGGAGGAGGGGGATTGGATGTGCTCCCTGGACTTGAAGGAAGCATACACCCATGTTCCGGTGCATCCCGCTTACCGCAGGTTCTTGCGCTTTCAAGTGGGGGATTTGCACCTGCAGTATCGGGTTCTTCCTTTCGGTCTGGCGTCGTCCCCTCGGGTGTTCACCAAGTGTATGGTAGTGGTGGCGGCGGCCCTGCGCACGCGGGGTCTACAGGTCTTTCCCTACCTGGACGATTGGCTAATCAAGGCCCCGTCCAGGGAGGGGGTTATCTTAGCGACTCGACAGACTATCCATCTTCTACAAGACCTGGGGTTCGAAGTGAACTTCCCCAAGTCTCAATTGTGCCCGGCACAGTCTCTTCAGTTTATCGGAGCCGTGCTGGACACGGTTCGCCTCCGCGCTTTTCTCCCCCCTCTTCGGCGGGATACCCTGCTTCGGTGGTGCCGCCACTGTCAGGGGCAGCGGGAGGTGTCGGCCCAGCACATGATGGTTTTGCTGGGTCACATGGCGTCGACGGTTCACGTCACGCCTTTCGCTCGCTTGCACCTGAGGCTCGCGCAGTGGACTCTGGCGTCGCAATGGCGACAGGATCGCGACCCGGTGTCTTCCCGGATATCGGTGACCCCTTGCTTACGTCGATCGCTCCGTTGGTGGACCGACTCTTCCAATTTGTCAGGGGGTTTGCTGTTTCTCGTTCCTCCTCCCACCAAGGTTTTGACGACGGACTCCTCCGAGTACGCGTGGGGAGCTCACCTGGACGGTCTGCGGACGCAGGCTCTGTGGTCGGCCGAGGACCGTCGTTGTCACATCAATGTGCTGGAGCTTCGCGCCATTTTTCTAGCGGCGCGAGCTTTTGTCCACCTACTGCACGACCAGGTGGTACTCGTGCGGACGGACAACCAGGTGGCGATGTACTATGTCAACAAACAGGGGGGTACGGGCTCTTGGCCTCTGTGTCACGAGGCTCTCCGCCTTTGGGACTGGGCGATCTCGCAGAACATATTCCTGCGGGCAGTTTACATTCAGGGAGAGCAAAACCGGCTGGCGGACAAGCTCAGTCGTCTTCTCCAGCCGCACGAGTGGTCTCTGAATTCCCGGGTCCTTCGCATGGTCTTCGACCGCTGGGGAACTCCTCAGGTGGATCTGTTTGCCTCACCGGAGACCCACAAACTGCCTCTCTATTGTTCTCGGATTTACTCTCAGGATCGTCTCGAGGCGGATGCCTTCCTTCTCGATTGGGAGGGGAAGTTCCTTTATGCGTTTCCGCCGTTTCCGCTGATTTTGAGAACGTTGGTTCATCTCAGATCGACCGGAGCCTCCATGATCCTCATTGCGCCTCGTTGGGCCAGGCAGCCCTGGTTCTCCCTACTTCTTCAACTCAGTACCAGGGAACCTCTGCTTCTGCCGGTGTTTCCCTCTCTGCTGTCTCAGAGTCGGGGTTCGCTGTTGCATCCCAATCTTCAGTCTTTACATCTGACTGCTTGGTTTCTATCCCCCTGACTTCGATTCCGGTGTCTCGGGCCGTGAGGGACATTTTAGAGGCCTCGCGTAAGGTCTCGACTCGGCTTTGCTATGCTCAGAAATGGACCAGGTTTACATCCTGGTGTTCTTTGAATCGTCTGGAACCGGATTCGGTGCCTGTGGCTTCGGTTCTGGAGTATCTTTTGCATTTGTCTGAGTCTGGCCTGAAAACGACTTCCATTCGGGTACATCTCAGTGCCATTGCAGCATTCCATCGGCATCTTGAGGGTCGTTCTCTCTCTCTTCATCCTCTGGTGACTCGTTTCATGAAGGGGCTAGTGAATATCCATCCTCCTCTGAGACCTCCTCCGGTGGTGTGGGACCTTAATGTGGTCTTGGCTCAGCTGATGAAGCCTCCCTTTGAGCCCATCGACAAGTCGCATCTTAAGTTTCTTACTTGGAAAGTAGTCTTTTTGATTGCACTCACGTCTGCTCGTCGGATCAGTGAACTACAGTCCTTGGTGGCGGATCCTCCTTTCACGGTGTTTCATCATGATAAGGTGGTTCTTCGCACCCATCCAAAATTTTTACCTAAAGTTGTGTCTGATTTCCACCTCAATCAGTCTATTGTCCTTCCGGTGTTTTTTCCGAAGCCCCATTCTCATCCTGGTGAGGCGGCGCTTCATACCCTTGACTGTAAGAGGGCGTTGGCCTTTTATCTCCAACGCTCCAAGTCTTATCGGAAGGTTCCTCAATTATTTTTGTCCTTTGATCCTAATCGTTTGGGACACCCGGTTTCAAAGCGCACCTTGTCAAACTGGTTAGCTGCTTGTATTTCTTTTTGCTACGCTCAGGCTGGTCTCCCGCTTGCGGGTCGTGTTACGGGTCATAAAGTCCGAGCGATGGCAGCTTCTGTGGCTTTCCTCCGATCTACACCTATGGAGGACATTTGTAAAGCTGCCACTTGGTCTTCGGTTCATACGTTCACCTCCCACTACTGTCTGGACACTTTGTCCAGAAGCGACGGCCGGTTTGGCCAGTCGGTGTTACGTAATCTGTTTTCATAATTTGCCATCCTCCCACCTGCCCTTTTTTGGTTGGCTTGGAGGTCACCCACATGTGAGAATATCATGCCTGCTTGTCCTGGGATAAAGCACAGTTACTTACCGTAACAGGTGTTATCCAGGGACAGCAGGCATATATTCTCACAACCCGCCCACCTCCCCGGGGATGGCTTCTTTGCTATGATATGGAACTGAGGACCACGAGGTGGGGATGCGCCCTCTAGTGGGCAAGAAGGCTAGCACATGCGTGGTGCAGTGTGCAAACTTGAAAACTTCAATCAAGTTTGCTTGAAAAGCTGTCCGCGCTGGGGCTCCGTAGATGACGTCACCCACATGTGAGAATATATGCCTGCTGTCCCTGGATAACACCTGTTACGGTAAGTAACTGTGCTTTCCCAACCGAAAAAGGATAATGAGGTAGATATGGTTCAATCAGTGATCTGAAACCATGTCAAAACTGAGAATTTTGTTTCTGCAAATTGATACTTAATGAAATAAGGTAACATTTTTCAGCCACTGCGGCAAAAGCACGCTCAGAATTTGGGAAGTTGGTTGGTTGGGCTGAGAACTTTTCAGCACCCCCTCATAACTATGTGCTGCGTTCCAGAATGCATGAAGGCATTCTCAAAGCAGGGTTAGGGTTAGTGGGAAAAACCTACGTACTTAAATAGTTCATGATTTTCAAACTTATATCCACAGTTTGTTTCAGAAATAGAATGTAGAAATAAAGATGCAACTCGCTACAGGTAATTTTTACTTGGTGAATTTGCAAAGAGGAAGAATGCATGTACTTTTACTTTGAAAAAATGAGCCTAAGAATGTGAGCAACCTGTACCCACAGGCTTTGCAACAGCTTTTGCAAATTGCCATCTGAGTGAAAAGTATCTCACAATTCATTTTTGAATAGACATAGACACAGTTTGAAACTTATTTCACCATATATCAGATATTCTAGGGAAAAAAAGAACAATGGATGTTGCAGTCAAAATTGAAACTCATCCCTGAGAAAACTAAGATCTTTCTTGCTAGCCCCAACGACAAACTCAGGGAAACCTCCATTCAACTCAATGGTCAAAATTTTGAGATAGCAAGTCACATCAAAATCTTGGGAGTTACTCTAGACCAACACCTAACATTCGAGAAACACACTGACCAACTGACCAAAAAATGCTTCGCTATTTTATGGAAACCACCATCCTATCTATCTTAGAGTATTGTAATATCACATACCTAGAGTCAACCAAGAAAATATTGCTAAGACTTCGCCTGGTTCAAAATGTGGCTGTTCGTATGATCTTTGGATTAAAAAAGTTTGACCATGTAAGAAGCCCTTTTTACGTGCAACTTCATTGGCTCCCTTTCAAAACTAGAGTTATTTTTAAATTCAGCTGCATTTGTTATAAAGCACTCTTCGGACTACTACCATCATACTTATCCACCCAACTAAAATTATTCTCATCAAATAAGAACACAAGAAACTTGGGTATGTTTATATACCCCGCTCTGAATGCCTGTTGTTTTAAAAGTTTCTTAGACAAAACTCTGGCTTTTCAAGTGGGGAAAATGAACTCTTGGCTGTGTCCTCTAATTGCCCAATCCCAATCTTACCTTGAGTTCAGAAAATCAATAAAAAACTATTTGTTTGGTAAATTTATACAATGATTTTACATTATATTATATTGTACTGCATCATATTGTATTTCACTATATTGTATTCCACTGAATTCTACTGTATTTTGAGTCTTCACTGATATGTCTCAGTTCTCTTGCTGTGAACCACCCGAAACTTCCAGTTGAGTGGTATATAAGAATATAAATTATTATTATATATCCGTGGAGGGGCATAATCGAAAGGGACGTCTAAGTCCGTTTGCGTCTAAGCTGCAAGTCGTCCAAAGTAAAAAAACAGCCTGGGACATATTTTCGAAAAATACATCCAAAATTTTTTTTGTTTCAAAAATCGTCTAATTATACGTCCTGCCGATCTGATCATCCAAGCTGCTAAATCATCCATCTTTATACCACATTTTCATCCAACTTTTCGTCCAAGTCCAAAACGCCTAGAACAAGCCCTGTTGGACGTGGGAGGGGTCTGCAAAGTGATGGACTGCACACTCAGACATGCCACCTAAATAGTACATTACAGGGCACTGCTGTGAACTTCACAAAAAGGGTGCCATGTCTTCTCCTCCCTACAGCTCCCTTATAGATTACGGTGAGCCCCCCAAACCACCTCCAGAATCCCCTAGACCCACTTATCTACCACTCCAATAGCCCTTATGGCTGCAAGAGCCATTTATATGCCAGTATAAAAGGGTTTTGGGTGTATATAGGAGAGTGCACATGTTTAAGTATCAATGCAGTGATTACAGGGGCTTATGGGCATAGGTCCTCTCCATGGGTCCCACCCCAAGATGACTTAAGCTGCCTCTGTGCTGGACTAGGCTTTCCTATGCCAGGAGGCCAGGTAATGATGGTCTGGAGGCTGAATTTTAAAGATTTGATTAATATTTTTATGGGGGTGGGGGGGTCGGTGATCACTGGGGTAGTGTGTGGGGGTCTGTGTTATGTATTTTCAGTGATTAGCTGGTGACTTTAGGTGGGTTTTTGTGACTTAGACCATGTTTTACATGGTCTAAGTCACAAAGTCCAAGTTCCGTCGATCGTGGGCTGTATAACTTTCAGTTAGACATGATGTACAACTAAGTCTAAGCCGGCCCACATTAGCCCAACTCCTGCCCTCGACAATCCTCCCGAAACGCCCCATTTAGCTTTGGTCGTTCAGCGGCACTATGAAGGCCTAGGTCGTTTAGAAATACATCCAAAACCTGTTTTTATTATCGGCACTTGGCCGTATTTAGAAAATGTTTGTCCAAGTGCCGAGTTAGGTCGGTTTTTGGACGTTTTTCTCTTTTGATTATGAGCCTCATAGTTCTTTATGTTATAGATGCCATGCAATTATAAATTATGCCTGCACTTGTATTGAATCTTCTTTGAGGCTAATTTTTAGGAAAAAAAATTATCTGGATAATTCTTTGACAATTGACTGGTATAAATTAATTGCATTAAATCTTGTACCTCGCAGAAGGATGAGGTAAAATAGTATGCATACTTTTCAAAATTCAAGCTTACTATAAGTGCATTCAATTACTCCCACAACCTAAACAAATCTACAGAAATTGATATTTTTAAAGCTTACTGTGGGACCCTTTTACAAAGCTGTGGCAAAAAGTGAACCTGGCGTGCCCTTATGCGGGTCTTTTCCATGTACTAAGGCTTCTTTTTGCTGTGACTAGAAAATGACCAGTTTTCCATTTTCTGGTTTAATGGACTTGTACTAAAGTTGCCACTAATGTAGTGTGTGAGTCCTTACTGCAGGAATTTCCAACATGTCTTCTGTTTTCACTTCCAGTTTACTCCACAGGAAGTAAAAACATTTCACACTCGACACTCGACACTGAACACTGCTTCCCTCCTCAACGTCCAGTTCCTCCTTTGATTGCTGCTTCCTGTTGTAGTGGCTGCCAATTCTCATCCATCTATAGAGATGGCACTGCTGCTGCTGGGGATCATATGCTCCTGCCCGCCCGCCCACGCTGAAGCCGCTTCCGAAGATCTCTGCCGCTTTCAACGATCTCTGCCTCCCCATCCCACCCCCAAAGATAACTCAGTGACAACTTTCTTGGAGCTGCACTTGCTCCTTCAGTCTTCAGCCTGCGGCATTGCTCCTTGTGGTGGGCGGTGCATGCAGCGATTCAAGCGCTGCACGTAAGTTGCTGACTCAGAAGCCTTCTCTGATGTGAGAGTTGATGTCAGAGGGAAGGCTTGTGGATCAGCCACATGCAGCGTGTGTGTTGCTGTTTGCGCTATCCATTGCGGGGAGTGATGCTGGGGAGAAGGAGCGATTGCGGTTCAAACAAGGGGGACATGATCTTTTGCAACAAAGATTGGAAGGCAGGGAGGGGGAGAAAGACTTGATTGGATCTGCAGACAAGAAATTCCACAGATTAATTGTTTATTGAGTTAGATATGGGGTTCCTTTTACTAAGATGAGCTAGCATTTTTAATGCATGCAGGAAATTACCACGCACTACACTTCTAGAACCAATGCCAGCTCAATGCTGGCGTTAAGGTCTAGTGTGCGTGGCAATGTAGCGCATGCTATTCCGCGTGTTAAAGCCCTAACACGGCTTAGTATAAGGAGCCCATGGTGATGGAGAGGAACAGAGGGACAGATTGAAGGGGATGCAAAGTGGGGGAATATTGGACATAGTAATGGAGGGAGAAAGTGGCATTGTTCTGGAGAGGGGAGATAGAAGGAGAAATGGGCATTGGGCAGTGGTGAAAAATGCTGCACATGATCCGGGAAATGAGTGAGGGAGAAATGTTGGATGTGGCAGTAGAGGGGGTGGGAGAGATGCCTGGATCTCTCAAGACAGATGGACAGTGAGAGAGAGAAAGGGAGACATATTGCCAATAGGGGTGGAGGAGAGAGGATGAAAAGTTCCCAAAAGAACATGCAGCGTTTACAATTGATGCAAAATGCAGCGGTCAAACTGATCTTTGGGCTGAGGAAGTTTGACCACGTGACACCCTACTACCGGCAGCTGCATTGGCTGCCAATGGAAGCGCGCGTAAAGTTTAAATTTGCCTGCTTCTGCTTCAAAGCACTACACGGACTTGCCCCTAAATATATAACTGACCTTTTCATCTTCTCAGCCAACAGACACAAGAGAAGCTCACATTCCAACTTCGTTTCCCCCCCAGTGAGAGGTTGTAAACTGAAAAAACACCATGAACATCTTCTCTCACACCAAGCAGCATCATGGGGTAAAGACCTAGAAAAATTGCTTTCGCCCACTACTTATGAGGAATTTAGGAAACATCTGAAAACACACCTGTTCCTAAAGTATCTAGACCAGTGTTCTTCAACCTTTTTGCACCTGTGGACCGGCAGAAATAAAATAATTATTTTGTGGACCAGCAAACTACTAGGACTAAAATTTAAAAACCCCGTTTACGCCCCATCTCCGCGAGCTCGGTCCCCGCAAACCATCTGATCCCATCTGCACAAGCCGCAATTATGATTTTATATTGAATGTATTTTATTAAAGTATAAAAAGAAACAATATTCTGAACAATTGTGATTTATAAGTACAAATATACAGAGCACGGACCAACAAAACCCCTGTCTCCCCTCCCCTTCACATATATCCCCTCTACTATCAAGAAAACTGAACAAGCCAAGTTATTATAGAATGCTACACAGAAATATCATGCTAACAGAATACTGCAGTCCCCAGTTATGTCTCTAGCAGGATATATAATTCAAATCTGCTATATTCTAATGACAAAATAGAAATAAAATTATTTTTTTCTACCTTTTGTTGTCTCTGGTTCCTGCTTTCATCTTCTTTTCACTCTTTTCCTTCCACCATCTGCCCGTTCCATCCAATGTCTGCCCTCTCCCCCTTCCATATGTATCTGACTTCTTTCTATGCCCCTCTTCCTTGTCCATCCTCCTCTCTCCTTTTTACATCATTCATTCCAGCTTCACTGCCTTCTTCATTTTTATATCTCCTACACCAGATCTAGCATCTTTATCCCTCTCTCATTTCTCTGCTGCCCCCTTTCCAGCATCAATGTCTCTCTACTTTCTCATTCCTCTCTCTTCCCTTTCTCTCATCTGATCTCTCCATTCCACCCTGACCCCCTTCCCCTCCTGTAATCTCCCTGCCAGCTGTTTCCTTCCTTTTTTTCTTTCTCCCTACCCTCCTTCCTTTTTTTCCTTCTCCCTTCCCTCCTCCCTTTATCCAACATTAACTCTCTTCCCATCCCTTTCCCTCCTCCCTCCCAGCAGCATATCTCCTTCTTCTCCCTTCCCTCCTCCCTCTATCCAACAGTAACTCTCTTCCCATCCCTTTCCCTCCTCCCCTCCCAGCAGCATCTCTCCTTCTTCTCCCTTCCCTCCTCCCTCTATCCAACATTAACTCTCTTCCCATCCCTTTCCCTCCTCCCCTCCCAGCAGCATATCTCCTTCTTCTCCCTTCCCTCCTCCCTCTATCCAACAGAACTCTCTTCCCATCCCTTTCCCTCCTCCCCTCCCAGCAGCATTTCTCCTTCTAACTCCCTTCAAGTCCAGTAACAGCTCTCCCTTTTCCAGCACCTTCCCAGCCTCCTACAGTGGCTTCCTCCCCTTCCAGCAGCTCTCGGTACTTGCCTGCAGGAAGTTGCCGGAAAATCACTGCCCTGGCAAATAGGAGAGCTGGTGGGAGGGGAGACAGCCACTGTGAAGGCTCCCCAAGATCTTGTTCGCACACGCTGATCATCTCCCTCCACCTGTACCTCAATCTGCAGCTCTTTCCTGTCTAATCGCAACTTCCCCGTGGCCCTCTTCAGCAACTCGGCAGGGGTGGCGATCAAGACACGCTGCCGATGTCGGGACCTTCACTCTCTGAGTCCCGCCTATTTTGTTTCAACTTCCTGTTTCCGAACAGGCGAGACTCATAGAGGGAAGGCCCCGACGTTGGCAGCCTATCTTGATCGCCTGAGGCTGGGAGGAACATTAATCAGCAGGAACCGCAGTCGGCAGGAAATTTAACTGCCGATTTGATCTCGCCGGCCCTGTGCGGACCGGCAGAAATTTTCTGCGGACCGACACCGGTCCGCGGACCGGCGGTTGAAGAACTGTGATCTAGACAACTGATCCTCTCTTCTCTCTCCCCTCTATAGCGATTAACTTGTTTTATTGATCACTCTCTCCTCAAAAATGGATTTCCTGTCCTATTAACCCTCTTTCTTCCTCCCCTTTTAAAGTCAATCAATTTGTACCTTTGCTTAATCTTTGTAAACCGCATAGAACTTCATGGTATTGCGGTATATAAGCTGTTATTATTATTATTATTTATTATTAAAAGTTGGACTCATAGAAGGAGAGAGATATTGGTTGGGGAAGGGAATGGGGTCCGGAGGAGAGGAAGCGTGCAGGAGGCAGAAAGAAAGAAATATTGGATGCACAGGAAAAGCAACCAGAGACTCATGAAATCACCAGACAACAAAGGTAGGAAAAATAATTTTATTTTCAATTTAGTGATCAAAATGTGTCAGTTTTATGAATTAATATCTGCTGTCTATATTTTGCTCTATATTTGTCTATTTTTCTATAGTTGTTACTGAGGTGACATTGCAGATTTTAAAGTCATCTGCCTTGACCTCTTTGAAAAAAAAATCAACAACCCAAATATAATTAACATTTTCTCCACGTACAGTGTTTTGTGTTTTTTAAAAAAAAAAATTTGTGGTTACCATTATGTATTAATAAGATTATATTGTGTGTATAAGAAAAATGGATGGAAATTGCGTTACAATTAGTACCATTATTATGGGGGTGGGGTCAGGGGAGAAGTTGGGCGGGTCCAGGGTGGAGGGGTACTCAGTTGGTGTTTGTTAAGCTTAGGGGGTACTTGGCTTGAAGAAGTTGAGAAACACTGCTCTCAGTATTTCTTCTTATCTGTTCTGGTACCTGGGTCAGCAGAGTGTTAGAAGACTTGGCCAGGGTCATAAGGAGCAGCATAGGAATTGAACCCACAACCTTAGGGTGCTCAGGCAGGGGTTCTAACCACTAGGCCACTTCTTCACTCAGCGTGAGGGTATGGGATGGAGAGTAGGCATTTCTATGCTAATCGGTTAGACCCAGCCACTTTGCTGAATGCTTAGAGCAGTGGTCTCAAACTCGCGGCCCGGGGGTCACATGCGGCCCGCCAGGTACTATTTTGAGGCCCTCGGTATGTTTATCATAATCACAAAAGTAATCATATGTCATGATCATCATATGTCTCTTTAGCTATAAATTACAATATTATTTTTAAGACTTAGCTGAAGGGAAAGATTTATCTATATATATATAAAATCGGAGGTATGTATGTGTGTATGTATGTATGTGTGTGTGTATGTGCCGCGATCACGCAAAAACGGCTTGACCGATTTGAACGAAACTTGGTATGCAGATCCCTCACTACCTGGGATGATATGTTCTGGGGGTCTCGCGGCCCACCTGCACACGTGGGCGGAGCAACAAACATAAAATCAGATTTCACCCATTCATGTCAATGGAAAAAATGTAAAAAGCTGCCATTCTCACAAAATTCAAAAACGGCTTGACCGATTTGAACGAAACTTGGTATGCAGATCCCTCACTACCTGGGGTGATATGTTCTGGGGGTCTTGCGGCCCACAACTCTATGTTGCTTGCTCAAGGCTGGGTTCACCCAAGAATTTATATGTTCTTGCTCCAGGAGGTGAAACTAAAAATGTTGTTTATAATCACGTTTTGCGTTAGTTGTATTGTATTCATTTTGTCAAATATTTCACATTATAATTTGAATATTGTACTTTTTATTAAGCTGTAAAAAAATAATTTCATTCACCACTATAAAGTATCTTTATTTGAATCCATTTACAGTGTTATTGCTATAATTAAATACCCGTGCAACGCCGGGGCATCTGCTATAAACTATAAAGAGTTTTACCTAATGCAAAATTGTCATTTCTTTAATAAGACATTAACTATTTTTTCTGAGGCCCTCCAAGTACTGACAAATCCAGAATGTGGCCCTGCAAAGGGTTTGAGTTTGAGACCACTGGTTTAGAGTTACCAGATGTTCAGGTTTCCCTGGATATGTCCTCTTTTTGAAGACAGTGTCGGGAGTCTGGGTGGCTTCTTAGTTTTACAACTTTTGTCCAGGGAAACCAGACATCTAATAACCCTACAGCAGCTCGCACACCTATCCGTGGGATCTGGTGCTTGCTCACCTGGTGCTGTTGTACCTCTCCAGGCCATTGAAAGCATGAGTAAAGTAAACACACTGCCTTCGGTGACCTGGAAGCTTTCTCTCTGCTACTGCTCCCTGTTCCTGCATAGATGGGAAGCAGTAACAGAGAGAAAGCTTCCTGGTCGCTAAAGGCAGCGTGTTTATTTCACTTACGCTTGCTGACGACTAAAGAATTACAGCAGCACTGGGTGAGCAAGCACTGGATCCCATGTGGGGAGGGGGAGGGTAAGAGATATGCTGGACCACAGGGATGGGGAAGAAATGGAAGGGAAGATGCCAGACTTCCAGGGGAGGAAAGGGTAGAGAAGGGGCAGATAGAGATGGCAGACCACGGGAGGGAGGAAGGAGAGAGATATCAGACCACTGGATGGGGAAGGAGTAAGGAAGAAGAGAAAGATGCCAGACCAGGGAAAGGAAGGATGAGGGAGAAATTTTGGACTAAGGCAGGGGGAGGGGAATGGAAAGAAAGAAAAATGCCAGACCACAAAGGGATGAGGAGGGAAAGGAAAGGGGAAAGAGAGAGATGCAGGACTGTGGGAAGGAGAGGATAAATATCCCAGACCGTAGGAGAGGGAAAGGGGGAAGATGGATGTCAGTCCACAGGAGAGAGAAAGAGAAGGAGAAGATGGTACACAGGGATGGAGGGGAAAGAGAGAGAGAGAGAGAGAGACAGGATATGGTACACAGGGATGGGAGGGGTAGGAAGGAAGAGAGATGGAAGAAATGCTGTTTATGGACAGATGGGAATAGGGGAGATGAAAGAGGGAAGAGATGACAGACATGGATGGTGGGGAAGGGCAAAGAGAGGGAGGAGATAGTGTGCATGGATAGATGGGAAGGGAAGACATGGAACAGTAAACAGATGGGATGAGGAAGCAGAAAAATGGAAGAAATTTGAATGTTAAAAGTTAATGCCAAAGATCGATATAGACAAAATAAAACTTACTCCTATATATTCAAAAAGATATGTCTCAATAGATTGATCCAGTACTTTCTTTTATGCTGAGAGAAATGAAACTCTAATGGGGAGTAATAACCCCTCTCGAGGAGTTCACCATCCAGTCATAGCGTTTTGATCATACAATCAATCTTTGAGACATAATAATGACTTTTTGCTTTTTCTTTTTCTGTTGGGCGTTCTGGTTGACAAGTCGATGAAGCCATCTGCACAATGCGTGGTGACGGCGAAAAGGGCAAACAGAATGCTAGGAATGATTAAGAAGGGGATCACGAAGAGATCAGAGAAGGTTATCATGCCGCTGTACCGGGCCATGGTGCGCCGTCACCTGGAATACTGTGTCCAGCACTGGTCACCGTACATGAAGGACACGATACTACTCAAAAGGGTCCAGAGAATAGCGACTACAATAGTTAAGGGGCTGGAGAAGTTGCCGTACTGTGAGAGGTTAGAGAAACTAGGCTTCTTCTCCCTTGAAAAGAGGAGACTGAGAGGGGATATGATCAAAACATTCAAGATAATGAAGGGAATAGACTTATTAGATAAAGACAGGTTGTTCACCATCTCCAAGGTAGGGAGAATGAGAGGGCACTCTCTAAAGTTAAACGTAAGAAAGTTCTTCTTCACCCAGAGAGTAGTGGAAAACTGGAATGCTCTTCCTCCAGGAATTCAAAACAAAGTTAGACAAGTTTCTGTTGAACCAGAACATACACAGGTTGGCACTGATCTTTGATTTAGGGGCCGCTGCGAGAGCGGACTGCTGGGCACGATGGACCACTGGTCTGACCCAGCAGTAGCAAGGAGGGCAGAGGTGGAAGAAGTCACGCCAGCACCCTTTCTCAGCGGAGGACTTAGAATCTACAGTTTAAGGGACTTTCCTAAGAAGCAGCAGTGGGATCTGAACCCTGCTTCTTGTTTGGGTCAGATGCACAAAGCCTCCCATGCTGAGAACGTTGCATTTAGACTGGTTACCATAACAGCAGAATACTGTACTGTTCTGAAGAAAGATTTGGCCTCTGAAAGCTAATTGAAAAATGGATTAGTCCAATAAAATGGCATTTTCTTATTTCTCATTATTTGTTTTATTTTTATTTGTTAATTTGTAAAGTGGTGATTGTTATTTATCAGTTTTTTCAAATTTACATCTACTGTCTTTATATTTTGCACAGTATTAAGGAACATGTGTCACTGTTTTTATAGTGTTGTGGTGTTGCATTGTGTACAGAATCTGGTTTCTTGGCAGTTCAGTTTAACTTTTGTCTACATATTTCTATTTTTAGTTTGTGATTATTCCATATTGGACAAAGGTGTATCTCTGTTCTGTGTGTATGAAAAGGACATAGTTTTCAGTTGGCATTGACTGTGCAGGATCAATTGACTGTGCGGGATCTAGCTTGTTTAGTTTTACAATGTAAGTGTTGGTGTTCTAGTGCTCATTGCAGTTTAAGATGATGCCTTTCCTAGGTACACTCTTGTGCGATATGTGGATTGTTACTACAAATCATATTTTTCATATAGATGAGAGGGGTGTCAAAAAATGATGGGCCCCGGGTGTCACATATGCTAGGTACGCCACTGCCTCTGCATGTGCCTTGCTTTGATTCTCACTTGCTTTGTTTGCTCATTAGCCCACCCACCAGGCTACTTAAGACACCTGTGTGCTGCTTTACTAGGCTTTCCCACACCAGGTACTGTTGTTCTAGAGAGGTATGTACTGTTTCATTTGGATTTTTATTATCTATATGTTTTGAAAAATTTGATCATTATTTATGTTAGTATTTTAACATAGTAGCATAGTAGATGACGGCAGATAAAGACATGAATGGTCCATCCAGTCTGCCAACCTGATTCAATCTAGAAATTTGTTGGGTGGGGGGGGTTCTTCTTCTTCTTAGCTATTTCTGGGCAAGAATCCAAAGCTCTGCCTGGTACTTTTCTTAGGTTCCAACTACTTAAGTCTACACCCTCCCAGCCATTGAAGTCCTCCCCAGCCCATCCTCTACCAAACAGCCATATACAGACACAGACCATGCAAGTCTGCCCAGTACTGGCCTTATTTCTTTAATATTTACTATTATTTTCTGATTCTAGATCCTCTGTGTTCATCCCTTGCTTTTTTGAACTCAGTCACCGTTTTCCTCTCCACCACCTCTCGCGGGAGCGCATTCCAGGCATCCACCACCCTCTCCGTAAAGTAGAATTTCCTTACATTGCTCTTGAGTCTACCACCTCTCGACCTCAAATTATGTCCTCTGGTTTTACCATTTTCCTTTCTCTGGAAAAGATTTTGTTCTATTTTAATATCTTTCAAGTCCTTGAATGTCTGAATCATATCTCCCCTGTCCCTCCTTTTCTCTAGGGCAGGGATCTCAAAGTCCCTCCTTGAGGACCGCAATCCAGTCGGGTTTTCAGGATTTCCCCAATTAATATGCATTGAAAGCAGTGCATGCACATAGATCTCATGCATATTCATTGGGGAAATCCTGAAAACCCGACTGGATTGCGATCCTCAAGGAGGGATTTTGAGACCCCTGCTCTAGGGTATACATATTCAGAGCTTCCAGTCTCTCCTCATAAGCCTTTTGACATAAATCTCCTATCATTTTTGTCGCCCTCCTCTAGACCGCTTCAAGTCTTCTTATGTCCTTCACCAGATACGGTCTCCAAAACTGAACACAATACTCCAAGTGAGACCACACCAATGACCTGTACAGGGGCATCAACACCTTCTTCCTTCTACTGGCTAAGCCTATCTTTATACAGCCCAGCATCCTTCTGGCAGCAGCCATCGCCTTGTCACACTGTTTTTTCATCTTTAAATCTACAGACACTATCACCTCAAGGTCCCTCTCCCCATCCATGCATATCAGCCTCTCAACTCCCAGCATATATGGTTTCTTGCAATTATTAATCCCCAAATATATTACTCTGCATTTCTTTGGACTGAATTTTAGTTGCCAGATATTAGACCATTCCTCTAACTTTTGTAGAATCTTTTTCATGTTTTCCACTCTCTCCTCGGTGTCTACTCTGTTACAAATCTCGGTATCATCAGCAAAAAGGCAAACCTTTCCTTCTAACCCTTCAGCTATGTCACTCACAAACATATTGAACAGGATCGGCCCCCCAGCACCTAACCCTGAGGGACTCCACTACTCACCTTTTCTTCCTTCGAGTGACTTCCATTAACCACCTCTGGCGTCTGTTCGTCAACCAGTTTAAGATTAGGGTATGCTTGTTCACCTATGTTCATGTGTTTTCTTTTGTATCCTACATAAGTTTTTGGTTGTGCGAAATATGAATGTTTAAATAAACAAATAATGACCCTGGTACAGGACAGATAGGAGTAATGCTTGAGTGCCTGATTGTTAACTGCTTAGATAATTTTGATAGCCTAATAACCAAATGGCCAATATTTGTAGTAAAACTTCAATCCAGCCTTTAAATCACCAATCCAACATCAAATATAAGAATTTATTTATTTATTATAGGTATTTATATACTGCCTATCAAAATTATCTATCCAACATCAAATATAAGAATGGTCTGGATTTCTCACTCATTTATTGTCTCTTTAATCCATTGAAAAAGACGCCTCAGCCCCACCACTCCTCCGCTGTAAACTTTTTATACTGCGGGAAGCATAATGTGGTGCTTCATCATTGGCTGTCTATTTTAGTCTTTTTTTATATACTCTTTTTATTCAATTAAATTTATTTAAACTTTATTTAAATAAATTTATTTAAATAAATTTAATTGAATAAAAAGAGTATATGTGGTGCTTCATCATTGACTGTCTATTTTAGTCTTTTTTTATATACTCTTTTTATTCAATTAAATTTATTTAAACTTTATTTAAATAAATTTAATTGAATAAAAAGAGTATATAAAAAAAGACTAAAATAGACAGCCAATGATGAAGCACCACATTATGCTTCCCGCAGTATAAAAATTTTACAGCGGAGGAGTGGTAGGGCTGAGGCGTCTTTTTCAATGGATTAAAGAGACAATAAATGAGTGAGAAATCCAGACCATTCTTATATTTGATGTTGGATAGATAATTTTGATAGGCAGTATATAAATACCTATAATAAATAAATAAATAAAAATCGTTGTTGGATGGGAAGGAGTCAGTAAATACTAGGGGTGTGTGTTTGGGGGGGGAGGGGATTATTTAATCCATTCAGTTGTCATTTGGTCAGTTTGAATTCCTTTTTGACCCTTAGGGGCTTTTAAAACAGGTCTAACTCCGGACGCCTATGTTCCATCCTGGACGACTTGGGAAAGGTTTGATTTTCACCATAAGACGTGGGAAATGTTCAATTATCACCATAAGACATCCAAGCATGCCCAAAGCTTACCCATAACACACTTCTAACACATCCCCTCAAACTTTGGATGAACAGTAGCTAAGAAGCCTAGCGAGATGTCCAGAAAGCCAGCTTCAAAAATCGGCACTTGAATGTTTTGATGGACCTATTTGGCCACTAGACTTAGCCAGCGATCCAATGAGTATTGGTAGTGACTGGCAATATTATATGACATAGACATTCACCAGCCAATCTACTGACTGGGATATTCAACCGGAGCTAGCTGGCTATCTCCACTGAATATTGGCGGTTAGCCAGATTAGTGGTATTTAGCTAGCCAGGAGTTGTTCCCAGCCTGCTATTTACCACTTAATATCAGGCAGATTATATTTTTCAATTAATGTGCAGTAGCAACAATTGTTATTGCTCTTTATTAAAAGGGCCTATTATGTTTCCAAGTCCCAAACTTATAGACGAGTTTCATACCTCTGCTGCATTGATAATGTGCTAAGAAGTGGCAATTTTGCATCCACAACAAAACTGCAGTTTAATGATCACATATGGAAGTGCTCTTTCTTATTGCCATTCCACGTGCGTTCTGCATGGTTTTTTTTCTCCTCTCCAAGGGTCAGGCTAAGGTCTGCACTACATCCTTAACGGACAAGCACAACTTACTCGCTATCAGTTCTTGTGAATGCCCAGTCACTTAGTCCTTCTACATCAAGGCAGTCTCTCTCTCCCTCTCTTTCTCTGCCTTGCAAATGACTCTGAGGAGTTAGACTGGTGGATTTTTTTAAAATAATAATAATAAAAAAAAGCATTCAGGATTTTTTTTTTTTGAACTGGGATCCCAGAGAGCACTCAGGGCTGCCACGCACTGTTCAACGCCTACCTGCTCATCTGCAGGGAAACAAGCTTCTGAAGGCTTTAATGGGATTTTGCCTGAGGCTGTTTTATTAAGATGTTGGGCTTTCTCTGCTGCCTATACAGCTGACACCATTCACTGTCAGCTGCCCCCTCCCCTCAACAATGCACCAAATTATTCGCTTCATTTAGTACTCATGGCTCATTGCAACCCAATAGGGGGAAAGAGCTCTACTTGACCAGATGAGACTCAGCCAGGGAAGGTGAAAAGCCAAGATGCTGTTTAACTGAAGGTTTAAAGAAAAAGAAAGATCAAAGCCACAAGGGTCTACTTCCACTCTAGTAATACCATACTTAGTATTAAAATGACCGACTTACCGTAGTAAACATTTCAAATTTACATTGTCCTCATCTATTCAAAGCATGTTTTTTGTGCATTCTTTTCTTATCTTTAAACTATATATCGCATTATCACAAATAAAAAGAATAGGATATTTTGAAAATGTGGAATTCTGTCATCAAGATAGAATGATAAATACCATATTTTGCTTTTATGATCTACTAAGAGTTGTAGTCACTAAGAAATATCTTCCTTGGTTAGTTTATGGCAATACTCATTGGTATACCCATGTATGAACTTATTCAGTTTGAAGCGCAACAATTAAATTCATGTCAAATTTGGAAAAGGAAAGAAGGATTCAAAATTAAGACAGACATATATTTTATGGGTTTCTTTTGATTCATTCCTGCCTCTTAAATCCTCCATACCGCCATACATGATGTGCAACTATTCACACAAATTCACAATGAAGGAACATTCACAAACTCTATTTAAAAATAATAAACTTAGAAAACTTGAATATAAATTAACTTCAACGAAATTCTAACTACTTTGAAGAAACAAAAAGTTTGAAACAAAGCTTCGTAGATCAGCATATTGATTCAACCTAGATGACAAGATGTTTATTCATTCATAGAAAAAAACCTGAAATGTATACATAAACACTCAAAAGGTTGTCTGTATCTGTAATCATTCACAGAGATACCTCTAAACCAGGGCTGCCCAAGTCCGGTCCTCGAGATCTTCTTGCAGGCCAGGTTTTCTGGATATCCACAATGAACATGGATGAGAGAGATTTGCATACCAAGAAGGCAGTGCAGGCAAATCTCTCTCATACATATTAATTGTGGTTATCCAGAAAACCTGGCATGCCAGTAGCTCTCGAGAACCGGACTTGGGCAGCCCTGATCTAAACTGTGTGAGACAGAAATAAACTACATTAACTCTATTTTGTTATGGATGGTAACAGTTAATGTACATTAATTTTCATGAAACAGGGTGAAGGATAAATGTATAATGAGCACATAGTAACTGTTAAATGTGTCAGATAATGAGAATCAGTTAATTACATTACATTACATTAGTGATTTCTATTCCGCCTTTACCTTGCGGTTCAAGGCGGATTACATAAGAATTGAATAAGGTATTAAGAAGTACATATTGTTAAGGTAGTAAGAAGTATGTAGAGAATAGTTTGAACATTTTCTGGTTTGTTGATAAGTAGTTGGTATTGCATGGATATAAAGAGGTATAGTTAACTAAGGCCCCCTTTAATCAAGCTGTGCTAGGGTTTTTTTTATTGCCGGCTGCTATGGTAAAATCCTTGCATTAGCTGCTTAAAATGGGATCTGGGTGTGACATAGGTAGGTGGGGGTGTGGCCAGCTTGTGACAGCTAGCACACTGGTTGGTACAGCATGCTAGCTGTCACAACTGCCTATAGCAAAACTGAACTTACTGCCACTTTAAGAGGAGTTATTAAGTGCAGTTGCACTACCAGCAGTCTAGCAGCACAGTGTACTGTCAATGGTGGAGTAGTAGCTCATCCTCCAGTCCTCAACCTTGACATAACTTACTGTATTTTTCGCTCCATAAGACGCAATTTTTTTCCAACCAAAAGTGGGTGGAAATGTCGGTGCGTCTTATGCAGCGAAGACGATGACGAACCCTCCCCCTGCCCTTTTAAAACTCCCCCATAGTACCTTTTTAAACGCCCCTTAAGCCTGGTGGTCCAGCAGTGTATCAGCCAGCAAGAGCATGCTTTCTACGCTCCTGCCTAGGCTCATGCTGTTTTGTGAATGGCTGCCTCAGTTCTCGTGAATCCCGCAAGAACTGAAGCAGCCATTCAGAAAGCGGCGCGGGCCCAGGCAGGAACACAGAAAGCATGCTCTTGTCAGCCGATACCAGTTTGTACTGTATGGGAAGAAGAGCGCTGTTTCCAGCAGGTCTGCAAGTTCCAGCACACGAAGATCGATAAAAAAAAAAAACAACGCAGTGAGATTCCGTGCTACTGGGAAAACCAGCTCTCTGGATGTCAGAAGACAAACTGTGCCTTCCACACACAAGGGGACGTTATGTTGATGGAATCTTCCTACCACCTAGCAATTCTGTGATCCTCAGGTTGGAACCGTAGAAGAGGAAGTGAAAGCAGCCTAGCTCTTGCTACCACAGAATAATTTGGCAGCTCCGGTCAGTTCCTCACCACAACTGTGTGGGATGATAAAGATGGAAAGCTCCGAGAATGTCCCAAGCCCAACGTACCCTCCTGTGGTAATCAATGTGGCTGATGACAAGGATGATAATGATCAGGCCCACCACACAACCACTGGCAGGGTACATTATCAGGTCACAGCAGGCCAGGCCCTCTTCTAAAGGCCAAGGCACACACAAAAGACAGCCGGCAGGGGAGGTTGGCCAGGGCCGGGGGGGAGGGGACAGACTTGCATGAATGAATGACTGTATGTATGTTGTGTGTCTGTTGGACGGAGGAGTGTGTGTGTGTGTGGGTGCCATGTAGGTATGGAATGGTTCATTTTGAGGCAGTAGTGGCCTTCTGGTGTTTGTTGGGAATGTTTGGCTGGGGTTATTTGGGAAAAAATAAAAAGGCTGTGACATGTTCACAGTCAGGCATGCTGCTTTTCTTTTTGTCTTCTTTTCCTTTATTTAAAGGGGGTTTCTGACTGGTTCACGGTTTTGCCTTTGACTGGGTATCTCCCTCCTGTCCCAGTCTACCACTAGACCACCAGAGGTGGGGGGGGGGGGCAAGTTACAGGACAGGGCAGTGGGACAGGGTACAGAGCCTGGCATGGAAGGGAGGCAGGGTGCCGAACCTGGCAAGGAGTGTGTGGTTGGATGCAGAGCCTGGTATAAATTAGTACACAATTTGGTTCAGAATGGTTTTTTTTCTTGTTTTTCTCCTCTAAATCTAGGGTGCATCTTATGGCCAGGTGCGTCTTATGGAGTGAAAAATACTGTAATCTCTCAATTAACTCTCTAAAACTCCCCGTCTCATGTTAGCTGCTTAATGCAGCTTAGTAAAATAGACAAAATTGCCTGCAAACTTGATGCCCCAACCAAACCCCTAACCAGGTCCAAACCTGGGCAGAATTGCAACATCTCCCACAACCCTGATCCCCCAACACACATTTAAACCTCCTCATCAAAATTCCAATATCCCAAATACAGGCCTCGCAAGACATCCAGAAAAACAGTTTCAAAAATTGCCACTTGAATGTCCTGGTGATTAGGATGTTTAAATGCTGATTTTTTTGGGATGTCTCAGTTTTTTTTTTAATGCCTTTTAAATTAAAGAACTAGTCAAAGTAAAGTTATTGAAAGATTGATTTATAGGGGCATTTTCAAACTGTAGGAATTAGTAGGGACTGCTGAGACTTGAAATCTAGACTAAAAGTTTTCTTTAGGTATTCAAGTCTCAGGGAGCAACACTGACCTACTGGTTAGAGCTGCTGCTGCTTCAACACCCTGAAGCTGTAGGTTCAGTTTCAGTGCAGCTCCTTGTGACCCTGGGCAAGTCACTTAACCTTCCATTGTCCCAGTAACATAGCTAGATTCTGAGCTCTCTGGAACAGCTGTGAAAAATACATATTATTATTCAGTATAAACCACTTAGGATACAAGCAGTAAATAAATAGACAAGGACAGATGTTTAAATCTGACTGATTTGGTTTTTGTTAGGCCAGTCAGGAAACAAGAATGAAAATTACCAGAAATACAATTCAAGGCTAGGAGTGAATTGACTGTTTCAATCAGAAGAGTAGCTCCTCCTGGAAGACAGCAATCTCCTAATACAAGAGTTATACGTTCAAGACCAGTTTGTACCCGACAGCTATAAAAGCAGAGGGGGTGGGGGGAGGGAGAAGCTAAACTTTAATGACATTGAAAACAAACCTGTCAATTTTATCTGTTCTTTCATGTTAGATTTAATTGTTCTATATATAAGCTTTTTTTATTTAGGTGTCTGAGTCAATCAAGTTTATGAAAATATTTGATTTGATTGCAAAATCCAAATTCAATTCGATTTACATTTAGTTAAGAATTAAGTTTAAAAAACCAAACATAACAGGACAATTGGAACTATTTTGACAAAACAAAACATGTGAAAAAGGGAGTAAAAAAATTAAGGCTTAAATACAACTCATAAACAAATAAAAAAAGGGGTAGGTAATAAAACAAGAAGTTGAGGAGGGTTACCCACTTAATTTTCGGTATCTTTGCATTGGCTGGTTCATTCTGCCCCATCGCCCCTAATAAGGGTTTTTGAGTCTTGAATACTAGACTTGAACAAGATAAGAACTTGCTCAAGGTAAGTTTTAATATCATTTTAATTCTAAAAGGACATCCAGAACAAAAGGACACACCAGAATTACTGAAAGCCAGTAAGAAAACAAACTATTACTGGAAATACAAGATATGAAGAGGCATGGACTGGCTATAGTAGGCATACATTCAGTGGTGTGGGGAGGGTGCAGACCGCTCCGGGCACAGTCTTCCTAAGGGCTCCGTAACCCTCCTCCTCTCCGCCCCCTCCCCTGCTCCTCTCCTTGCCTTGTGCGTGTGCCCCTTGCCTTTCCCCATACATTTTTCACTTCCTTGGTACAAGGTTGCTGCCCACGTTGGCATCGGTACTCTCTATGACATCACTTCTGAGACCCGCACCTAGGAAGTGACATCAGAGGGCGAGCTGACACCCACGTAGGCATGCTGCTCATGCCAGAGAAGGTAAAAGGGCACAGGGAAAGGGAGGGGGGCGTGTGCATGGTGTGTGTGTAGAGGGAACGGGGAGGGGGGAGTGGCACCACCACCACGGGTGCCGCTCACCCTTACTATGTCTCTGCCTACATTTTCATGAAAGGTCATAAGTTCAAAGCTGGCTGGAATCTAATATCAATTAACTATTTAATTTTGCTGAAAAAAATTCAGGGCCTATTCCTGTTTCATTATTAGAAACCTCTTACGTTAGATTAGAAATATGATGTTTCAGTTTAGAAATGATATGAAATGACAAGACAAATGCTATTTACATTTTTGAATAATGATAAAAGGAAAAAGAATTTTTTTTATATATATAGATAAATTTAGATAATAAATTATTATTATTAATTTAAATTAACTTAAATAAAATAAGGGGGATGGTGGATAAGAGCCAGTGATTGATATCTAGAGCACAAGTAAACATTTGATGTTATAAATGCTCAAAGTCTGAGGCTTTTTCCACCTAGTATTAATGATATAATTAAGTTTATGATGGGTTTAACTAATATTATTAAGATTCAATTGAAAAGTAGAAATGCTTTATAGGTTACTAGCTGATGCCCCGGTGTTGCACGGGTATTTAATTATAGCAATAACACTGTAAATGGATTCAAATAAAGATACTTTATAGTGGTGAATGAAATTATTTTTTTACAGCTTAATAAAAAGTACAATATTCAAATTATAATGTGAAATATTTGACAAAATGAATACAATACAACTAACGCAAAACGTGATTATAAACAACATTTTTAGTTTCACCTCCTGGAGCAAGAACATATAAATTCTTGGGTGAACCCAGCCTTGAGCAAGCAACATAGAGTTGTGGGCCGCAAGACCCCCAGAACATATCACCCCAGGTAGTGAGGGATCTGCATACCAAGTTTCGTTCAAATCGGTCAAGCCGTTTTTGAATTACTGTGAGAATGGCAGCTTTTTACATTTTTTCCATTGACATGAATGGGTGAAATCTGATTTTATGTTTGTTGCTCCGCCCACGTGTGCGGTGGGCCGCGAGACCCCCAGAACATATCACCCCAGGTAGTGAGAGATCTGCATACCAAGTTTCGTTCAAATCGGTCAAGCCGTTTTTGAATTACTGTGAGAATGGCAGCTTTTTACATTTTTTCCATTGACATGAATGGGTGAAATCTGATTTTATGTTTGTTGCTCCGCCCATGTGTGCAGGTGGGCCGCGAGACCCCCAGAACATATCATCCCAGGTAGTGAGGGATCTGCATACCAAGTTTCGTTCAAATCGGTCAAGCCGTTTTTGCGTGATCGCTGCACATACACACACACATACATACACACATACATACCTCTGATTTTATATATATAGATAGTGTAATATTGTAATATTATTGTAATATTATAATGTATTTTAAATGGATGCACATCCCTATATCTAACTGCAATATCTTATCTATAGCGCAGTAAACTTACAATAGTGCCTCTAGATCAGTGTCCTGCAAACTTTCTGAAGCCGCGGCACACTAAACTCAGTGCCACATCTGGAGGGCATCTGGAAATGCACGCATATGTGTGATGTCATCATGTTGACATCCATGCATGTGCAGAACCTGCTATTACTACGCTGGGGGGAGGGGGAGGGGGAGGGGGGGAGGAGGGCACTGGAGGAGGAGAAGCATCATTGAGGATGAAAGGTGCCAGCACTGGCTGACTGCCTACAGCATGTGCCTCTCGCTGAAAGAGGCACATCCTGTAAGCAATCAGCCAGCACTGGTGCCTCTCCCATTCACCAGCGTCTTGCGGCACACCCAGAATCTCACCGCGGCACACAGTTTGCGATACACAGCTCTAGATTAGCTGCATGAGAAGAAGCTAAGAATGCTCTGAACAGTTTATGTAGAATCTATGAAGTAACAGCAAATCATTTCAGTACTTTGTAAATAAGCTCCAAATGAAGTTAAATCTTGTGGTAGTTCATGAAGTTAAGGAATTAAAGGGGGAGCCTTTTGCTAACTGCACTAAGCAATTATCATGGGTTTTAAAACACAGTGACACTCACTTTAGAAGCATATGTAGATCTCAATTAAAATAATAATAATAAAAACAAATTGAAGATAGGCAGGAGAGAGATGCCATGTTGCACCATCACCCACAGTGGGAGAGATGCTCACTCCCTCCCACCACCAATCAATGCACCCCCTACACTCCCTCCGGTAGCAGGAAAAATGCCCACTCCCTTCCACTGCTACGCAATCCCCCAGCACCCCTGTGCCTCTGATGATCCTCACCCACACCCTCTTCCCCTTACCTTACTTACAATGACTGGCTGGAAGGATGTCTACTCCCTCCAGCCAGCAGGCCCACCTCTTCAAAATGGGTCTGGGATGCACCGAGGAGGGGCCTGAGGTTCTGATTGGTCCTGGTTGTTTAAGGCCTCTCCTATGGGAGGGGCCTTAGGCATCTGGGCCAATTAGAGCCTTAGGCCCCTGCCCAGAAGCAGGTTCTTACATTACATTAGTGACTTTTATTCCGCCATTACCTTGTGGTTCAAGGTGGATTACATAAGAGGTTATCTGGACATTTCCAGAAGAGTTACAGAGTTGAACGGGTTACTTCAGGGGACTGCAATGTTAGTTTGTTTTGATAGATTTCTTGAATAATAGGGGTTTTAATTATTTTCTGAAAGTCTTGTAGTCTGGTGTCATGGTCAGTAGATTGGATAGTTGGCGGTCTAGTTTTGCTGCCTGCGTGGCCAGTAGGCCATTGTACTTTTTTGTGTTTGACGCCTCTGATTGGGGGTGCATGAATGGTGTCTGGGTTCTCCTTTGTCTGGCTGTGGTAGTTCGGGTAAGGCGGTTGTTCATATAAGCTGGGCTGTTTCCATTCATGGCTTTAAATAGTAGACAGTAAAATTTGAATATTATTCTTGCTTGTATTGGGATGCCTATTCTCTCCCGCTGCCGGGGTTTTAAACATTGTACCGGCACCCCAGGACCAGTCACTGATTTTTGTCACGAAAAGCCAACAACGCTCTTGGAGAATGGCTCAGCAATTTTTAAGAATCTACTGGAGTGTTCATTTCAATATTAAACAACCCATTTGCATGGCAGTGTCGGAGACTACTAGAAAGCTTGCTAAATGCCAAGATAAGCTACTATGATAATCCGCCGCTACAATGAGTGCAGGCTAAGCCGTCAGAAACCAGTTTAGCGACTATGTTAAAGTTTTGAGAATCTAGCCCTTAGTCACCTAAACAATAAAAACTGACAGGACCTGGACATATTTGTGTACTTGAAGCAGTTCCTAAATGGAGCCTTTTTCACCAGTCCTGGTTTTTAAACTTACATAACATATATCTTTATTTATATACCACAAAAGCCTTTCCCAAAGAAATGTAAGATTTGTAGTTCCCAATCCTATTCATTGAAATCAGTGCTTCAGAGTCCATAATGCACAAGAATGAAGTTCTCAGAAATCCAGGGCTAGCCTACCATCTCTCTCTAAAAATTACTTCAAATACAAGTCTTAGGCCTCTCCTGTGGGCGGGGCCTAAGGCACATGGGCCGGGTTGGGCCCATGTGCCTAAGGCTCCCGGGCCTATTCTGGTTGGCCCAGGCGCCTTAGGCCCCACCTGTGGGCGGGGTTTCAGCCGCTTGGGCCAATCCGGCCCCATTCCGGAGCTGGCTGACCTGCCGGACGGGCGGGCTTGGCACCCATCCGTCCGGCCAACATTTAACAAGTATGGGGGTAGGATTGGGGTTGGGGGGGTCATGGGGTCGGCGGGAGGTCGCGGGTGATCGGGGGTTCGGGGGGCGGTCATTGGGGGGGTTGTGTCAAGGGCAGGAGGGCCTGGGATCCCTTCTGCCCATATTGTAGTTGGGGGTGGGGGGTAAGGGGTCCGCCTGGGCTCCCTGGCCTGGGCTCCCTCCTGCCCAATCTTGTAGGGGGTAGGGGGGCGAGAGGCTTGGGCTCCCTCCTGGCCGGATCGGACTCGGGGGGGGTTGGGGATTGCGGGGCAGGAGGGCTTGGGTTCCCTCCTGCCCTGAACATAATTGGGAGGGGTTGGGGATCGCAGGGCAAGAGGGCTTTGGCTCCCTCTTGCTCCGATCTTCATTGGGGGTTCGGGGGTGACGCGGGGCAAGAGGACTTGGACTCCCTCTTGCCCCGATGTCGTGTGTGGGGGGGGGGAGTTGGTGTGGATTCTGTAACCGGTATTGTTTTTGACGGACACCGGTTACAGAATCCAGCTTTTAGGCGAAGAACTGGCTCCTCCTTCACCTAAAAGCCCTTGTGTTGGACATTTGGGGCTAAGGCATTTTTTTTGGTTCATTATGGGATATAAGTGTAGACGTCGTGGGGGTATAAGTGTAGACGTAGTGGTGGTCTGGGCGTTTAAACAGCTGAATGTAGAGGCAGGCCATTATTAAAAAAAACCTCCATTTGGACGGTTTTTTTTTGATTATGGACATTTTCCCTGCTTCTACTTTCAACGTTTAAGGCCTTAGGCCAAAAGGGGACTTAGACGTTTTTTTTTATTATGCCCCTCCACATGTCTAAACCACTGCACCTGGAAATCTCTAGCAGTCTTTAATGAACCTTCTCAGCCTTTCCCTGAACAGTTTTATGCCACTCAAACTGTATTAACTGAGTTACCCAGTTCTAAGATGGGGATTTTAGGCCAGTACTGGCCTTTTGACAAGCTAATCGTGATGTATTATGAGACCTACGCATGGATTTCAATGGATAGAATCAGGAACTATAAATCTTACACTGCTTAGGGCAGTGGTCTCAAACCTGTGGTCTGGAAGTCACATGCGGCCCACCAGGTACTATTTTGAGGCCTTCGGTATGTTTATCATAATCACAAAAGTAAAATAAAACAGTTTATTGATCATATGTCTCTTTAGCTATAAATTATAATATTATTATTAAGATTTAGCCAAAAGGAAAGATCTATAAATATAAAGTTTTACTTCATGCAAAATTGTCATTTCGTTAATAAGACATTAACTATTTTTTTTCTGAGACCCTCCAAGTACCTACAAATCCAAAATGTGGCCCTGCAAAGGGGTTAAGTTTGAGACCACTGGCTTAGGGGTATAATCTCAAAACCTGGATTAGTCAAAAAGTCTCTCTCAAGGAACTGGATAAATTGGCAGCTGCACCCTTTTAAGTCTTAAGAACCTCATTGTGACCTCAATCGTAAACCAATGATTCCTAGTTGAAATTTGCGGGATATAAGAAATCATATGGTATAGTATGCCTACAGCCTGGCTGCTCTGGGCCATTCTGCTCTTGCTATCAGAAGCTAAGCAGCGTCAGGCCTGGCTAATATCTGGATGAAGGACCACTGGGTAATACCAGATGCTGTAGGCTGCAGGACCCTATGTTGGGCAGCAGCAACATAGTGTAGGAAAAGACAATAACTGTAACTCCTGTACTCTCCCTTGAAACATTTTAGAGAGGATTCCTCATTGTGCAACTTACAAGGGGCTGCTAAAAAGTTCTCAGCCCAACTAACAAAGCTGGGGTAGCCTTCATCAAGGACTTGGTGCAGCAATTTTCTACTTTTTTTCATTCCATATTTTTCCAACTGAACAAAAAAAGTGGAAAATCCCTGAACTAAGGGTTGAGAACTTTTCAGCGACCCTTCATACAACTTATAGAGTACTGAAGAAGATTCTCTATTCTCAGTTTATTTTCCTGTCTCCTTCTCCCTTCCAAGGCTCTTAAAAGATATATATTTTATTTATTTATTTGTTTATTTATTTTTATTTTTTTTTTGGGGGGGGGCTACAGCTGTGATAGCTCAGAATTTTTTTTCTATATTGGGATCGTCACTGGATCTGAATGGTAAGGAAATCTTCCTGTAAAAAGCCTCTACTGCATGATTAAATCACTTTGAATATCAGTCTCCTAAATCTTTCTATTACAGAACAGATGTAAAGCTTATTATTATTATTATTATTATTTTTACTAAAAAAGTGTACAAACAGACTTTACACTTGCATAAACAATTTTAAAGTTGTCTTTGTAGTATACGTCATGCAAACTGAACTGATTTAATCAATCACATTTTAAATTTGTGGTGTGAACAAAAATATTACACAATGTTGTCATCTAAATTCAAGAGTTTAAATATTGAAAAGTATTGCCTGTGATTTATGCTTGAAAGATCCCCTCTCATAAGTGCATGAAAAAGTGAACAAAGTCCATACTGGACTGGATAGTAAAATGAATTTAAGTGGGAATCTAAGTTATCTAAGTGGGAATCTTTCAGTAGAACCGGGGTGCAGAATGGGGATGTTTTGTCGCAGCCTGGTACACCTGCTTGTGATGTTTCAGTTAAAGAAAATGTTCAGTCTTCATTATTGTCTCTTCCATTTCACAAGCTTTGCTCTAAGGTTTAAGAAATATAACCAAATGTAACTATGATATGGAACACCTTAGGTGTGCTATAACTGATAAACTGAGTTTTGTTTATCAGGTTGATTATGAAGTATAAGAATGGTACATTAACTCCATTTTAAGCAGGGGAAAACACACCTTTTTTTTTCATAAACCTATTTATTAACTTGTTATAGCAGTGGTATTTGCAGCATATTCAATATTTTAATTGACTTTTATAAAAATTGCAAATGATAGTAATATTAGCCAAAGGCTATAAAATCATCAAAATATATAATGGTGCTTTCACATTGTTGCATCTGTAAATGGGTAATTTATTTTTATTATCTTGCTGTAATGTTTTTTCTACATTCATTGCAATAGTCAAATAAATGAGAATAGGGCTATTAAAGGGAGGTCAGTGTAAGACTTGTGTATAGAAAATAAAAGGTAGTATACTGCTTATCTAAAGGATAACTGTGTAATGAGAGAAAGTTCTGTTTTATTTTCTTTGTGACATTCTTGGATTGTTTTGTGTCACCAGGAACAGAGCATATTTTTAATTCTAGTATAATACAATGACATTCCAAATGTGCGATGCTTTAAAATTTAAACAAATGTATCTCTGAAATGGAAGGTCCTCATTTTCAAGCTTCATCTGTGACTAACCCCAGGGTATTTTCCATTAATAGATAGTATGCTGGTTATATTTTCATTAAGAGGAAGAGAGGAAAAAAATTTGGTACTGAATAATTGTGAATCGCCCATAGATCTCTGCTTATTGACAGTTAATCAGTTAGGAACCTAACTTAGGTACCCACATTTTTCTCCTTTTTTTAGCCAGATTTAAGAGCCTAATTTTCAAGCTGACAATTTACCTCAATTTAGGCTCTTATTAAATTATGCCTGCTCTTCATTTGCATAAACTGAGGAACCTAATTTAAGGGCTCTTTTACTAAAAGGCATTAAGAAATGGGCTTAGTAAGTTTTAATGCAAGATTTTCTTGTGCGCTAAGCCCATTTTTTAAGGTGGCCCTAAAATAAGGCTTTTTTTTTGCAGGTCCCATGCTAATTGTTTCATGAGCAAAATTATTAATACAGAAGCACTTACGGTCTCCTATTTAGGAGGTGCTAAGTGCTCCCATGTTAAATCTGTGTTATCTAGATAGCGTTCACTAGTGCAGATTGCTAGCTGGATAATGCTTCCATGCCCATGCCCAAACTATGACACGCACCCTCTTGAAAAATAGCAAAAAAAATAAATAGCATGTGAGTAGCATGTACTAACAGTCACATTTTAATGCATTTTACATTAAGCCTTACCCATGTTAAGCACATATTAGCACTTAATATGGTTTAGTTTAGTAATACAGCCTCTTAGGACCAGATTCACTAAGGCCACGGATCTGATCCGATCCGTGGCCGGGGGGGCTGATTCACGAATCACCCTCATGCAAATGACGGCGATCAGAATCACGCCCCCAACCGACCGCCTGGGTTGTTTTGCAGCGATCCCTGCACATTTGTAGATGGTTTGCGCTCCGTGCCCGGCAGAGCAGGAAGCTTTCCTTTTTTTTTTTCTTCGCAAATGGGTTTTAACCCACTTTAAACCCCGTGGGTTAAAACTACAGGCTTGCACTGCGGGGAAGGGCTGGAGAGTTGAGGCAGAGAACAGGAGATCAGGGCAGAGAGCAGATCAGGGCAGAGAGCAGGAGATCGGGACAGAGAGCAGAGAAGTAGGGCAGAGAGCAGGGCGGCAGAAGGCAGGGAGTCGGAAAGGACCTGAGCGACTGGTCCTCAGTAGTCGCTTATTTTGGGATCGGTCAGCCCAGTCAGTGTCCCTAATTTTGTTTAGTGAATCGCTGCCTGCTTACATTTGAATGCCGTTCCCCCTCATTTGAATGCGCAGATCGGGACAGAGGTTAGTGAATCGGGTCAGAGGGAAATCGGATCGCAAAGGGGTCGCTAAGTGGTCAGAACTTGATCAGTGGGCTTAGTGAATCTAGTCCTTAGTTGCTAAGCTGCTAATTTTCTATACTTTAAAATCTGCCTCTGTTGCCAGCACTATTTAGGATCCTAGATTTAGGCACCTAGCAGTAGTGTAGTAAGAGGCACGGTTTTCCTAAGGGCGCAGTTGCACTCCTCCTCCTCTCCGCCCCTCCCGCTCGCTCACTTGCCTGCCTGCCCACTCGTTCACTCACTCGCTTCCCACTCCTCGCCTTGCCGCGCCTATCCTTTGCCTTCCCCACACATTTTTGGCATTCACTCTGATGTCACTTCCTGGACCCAAGCCAAGGAAGTGATGCCAAAGGGAGCCGACACTGACATGGGCAGTATGCTGCTCATGATGGAGAAGTTTAAAAGGTACGGGGAAAGGGAAGGGGGCACAGCACAGCAGGGGGGTGAAGAAGAGGGGAGGGGAGGGGCACCCCCATCCCAGGCGCTGCTCATCATTACTGTGCCACTGGCACCTTGGTCCTGATTCTATAAATGGTGCATAGATTGGCGGCGCTCAGCGATGCCTAGCTGATTTCCGAATGGAAGTGAATGTTGATTCAGTGGTTTGATATGTCGGTGTAAAGCTTGCTAAGGGATAATAAGCCTTGGAAAAACTTTCTGTAGGTGAAACATGTTGGTGGCTCCTATTTCCCTGAAAAGAAGATCACCATTAAAAGCTAAGTACCCTTGAAATATACTAGAAGGGTTGTTAAATAAAAATTTTAAAGTAAAGTTTGTTAGTAAAAATTGATAGCGGCTCCAGTGAGGAGCATAAAGCCTAGGACAGTGAAAACTTTTGAGCCCAGGTGGTACTTCTGAGGAGCTGGGGATTATATATTGGAGGTGAGGAGTTTGAGATACATACATATATATCTTGGTGAGAATTTGATTGGTGATCCTCACAAGAACATTTATATATAAAAATTGAGTGCCATTTGGATAAATGCATTGGAGCTAAGCATGATTCTAAAAGATACACATACTTTTTATAGAATTGCACTAAGCGCCATCTTGATTAGCAACAATTTTTTAGGCACTGTGTATAGAATCAGGCCCTATGTGCTCCCATGTTAAGTCTGATTATTCAATTAACTTGTGCTAATGCAAATGCGCTAGTTAGATAATGCTTCCGCATCCATTATCCACCCATGAAACACCCCCTCCCCCCACAAAATCATGTGGTTAGCCTCTTTTTTCTCTCTTAAGCTCACATTAGTGCTTAATATGGTTTAGTAAAAGAACCCTAAATAAACTTTCCACATAAGAAAACCCTTAATAAACTTTCTGCTAATAAATTAAAGAAAGGGAGCCTTAGACACAGAGCAGTGGGTAATCAATGAACCCTTTTGATCACTGTTCCCACTTCATAGGATCACCATATAATTTCTGTATATCTTCTCACTTTTAGATGTGACAGTCTCAAATAAAAAAATAAAAATCATAATGTAGAATCAATCTTAAAATTGATTCCCCTCTCTTTCAAAATCCTTGGACTGCAAAAACCACAAACTGCTTATAAAAAGCCTCTGTATATCAGAAGTAGTCCATACTCTCAATATCAAACAAGCTTGTCAGCAGTAATCCATACTTTCAACATCAAACAATTAGCATCAAAAACAACATATCAGTTTGTCATAGTAATTCTAGTGGTGTCAGAAGCCATTGTAAAAGACCTCAGTGGTGCACCCAGAGCTTTATCTGCTATTCTTTGCTGTTGGAAGCTGCTTTTCAAAATCCGATATGGTGCCGGTTTCATTAGTAAACTGCATAAGGCATCAGAACATTTCCTCCAGCTGTTCACTGTTACAGCTGTGAAATCAGAAAAATATTGTTGTCTGTCAAGATAACAAGTGAATCTAAAGAAGCATATCACATTTCAAGAAAAGCGCTCTTGCTGTGGTGGAATCTGATAATGAACACCACATCCTGCTCCATAAAAGCATTATGGTGACCTCATTAGATACAAAATAGCTTTATTGAGGTGATGATTCAAAGATACCTTTCAAGGTACATTATAACAAACTACAATGAGGGACATTTTTGATAGGACATATAAGTCTGACTCAGGATATTCAGAGTTGGATGTCCAGAAATAAAGTCCATAATCAAAAATACATCCAGGAAGAACAGGACGTTTCAAAATTCAAGTAGCTCTACATCTCTAATCTCGCCGTATAAAACCCATTCTATTGGATGTCCAAAAGTTCCAATTATATGATCCTTAATACATCCAAGTTAGATGTCCTAGAATTTTGATTATATGACCTGCAAGACGTCTAAGTAGACTCTCCATTAGTTGTGCTATAAAACATCACTGATGATGTCAAAAAGTAGTAATAGGATGTTCCTGATGTCCAGCACATCTATATTTCCCTGTACCTGGAATTACTATTCTTAGTTGGTAGTGAGGAGTTTGTTTGGAGAGATGTTGGAGAGGAGAAAAAATTGGAAAAAAAAATAATAATAAATAAAGAGACTGAGAAAGTGAGATTGACAGAGTGCTAGTGAGAGAGAGACAGAGTGTGAGAAAGGGTATGTGCATGACCCCCCAGATTATGTGAGTGAGAAAGAGTGTGAGTGAAAGATTGTGTGATGGGGAAAGAAGGGAGTTCAATTACTCCCTATGAGAGATGGAGACTCTTGTGGAGCTGTGTCTCCATTACAGGAGGCACCTCCATGAGCGGAGCCCCCCCCCCCCACCCCACATGCAGTGTCTTCCTGAGGGCCTGGCAGGTCATCAGGAGCACCCTCCAGAGGTATGTATCATCCAGTGGCCTCCACTAGGGCCTCAGGAGCTGTCTAGGGGCCCACATAATACATATGGCCTCCAAATATGAGTGGGTCCCCAATAATGTCAGACCCCACTAGCCCCCCAACCCTCCCTGCAAGCAGCCTGTCACGATTTGTCTAAGCTTTATGTGCCTAATCGCCATTAGCTCATTTCTTAAGTTAGTATATAAATACTTTTTAATTTAATATCCTTTATTATGATTTCTCCTTTTTTAGCAAGTATAACTTCTTTTTAATATAAATACTTAGCTTTCAAATTGTGGTTTCACAGTCAGGGTTGGTAACAGCCTTAAGAAATGAGCCATGATTAGGCACATAAAGCTTAAAGCAATTATATTCTTGAGCTTTGAGTGGTGTCGCTAAGGTTCAAATAATAGTGAAAGCAGTATGGGATGGTAATTAAGTATATTCTAATAAACTTATGGGCATACTATATTAATAACATATAGAAGTACGACTACCTCAGAGATAACTGAGCTTAAAAAATAAAGCTATTTGTCTAAGGCCATGTGTGGGGCAAGGCCCATCACCTGACTCCATTCTCCACTAACTTGTGTCTTGCAGGCGCTTCAGGATACACAGAGATCTTGAGTCTCTGAGACACTGATATAGGTGGATGCATAGGGAGAACCCAGGCCTCATCTGTCATCTGACACAATGCCTTAGAGACCAATGTAAATACCACATAACCTCCCTGGCCTCCTATCATGTCCTAGATGTAATGTGCCTATCTCTTCTTTGCACATTCAACCCCCAGGACCTCAACCAATGAGATGACATGGAAAGGATCGGAATAGAAGAGAAGGTATATATCCACCAGCACTCATCCATTCCAAAGGATACATTCTTCCACACACTCAAATATTGTTCTTTGCTTCAGCTGGGGAAATACAATAAACATGGTCACCACGAACACCAACAATGGGTATTGAACCCCTAAACCTTGGCACTGCAACACATCATCCCAAACCTTTATGCTACAAACAGCCGACAGAAGAGAACTGGATGAAGAACAGTACACTGGCAGAGGGCACTCACTATAATCCTGGCCTCTTAAACCAATAACTCCTCATCCTCCCCCCCCCCAAAAAAAAATAAAAAAACACTAATATCATACACTATAGTCAGCTCCAGAGGTTTGGATGCCGACTTCAAGACACTCGGCGGCGGCTTGAGAGTACCTTGTTTACTTTTTTTACTTTCTATTTCTGTCCTGCAGCGTGGACCGGGAAGCTGAGGGGATACAGGCAGGCAGCCGGGCCAAGCGGAGGAGAGACAGAGAGGGGCGGAAGCCGGCGAGGAGGGGCAGAAGGCTGATTGGGTAGCGGCGAGAGGAAGCTCCGCCCACCCCCACAGCGTCGGAGGTCGTCTCGGAGCCCGGGCTCCCCCTTAAAAGCAAGGGAGCCCGAGCACGAGGCAGAACTCGGCGGCGGCTCGAGAGTACCTTATTTACTTTTTTTACTTTCTATTTCTGTCCTGCAGCGCGGACCGGGAAGCTGAGGGGATACAGGCAGGCAGCCAGGCCAAGCGGAGGAGAGACAGAGAGGGGCGGAAGCCGGCGAGGAGGGGCAGAAGGCTGATTGGGTAGCGGCGAGAGGAAGCTCCGCCCACCCCCACAGCGTCGGAGGTCGTCTCGGAGCCCGGGCTCCCCCTTAAAAGCAAGGGAGCCAACGGCTCGCGGCCGTTCGGCACGCGGCGAAGGCGAGCGGCAAAGGCGCTCGCCTTAGCGAGAGCGCTTTTGCGAAGGAGCCTAGAGAAGGAGCCAGAAGCCCAGGCAGCCCAGCAGCAAACTCTAACTCAAACTCTAACTAACTCAAAAAAAAAAAAAAAAAAAATTATTTTCTTCTGTACTCATTCTTCTCTTCTCTATCTTTTTTTCAGCTAGCTTCACACCGTGTACCACTCCTACACACCAAGGGACTTCAGATACACGTCGGGCACATTCTAGCGCACCAACTTTAGTCACAAGGAAGGAATAATGGAGGCAGCAGAAGGCCAGCAAAGCTTTCCAGTATACTGCATCGATTGTCACATGTATGTCTACCTCCCTTCCGGGAGGCAGGCCTACATATGCAGTCGATATCAGGAACTGGCTAGCCTCAAGAAGGAGGTCGGGAGACTGCAGATCAAAGTACAGGAGCTAGAGGGACTCCGCTCCATAGAGGAACCAGGGGAATTTGAACCAACTGAGGACACCACCAGAGAAAACCACTTCAATGAACAGGTCAAAGAGCTAGAAAGATTCATCGAGGAGGCCTGCAGGATGGTAGAGACACAGGATCACCCGCTCTTCAGAAGGGAACAAACGGATGGAGGACAGGACCCGCCAGGAGCCACCAGGACCCACCAAGAGCCGAGGGAGAGGAACCTTGCGGAGGAACCAACCAGGAGAAGGAAGGATTGGAGGACCCAATCATCATCGACACAGACCTGAGACCCAGGAGGAAGCTGAGGAGAGGAAAATCTGCTATCGTGGTGGGAGACTCAATCCTGAGAGAGGTGGACAGTCACATAGCAGGAGGCAGAGCGGATCGCCTAGTGACATGTCTCCCAGGGGCGAGGACAAAGGACATCTCCGACAGAATCGAGAGAATCATGGAGGGAGCTGAGACAGAGGACACAGCAGTGATAATCCATGTCGGAACAAATGACGTCAGCAGAAGGAATTTCAACATGACTACACTGACCGAACAGTTTAAGATCCTGGGGAGGAAGCTGAAGCTGAGGACAGGGAAGATAGCCTTTTCAGAGATCCTGCCAGTACTAAGGGCAGATGCGAGGAAGCAGACCGAGATGCAAGCAACAAATGGATGGCTGAAGCGATGGTGTGACGAGGAGGGTTTCCTCTTTGTACAGAACTGGTCAACCTTCCTGGGGAAAAACAAGCTCTACAGGAGAGATGGTCTGCATTTGAGCACAGCTGGGACGAGGATGCTGACACGTAACATCCAGACCTGCATAGACATGACTTTAAACTGATAACAAGGGGAAAGCCGATAGTCGATCTGACCTCGACACATCGGACCACAGTATCGAGCAAAGATACTGAGACAGGAACTGGCAATAGTGGACTAGAGACAAAATGGACACTTTATGGACATAAACCCATAGATGCAGCACAGGGAACCGAGGGGCATTTAGAGCTAAAGAGCAAAACAAGGAGGAAACAGCCAGAACCAGAGGGCTATCAAAGAACAAAGAAGCGGGCAGAGGATGGAATAGACACACCGCAGGAGGCAACACGCGAGGAGACCAGCAGGAGCAACAAATCAAGAGTAGATCCAAAAGAAAAGGTAACAAACTGGGACTTAAATTGCCTATATACAAATGCTAGAAGCCTAAGAACTAAAATGGGGGAACTAGAAGTTATAGCCAGAAATAAGGACATAGACATAATAGGAATCACAGAAACATGGTGGTCAGAGGACAACAAATGGGATGTGGCCCTGCCAGGGTACAAACTCTACAGGAAGGACAGGGCACACAAGAAGGGGGGAGGAATAGCACTGTATATAAAGGACTCCATTCCTTCATCCAGAATTGAAACAACAATAAGGGCAGACAGTCTGGATTCACTATGGGTTAAGCTGACAGGAGGGGAAGGAGCTGACATCAAATTGGGACTGTACTATCGCCCACCAGGACAGCCAGAAACAAACGACCTGGACCTGGAGGCCGAACTGAGACAGGTGTGCAAAAGTGAAAAAGTGGTGGTTATGGGGGACTTCAACTATCCGGGAATAGACTGGGACATTGGGCACTCAAATTGCACGCGAGAAACTAAATTCCTGGAGGCAATAAGGGACGGTTTCATGGAGCAGCTGGTCACAGAACCAAAGCGAGGGGATACCACACTAGACCTAATCCTCAACGGGCTAGAGGGACCCGCAAAGGAAGTGGTGGTACTAGCACCGTTAGGGAACAGCGATCACAACATGATCCAGTACAAATTAAACATGGGAACATCCAAGGTGAAAAGAACCACAATGACAGCACTCAACTTCAGAAAAGGAAACTACAAGGACATGAGGAAAATGGTAGGAAAAAAGCTCAGCAACAGCTCAGGGAAGGTGAAGACCGTAAAGGAAGCCTGGACACTGCTTAAAGGCACAGTGCTCGAGGCACAAGACCTGTACGTCCCAAGGTTTAGGAAAGGGTGCAAAAAAAAATCGAACTAAAAACCCAGCATGGATAACAACTGCAGTTAAAAAGGCTATAAGCGACAAGAAATCATCCTTCAAGAAATGGAAAAAGGAACCAACAAAGGAAAACCAGGAAGAGCACAAAAGACACCAGAAAGAATGTCATCGAGAGGTCAGGAAAGCGAAGAGAGAATATGAGGAAAGACTGGCAGGAGAAGCAAGAAACTTCAAACCCTTCTTCAGGTATGTGAAAGGGAAACAACCAGCCAGAGAGGAAGTGGGACCACTGGATGACGGAGACAGGAAAGGAGCGATAAAGGAGGAAAAAGAGATAGCTGACAGGTTAAACAAATTCTTCTCGTCAGTCTTCACCAGAGAGGACACAACCAATATTCCGGAACCCGAGAAGACTATAAACGGAGAACAAGATGAAAGGCTGGTAAAACTAGAGGTGAGCAAAGAGGATGTCCTCAGACAGATAGACAGACTAAAGAGCGACAAATCACCAGGCCCGGACGGCATCCACCCAAGGGTACTAAAAGAACTGAGAAACGAAATAGCAGAGACACTTCGCCAAATATGTAACCTCTCCCTAAAAACAGGGGAGATCCCAGAGGACTGGAAAATAGCGAATGTCACGCCCATCTTTAAGAAGGGATCAAGGGGTAACCCGGGAAACTACAGGCCTGTGAGCTTGACCTCGGTTCCAGGGAAGTTGATGGAAGCAATGGTAAAGGACACAATATGCGAATACATAGAAAACAATGGACAACTGAAGGCGAGCCAAAATGGCTTCTGCAAGGGAAGGTCATGCCTCACGAACTTGCTGTACTTCTTTGAGGGAATAAACAGCCAGATGGATAAAGGGGAATCCATAGACATCATTTACCTTGACTTCCAAAAAGCCTTCGACAAGGTACCTCACGAACAGCTACTTAAAAAGCTGTGGTACCACGGGGTGCAAGGGGATATCTACCGATGGATCAAACACTGGTTGGCAGGCAGGAAGCAGAGGGTTGGAGTAAAAGGCCAATACTCAGACTGGCAATGGGTCACGAGCGGAGTTCCACAGGGGTCAGTGCTGGGACCTCTACTGTTCAATATATTTATTAACGATCTGGAGGCAGGGACAAAATGTGAGGTTATCAAATTTGCTGATGACACCAAACTCTGCAGCAGGGTTAGAAACACGGAAGACTGTGAAGACCTGCAAAGGGACCTAACGAAACTGGAAGACTGGGCAAAAAAGTGGCAAATGAGTTTTAACGTAGAGAAATGCAAGGTCATGCATGTAGGGAAAAAGAACCCGATGTTCAGCTACAAAATGGGGGGAATACTGCTAGGGGTGAGTAACCTTGAAAGGGACCTGGGGGTGATGGTCGACACATCACTGAAACCATCGGCGCAATGTGCGACAGCCTCAAAGAAAGCAAACAGAATGCTGGGCATCATCAAAAAAGGTATTACAACCAGGACGAAGGAAGTCATCATGCCGCTGTATCGCGCAATGGTGCGCCCGCACCTGGAGTACTGTGTTCAATACTGGTCACCGTACCTCAAGAAGGACATGGCGATACTCGAGGGAGTGCAGAGGAGGGCAACTAAACTAATAAATGGTATGAAAAATTTTTCATACGCTGACAGGTTAAAAATGCTAGGGCTGTTCTCCCTGGAGAAGAGGAGACTTAGAGGGGACATGATAGAAACCTTCAAAATCCTTAAGGGCATAGAGAAAGTGAATAAGGACAGATTTTTCAAACTGTGGGGAGCCACAAGCACTAGGGGTCACTCGGAGAAATTGAAAGGGGACAGGTTTAGAACAAATGCTAGGAAGTTCTTTTTTACCCAGAGGGTGGTGGACACATGGAACGCGCTTCCGGAGAATGTGATAGGCCAGAACTCTGTACAGGGGTTCAAGGAGGGTTTGGATAGGTTCCTGGAGGATAAGGGGATAGAGGGGTACAGATATAACTTGAGGTAGGTTATAGAAGTAGGCAGAAACCACTTCACAGGTCACGGACCTGATGGGCCGCCGCGGGAGCGGACCGCTGGGCAAGATGGACCTCGGTCTGACCCAGTGGAGGCAACTTCTTATGTTCTTATGTTCTTAAGACACACATGAAAGTTCAGAACCAGCAGCCCAGTACATATTCTCAGCACAGGGTCTCCTCTAAATCACTCTCTTTCCCTTCCCCTACCCCACAGAACTTCACCTATATCCATAAGAGTTCAGGCTCCTCCCCCTCCCCTTGCACCTTCTAGGCCAAACTGTGGGGCTCCTGCAACAGCTGCAGGAGGCATACCGACAGCTTCGTTAAGAGACTGGCTCAGAGGAGCAAGCCAGCAGTCCATCGAGGGCCAGATCCTGTCTGTGGCCAATCCAGCTCACAAGTTGCTGGCAATATCCCAATGATTGAAAAGGAAATTTTGAGGCCTATCCTTCCCATATCCTGTGGACTTTATCAACTGCATTTCACTAGGACATATGGCTGTTATGCTAAATGCTGTCACCACATTACCTGCCAATAATTGCAAGAGTTGATTAATTATGTTGAAAATGTACTTACAAGGTGATGTTTGCAATTCTGTTTTGAAAATTTGGATTTGCTGGGCCTCTGTTCCCCGCAAAGAAAGGGTATCTTCCTCTGAGTTATGAAATAGTGCTACATAGTACTGTAGGCTATTGCAGATATGAAAATTCCCAGAAATAATAAAGGCTATTCAGTGGATCCTACAATGCAATGTGATGATGAGCGAGTAATTACTGACATTGAAGAAATGCTGACCATTCTCAATAGTGCCAGGCAAAGAGAAATAAACTATTTAAGGGTCAGAAAGGAAATTCTTCTTTGAATAGGTCAGACACTGTTAAACATGTTGGTTTAATTGGACAGACCTGTCTTTTCCACTTAGACTCATTTGATATCATTTTCTCTTTAAGAAGTAATTTTTCAATGCCTATTGTAGCATGTCTATATTAATTTGTATTTTTTCACAAAATGTGGAAGCATTATTATTATTATAATATATTCACAATAAAAATAGATTTTTTCAAACCAGGGAGATTTGATTTATAAACATAAGAGCTGTGATTTATTGGATGAGAAACAATAAAAATAGTAAAATAAAAATTAGAACATAAGAATTGCCGCTGCTGGGTCAGACCAGTGGTCCATCGCGCCCAGCAGTCCGCTCATGCGGCGGCCCCCAGGTCGAAGACCTGTGCCCTAACCGAGACCAGCCCTACCTGCGTTCGTTCCGGTTCAGCAGGAACTTGTCCAACCTTGTCTTGAATCCCTGCAGTGTGTTTTCCCTTATAACAGACTCCGGGAGAGCATTCCAGTTCTCCACCACTCTCTGGATGAAGAAGAACTTCCTTACGTTTGCACGGAATCTATCCCCTTTCAACTTCAGAGAATGCCCTCTCATTCTCTCTAACTTGGAGAGGGTGAACAATCTGTCTTTATCCACTAAATCTATTCCCTTCATTATCTTGAATGTTTCGATCATGTCTCCTCTGTCTCCTCTTTTCAAGGGAGAACAGGCCCAGCTTCTCTAATCTCTCACTGTACGGTAACTCCCCCAACCCCTTAACCATTTTAGTCGCTCTTCTCTGGACCCTTTCAAGTAGTACCATGTCCTTCTTCATGTACGGCGACCAGTGCGGAATGCAGTATTCCAGGTGAGGGCGTACCATAGCCCGGTACAGCGTAATGATAACCCTCTGCTTTACATTGCAGTGTCTTTTTGATTAAAACTGCTACCCTTGTGAGTGCCTGATGAGACAAAAAGTATCTTTCCAATTCAGGAACACTTAAGTTTAGCATATTCTGTATCTGACAATCTGGTTTCCTACAACAGGCTATGTCCACATCATGCACTTCAAAGCTGTTAATATCTTGCTGTGCTTTATGGGTGATGTTATCCCACCTGCATTCCAGAAAACTATTCAGCTACAAAGAGCCATTAGCCGAGAAAACATAAAACCAGGATGCTAAGCAATGCACACAAATTGAAGCATTCAGGATGCTCATTCTCCATCCCAAATGCACACCAAGCTCCCAGACCTTTCTTGTAATATATGTGAAATAAAAGCACCAGTGCACGATAGACAGAAACATAACTCACTGAAAAGCATAAGTCCCCAACACGCCAAAACCATTGTGCTATCAAAAAGAGCCATACCCCCAAAAACCCTCATAGAAAAAAAACCCTTTCCTAATTACTAAGTGTATGGAGGGAGTCTCCACATGTTGATGCAAGGGCCTCCACATCCTGCTCACTCATTAAAACAACTTTAAAAGAAGTCATAAAATACCCCAAGCCAAAGTTAAGAGAGGAAAAAAAGAATATAGAAGACATTAATATATTACTCAGAGCTATCAGGTAGCAAACAATATCTATAATGAGTTACAAACTGAAATGTACAGCAAAGAAATTATGTGTCTTAGGGTGACAGATCTGCAAAACTTATATTTACCACCCATTTATCAGTCAGGTGCCAGATGCAGAGGTAAAAGTATCCAGGCATTTTTGTGCCTTTGTTTCTGAGTCAAAGGGTAGCCAAGTGATCTACTTGGAGGATGGCTGGATTTAACAAAAAAGAATCAGATTTTCCTCTCCGATGGTGTTGCACAAAAAGCTTGTAAATAATCTTGGAAGATCTTTATTTGCACATTTTCACAAAGTGTAATGTATCTCTCTTGTATTACAATTATTAGTTTCAAAACTCTTGGAGAAGCACCCCATGAACTTTTTTATCTACTTATTTCAGTGACCTGGACCTGAGACTACAGAGCAGGTCACTGAAACAGCATAGTGGCCAAAGAGGAAGAACAGTTCACTGTGTAGCTATCAGAAACCATGGCCATGCAGCTAGAAGAATCATGTGTGGTGCCTTGGCCTGGCTGACCTCGGGCTTGGCTCTTCTTTTTGATCTGAATTTAAAGATTGAAGGCCCGGATTCTCTAAATGGTACTGGTTTTTTAGGCGCCAGTAAAGGTCCAAGATCTACAAAAAACTCAGTGAAAAACTCCATTTAAATGATGTTTTAAACTGATTTTCAAGGCACCTACTGGTGCCTGGAATCAATTCTCCATAGGCATTTTATGGTGCCTAATGCTACTGTAGGCATGACTAATGCCAGAAGTAGTATTGAGCACCATAAAGCACCTATGTAGGCACAATTAATGTCAAAGGTAGGTGCTAGAAATATAGGCCTGGAAAACCCTGACCTACATTTCTGACCTACATACCTTTGCCGGAGGTGCAATCCTCTAACCGGCATCATTGCTTTTATGATGGCTGCCAATAATGCCAGTTAGAGAATCTGGGCCAAAGCCTTCTGTTCTGTCAGGACTCCTCTCCTCCCTCCTGATCCAGATCCCAGCTGGCTGGCTTCAGACTCAGCTCCTTTCCTCCTCTGACCTCTTTTTTTCCTTCCCGGTGGATCCTGGCTGGCCTCTTTTTCTTCCTCCTCTCTTCGGGCCTTGGCAGCTGGTGTAGAAATCAAGTTTTTTTGTGTGTGTTTCTTTTTTTTAATCAATGGCAGGTCACTTTTGTGATAATTGAAAGATGAGAAGGGAGGGGAAATGCTGGATGAAAAGAAATAGAGTTGAGATGCTGGATGGAAGTGAGGAGAGATTTAAGAGGGGTGACACACTGGATGGAAATGGGAAGAGAGAGAGAAAGACATGCTGGATGGAAGGGAGTAGGGGATAAAGATAGTGAAAGATGGGAATAAGATGAAGAGGAACGAGAGGTGTAATGTGAGAGGAATAGATAGGTTGAAAGCTGTAGGTAGACAGTGAAAGAGGGAAATTGAAGACTATAGAGTAAGAATTAATGAAGAGAGGAAGAAAAATAAATTGAAAAATGCTGAAAGGAAAAGATAAACAATGTTAGAGATGGATATAGTAGAGGAGATGAAGAACACAGGAGGAGAGAGAAAAATGACACATGAACACAAAACCCTGGCATTGCCCACTATGCATCCCCCACTGTTCCCCGCCATTTGAGTATCCCCATCCCCCATGTATTTCTTGAAATGTTTGCCGGCATGAGCAGCTTCTTCCACCTCTTACTAACCCGCCTCACCTCCCTTCTGACATCACGTCCTGGTCCTGACCCAGCATCAGAAGGAAGCCGAGGCTGGCGCGAGCAGAACTTGGAAGATGCTGCACGCACTGGTGAACATTTAAAAAGGTACACAGAGGGGCAGAGAGATGTAGAGGTGCGGAGTATTATTTTACTTTCACTGTATATATACTTATTGCTTTTGCTTATTTTTCAAAAGAGATGTAAAAACATCTTAAACACCAAATGCTATGAGAAAATGCAAGATAGTGCAAAATTTGAAAGGGAAGCACTTATCTTGAAGTTGTTCACACTGTGTCTAATCCCAACGGGGCCACCGTTTCACCTTAGGTGGCTTCTTCAGGGGAATTTAATAACCAGTGTCTGTAACAGATGACAAAAGATACATTAAATTTATAAAGTGGTGTTTAAATGAATGCAAAAGCTTAAACTTTAAATTACATATGTTTAATCTACTAGCAAACTTACGGAGCCGATATTCGCTTCAACAGAAATTTCTCAAGAAATGGCGTCGGCACACACCGACGCCGAGCCATTTAAAGGGCTTAGAATCAGCTGTCGGTACAGCGTTGAAAAACGTCAAAAACGTCAAAACGTAATGACGTGCACAGAGCTGACAAGTCGGGAAAATTACAAAAAAAATTTTTTTTGTAATTTTCCCGACTTGTCAGCTCTGTGCACGTCATTACGTTTTGACGTTTTTGATGTTTTTCAACGCTGTACCGACAGCTGATTCTAAGCCCTTTAAATGGCTCGGCGTCGGTGTGTGCCGACGCCATTTCTTGAGAAATTTCTGTTGAAGCGAATATCGGCTCCGTAAGTTTGCTAGTAGATTAAACATATGTAATTTAAAGTTTAAGCTTTTGCATTCATTTAAACACCACTTTATAAATTTAATGTATCTTTTGTCATCTGTTACAGACACTGGTTATTAAATTCCCCTGAAGAAGCCACCTAAGGTGAAACGGTGGCCCCGTTGGGATTAGACACAGTGTGAACAACTTCAAGATAAGTGCTTCCCTTTCAAATTTTGCACTATCTTGCATTTTCTCATAGCATTTGGTGTTTAAGATGTTTTTACATCTCTTTTGAAAAATAAGCAAAAGCAATAAGTATATATACAGTGAAAGTAAAATAATACTCCATACCACTTGCCAATGATTGAGATTTGAACCGAACTAAGTATATTGCAAATTTTGCCATTATACTCGGTCTCTGAGGCGTGGTATAATATATACTTAAATAATTGCATTTTCTACTTGTGACTAAGAAGTGATTTTGTATATTCTGTAGAAGTTCACACTTCTTTAGTATTTGTTATTGGATTTTTTCCACATTGTACTAACATGTCTTCAAGCAATTGGAGCACAACGTTTGGATTCAATACTGAACAAACTGAATCCATTCTTAATGTACCATCTCAGTTTGAAATTAATTCTATTGGTACAGATAACTTAAGCACAGATTGGGGGCTCTTCTTTAATTTAAATAAAAAAATAATTAAAACAGAACTTAACAGTGGAATATTAGTTGAATACTGCAAATGCGAAAGAATACCAAGGGGTTTACGTATTAATAAAGAACCTCAAAATTACAAAGATGACACAGATTTTTTAAAGAAATGGAACATGATTTTAAACAAATGTTCCTTTCATCTAATGTTGTTAATCATTGAAAAGAGCAGACAACAAGTTGAGAATCTTAAGTCAGAGGTTGAAAAAACTAATAATGTCCTTAAATCCACTCAAACATTGGAAATTTATCAAAACCAACTTATTAAAACCAATGAAAACCTGGATACATTTAGAGATAATATCAAAAAATTCAAACTCAAAAAGTTTTATAGGGATGAAAAAGACTATTGTAATAACAAGGTTTACCATTGGATGACGACCCGTGAAACATCTAGTACAACAGGCACAATGGATAAAACAGATTCTAGTTCATCCTCTGGCAATTTAAGTTCCGCTGGCAGCTCTAATACATCAAAGCCTTTTTTAGGCTCAAGAGGAGGCTTCCAAAATCGAAAGAACAGACGAGGCAAAAATCAAGCCAGAGGCAAACCATGGACGAGATCACAACAGCAATCCAGCCAAATGTAACAGTCAATATTTCCCAACAACATCTAGATCATTCTGACATTGAATTATTAAATCGTGGCTTATCCTTTGTACCGACAGTTCCGAACAATGAATTTCAATTCAATATTGATTTTGAAAGGTTTTTTAGACTCCTGGAAGTAAAACTATTCTTCGCGAATAGAGATGATTTTGCAGATAGAACAACTATTGCTCCTAAATCCACGTGGAAACCAATTGGACCCGTGGATCCCACGTTAACTGTTTTCAAAGAACTAGTACGTCTTGATTCACAAAAAATTTTTCAGAATCCAAGGACGCATAAGTTTAAATCTAATTTAACACAAGATCAACATAAATCATTGAAGAACCTTCAGAATAATACCAAAATTATCATCAAATCAGCAGACAAGGGAGGAGCTATTGTAGTTCAAGATAAGTCAATTTATTTAATTAAAGCACTTGAACATCTTCATGACACCAAAGCTTATACGGAAATCAAATTAGATCCTACAAAAAGACTTCAAAACATTATTAGAAAAATCACAGACTCAGCATTGAAATTGGGATATATTACCAATCGAGATTATCGTTTTTTAAACAACAAACATCCAGTAACTGCAAATATATATTTTCTACCAAAAATACATAAAAACTTGACTGATCCTCCTTTTAGACCTATAACGTCCACTCGTGGGTCAGTATTGGAACCTCTGTCAAGATTTATAGACCAATTCATAAAACATGAAGTTCCTAAATGTAAATCATATATAAGAGATTCTAAAGACTGTTTGAATAAATTGCAAAGTATTGATGTGAAAGAAGGACCTTTCATAATGGTGACTTTGGACGTATCGTCATTGTATACCTCTATTCCACAGCAGGATGCCATTGATGTCATCAGAAAAGTGCTAGAATCACAACCTAAGCCTCAATTAGTTCCCACAGAATTTTTAATTTCTTTGACTTCGTTAGCCATGCGTGAGAACTTTTTTGACTTTGAAGGAACTTTATTCAAACAAATACAAGGTGTGGCGATGGGGGCAGCATTTGCCCCCTCTGTAGCCAATTTATTTATGATAGCATTTGAACAGAATTGGATAGAACATTCTCCTTTTGAACAACTTATTTTTATTTGGTGGAGATATATTGACGATGTTTTTCTTTTATGGAGAGGCACAGAAGTACAGTTAAAAGCATTTGTTGAATGGCTAAATTCATGTGATAACCATATCCAATTCACTTTCTCATATTCAACAACATGTATACATTATTTAGATATAGAAATTACCATAGAACAACAAATGTTCATTACACGGACATATGAGAAACCACTAACTAAAAATACTTTTTTGGACTATACAAGTTGTCACCCAAAACATTTAAAGAATAGTCTCCCTTTTTCACAGATGCTGAGATTACGACGTAACTGCACATTACTATCAGAATTTAAAATTCAAGCCAAATCCTTAAGTAAGAAATTGAGAGCCAGGGGATATCCCAAACAAATCGTAAAGAATGCATACAGAAGGGCCAAATATAATAATAGAGAACTACTACTGAATGACTATAGACAAGGTGGAATTGAAGAAGATCCTTGTATGACTTTTGTTTTGAAACATTCATCTAATAGTTTTCAATTAACTAAAATTATCAAAAAACATTGGGGTATTATTCAATCTTTACCCAACTTTAGGCATAGTAGACTACGTTTTGCCTACTCAAGAGGCAAGAATCTTAAAGAATTCTTTAGTAGCAACCGAGAACAGTCAAGTAGTACTATCTCAACTTTATATGGACATTTCAGATGTGGTCACTGTATGTACTGTGATTTTTCAATTATCACAAAAGAATTTATCAATCCTCACAATCAACAAAAGTATCCAATTAAACATTTCAGTACCTGCCAAACAGACCATGTAGTCTATATGATCCTATGTCCCTGCCAGAAAATTTATGTAGGCATGACTACCAGACCGTTTAAAACGCGACTTGCTGAACATAAATCAAATATCAAGAGATTGCAATTTAAAGAACCATTAGTCCAACATTGCAAAGATTTCTCTCACTCTTTTCATCAACTCAAAGGTTTAGTGATTGATGTTACAAAAAAGAACAGGAGAGGAGGAGATAGAGTCATTGCACTTAAACGCAGAGAAACCTACTGGATATATACTTTACAATCTTTACATCCTCATGGTCTGAATGATAGAATAGACTGGTCAGTATACTATTAAGTGAATTGATATGGATCTATTTGTGTTTCAGTTTGACCTATGTGGTTGAAGATCAAAAAATTTTTTTTGTAATTTTCCCGACTTGTCAGCTCTGTGCACGTCATTACGTTTTGACGTTTTTGACGTTTTTCAACGCTGTACCGACAGCTGATTCTAAGCCCTTTAAATGGCTCGGCGTCGGTGTGTGCCGACGCCATTTCTTGAGAAATTTCTGTTGAAGCGAATATCGGCTCCGTAAGTTTGCTAGTAGATTAAACATATGTAATTTAAAGTTTAAGCTTTTGCATTCATTTAAACACCACTTTATAAATTTAATGTATCTTTTGTCATCTGTTACAGACACTGGTTATTAAATTCCCCTGAAGAAGCCACCTAAGGTGAAACGGTGGCCCCGTTGGGATTAGACACAGTGTGAACAACTTCAAGATAAGTGCTTCCCTTTCAAATTTTGCACTATCTTGCATTTTCTCATAGCATTTGGTGTTTAAGATGTTTTTACATCTCTTTTGAAAAATAAGCAAAAGCAATAAGTATATATACAGTGAAAGTAAAATAATACTCCATACCACTTGCCAATGATTGAGATTTGAACCGAACTAAGTATATTGCAAATTTTGCCATTATACTCGGTCTCTGAGGCGTGGTATAATATATACTTAAATAATTGCATTTTCTACTTGTGACTAAGAAGTGATTTTGTATATTCTGTAGAAGTTCACACTTCTTTAGTATTTGTTATTAGATGTAGAGGTGCCACATGCTAATTTTCCCATGAGTACCAGGCCATTAGCGCATGAGCCACTACTACCATCCAATCTGTAGGCATTGTGACATTTCCAGCCCTAATGATGGACTTGTCATGGTTAAGACCTCTGCTAAAGCAGTTCCCAAAGGCAGAAAGTCATCTGAATATAGAGCCTCGGAGGCTGCAGAAGCCAGGGCTTCCTATCCTGAAGAGAGTTACCCCCTGACACAGAACACACTTTTGTTCAGGAACCTGCTAGTTAAACAGTCTCCTATAGAAAGCTCAGTCAGTTCCCTAGCTGTGATTTACCCAGTGAACTGAGAGGGAGCCAGAGAGCTCACAAACCTGTTCTTCAGCCACACAAGTTTGGGTGTGGTCTTTCTAACTTAAGCAGCTCACATACACAGTGAGGCAGGCAGCCCAGCAGGAACTAGCAGAGAGAACTCTCAATGCCAGGCAAGGGCAAGAATAGGAGCCTATGGAATGGCAAGAACCCAAACCGCTGAGTGCAGCAGAGTTTCAAGCCCCAGAGGAGTGCATGGATATTTCAGAAGTCTTTGTTCCTGAAGCTGGAATCACTAAACCAATGGATGCGAGTGTGGTAGTGTCCTGCCAATGATTCGGTCTTTCTTTTTTGCCCTGTGACAATGTGCTGGATCATAAGGTGCTGTTGAAACTTAAAGCCTGAACAGAGGCTTTAATAAAGGGACTTTATTTTTGGAGGGTTTTTTTTTTTTGTGCACTACTGTTGGAACTGTGTTAGAAGCAGTGCAGGGAGCTGAGCACAGGTGTTGATTACCTGACTGTGCACAAGCTGTTGCAGTCTAGCTGGCTGTGTGAAATGAACTGTGTGTGGCATAAATTGCTTGCTTTTGAGTTGGATTATGGCACCACTAGTTGCTGTGTGAACCCAGAATTGTGGGGCAGAGTTCACTGAAGATCCGGGGTGGGATTATTGTGGGGGCTTGGTAAAAAGCCATTTGATAAAAGATAGTGAACTTAGCAATTCTCTGTTCTAATTCTCTGGAATTGGGAAGTTGCCTAGCCACAACCAGGAAGCGCTAGTGGACTGGAATGAACTGTATTTTTACCTATGATATTGGTTTTTTGGTGTGTATTGTTTGTTATTGGAATTTTTTTGCAAAAGGACCTGGTGAAGAGAAGGACTGTGCTGTTCCTAAGTCCAGGTACCTGTATAGAGTGTGGAATTCATTTCACTTTTCTTTTGTGGGACTGTACAAAAGTGCCAGAAGGACACTTTAGGCTCAGTGAAGAAGCTAGAGGTACTTACCAGGAAAAAGTGCCTGATTCTTATGAGAGCTGGCTTGGCTGCCTGATATCAAAGTGAAAGCCAGAGTGTTGTACTGTTTGACAACCAGAGGCTGAAACATCTAATGTGAGCCGGTGAGAAGAGCTGGAGAGAAGGGCCGGCAGAAAGAAGAGGTGCCGGCGTTGGGAGATTGCTTACAGGACGTGCCTCTCTTTGTGAGAGGCACGTCCTGTAGACATTCAGCTGGCACCGGCATCTCTCCTCTTCCCCAGTGTACCGCGGCACACCTGAAATCTCAGGAGACACACTGATGTGCTGCGGCACACAGTTTGCGATACACTGCTCTAATGTCTAGTTTTCTTTGAGCTTGGAATAAAGAACTGTGCTTATGGAGAAACTGCAATGCACTGAACCTTTTCCTTGAACTGGGCTAATGAATAGAATGCTGACCGAATTGTATGGTCTTCTCCATCTGGGAGAGACGCCAGAGTCCGTACTGCCACCTGCAGGCCGCCCATGGCTTTGTCCCGTGACCCCGACAGGTGACAGCATTAAGGCCTGGATGACAAATTTTCTGTACTTCTTCGAGGAAGTAAACAGTTAGATAGACAAGGGCGACCTGGTCGACATTGAATATCTGGACTTTCATAAAGCGTTCGACAAGGTTCCGCTTGAATGACTACTTCGGAAAATTTTGAGCCATGGAATTGAGGGTGAAATACTCACATGGATTAAAAACTGGCTGGAGCATAGGAAACAGAGAGTGGGGGTAAATGGACAATACTCTGACTGGATGAGCGTCACCAGTGGGATGCCACAGGGCTTGGTGCTTGGCCCTGTGCTCTTCAACATCTTTATAAATGATCTGGACATAGGTACGACAAGCGAGGCAATTAAATTTGTGGACGATACGAAGTTATTCAGAGTAGTGAAGACGCAGGGGGATTGTGAAGATCTGCAAGGTGACATAATCAGGCTTGAGGAATGGGCATCGACATGGCAGATGAGGTTCAAGGTGGATAAGTGTAAAATGATGCATGTCGGTAACAAAAATCTCATGCACGAATACATGATGTCTGGGGCGGTACTTGGAGAGACCTCCCAGGAAAGGGACTTGCGAGTTCTGATTGACAAGTCGATGAAGCCATCCATGCAATGTGCGGCGGCGGTGAACAAGACAAACAGAATGCTAGGAATGATAAAGAAGGGGATCACAAACAGATCGGAGAAGGTTATCATGCCGCTGTACTGGGCCGTGGTGCGCCCTCACCTGGAGTACTGCGTCCAGCACTGGTCGCCGTACATGAAGAAGGACACGGTACTACTCAAAAGGGTCCAGAGAAGAGCAACTAAGATGGTTAAGGGGATGGAGGAGCTGCCATACAGCGAAAGATTAGAGAAACTGGGCCTCTTCTCCCTTGAAAAGAGAAGATTGAGAGGGGACATGATCGAAACATTCAAGGTACTGAAGGGGATAGACTTAGTAGATAAGGACTGGTTGTTCACCCTCTCCAAGGTAGGGAGAACGAGAGGGAACTCTTTAAAGTTGAAAGGGAATAGATTCTGTACAAACGTAAGGAAGTTTTTCTTCACCCAGAGAGTGGTGGAAAACTGGAACACTAGAACGCTGTCCCGGAATCTGTCATAGGGGAAAACACCCTCCCGGGATTCAAGACAAAGTTAGACAAGTTCCTGCTGAACAAGGACATACGCTGATAGGGCTAGTCTCAGTTAGGGTACTGGTCTTTGACCAAAGGTCTGCCGTGTGAGCAGACTGCTGGGCATGATGGACCACTGGTCTGACCCAGCAGCGGCATTTCTTATATTCTTATGCTCTAACTAAGTGGTGTCAAACTCATGGCCCGGGGCCACATTCGGCCTGCCAGGTACTATTTTGAGGCCCTCTGTATGTTTATCATAATCACAAAAGTTAAATAAAACAGTTTCTTGATCATATGTCTCTTTAGCTATAAATTATAATATTATTAAGACAGCTAAAAAGAAAGATTTATAAACTATAAAGAGTTTTATCTCATGCAAAATTGTCATTTCTTTAATAAGACATTAACTATTTTTTCTGAGGCCCTCCAAGTAAGAACATAAGATTTGCCACTGCTGGGTCAGACCAGTGGCCATTGTGCCCAGCAGTCCACTCACAGGGCAGCCCTTAGGTCAAGGACCAGTGCCCTATTTGAGTCTAGCCTTACATGCATATGTTCTATTCCAGTAGGAACTTATCCAACCTTGTCTTGAATCCCTGAAGGGTACTTTCCCCTATAACAGCCTCCAGGAGAGCGTTCCAGACATCCACTACTTTCTGGGTGAAGAAGAACTTCCTTACGTTTGTCAATATTGGCGGCCTGCCTGGGGAGCATTTAAAAAAAAAAAAGTGCATCCCGATTGGCTGATTAGACAGCTGTAGGACGCCTACAGCTGCCTAAAATTGGGATGCACTTTGCAAAATCCAGGCCTCTATCTCTGGTGGCCCTGGAAGCTTTCCCTCTGTTTCAATTTCTTGTCCCTGCAGAGGCAGCATTAACACTGTTAGTGACCTGAAGCTTGCAGGCTGAAGCATGGAAAGACCAAACTCTGGACTGGAGCAAGCTTGATGAGTTGCACCTGGTGTGGATCAACCTCCCTCCCCCTTGGTACACTTTTATAGTAGTAGTATTATATCTGCGGTCACATGAAGTCCCAAAAATATTGGGGGTGCTCGGGCACTCACAGTACCCATAGAGCTGGTGCCTATAGCTGCACTAAATGATTAGCACAGAAAATACTCACTCTCTGCCCTCAGACCCACCCACAGCACTCAAAAAAATAATGTTTTCCCCAAACATTATTTACATTTTCTGCACAAATATATATACCTCCATTTACACACACACTTTTCCTTAAACAAAACTGTTTAAAATAGGCTTTTTACATGCAATTAAATTAAATGAACAATTAAAAAGAAAAGAGTTACAAATAGTAAATGAAACAAAACTTTAAAGGGTCACATACACTTTTATTGGTCTAAAGGCTGCTGGATTGCATTGAATATTGCCTTCTCCACTCATGCCACCATAGAATAGTCTACTGATTCATTGGTAAAAGAGAATTTTTTTAAAAATAAGAATCCAAGCATTTGTGTACTCACTTCCCAAGTCTCCTAAATCACTCTACCAATTATATAATAGTTACTAGACAGTAAATCACCTGTCAACAAATACACTGACATTTTAACATCAAAGCTTCCCACAGGATACATTACACTTTCAAGGGAAAGAAAAAATGCATTCTGGCATGCCAAGCAGGATGTCACTTACACTCCATTGGCCAACTGTCAGGGTTTACTCCCATTAAGCTTTATGTCAGTTCAGAAACTTTACAAGTGAAGCACTGTGAAGCACTCTACCTCTGCTGACTGCCTGGGGCTAGCCCAAAGTACCAGTCTTGTCATTGGTTTTCCAGAAAGCCTGTGAAAAATTATTGCATATGCTGGCCTACCTAACCATTTACGACAAGAGGTTTTGTTTTATTTTTTTTATTTACTTTTATTTTTTTTTTTTGCACACCGTCTTTTACTAAACACTTGGCATCTTTTGATAATTGTGCAGCAGAAGCCCTGATCTCTTACATTAAACATGGGATGCTGTAGGGAAATCTGGAGATTGCTTTCAGGTTCTGTCCGGATACGTTCATGCGTGAAAAATAAATACCTACGACTTGAAAATGGATGCATTAAAGGATACACCCAGAAACCTTGATGGGTTATGAGCCTAGAGAACCCAAATACTTTTACCGCATTCAAGGAGATACGTACAAAATAATCTAAGAAACAATTACATTGTGATCTCATTATTTTACAGAAAGTGAGAGTTCCATGTTTCTCGCCACTATCCAGTCTGTCAAGAGCTGTTCTCTTTTATAGCTAGGATTAAATTCCTGAGTTGCTAGGCAATTCTGGGGTTGAACAGCTGGTTTAGTGGCTAGGATTTTAAACAATAAGGAGCAAAATCCATAAGGTTAAAGTTTCTCACAAAAGACAGACTAAGTGGTTTGTCTTTATTTAGAAAATGTTGCATTGCATATTTCACAGAGACATTTTCTTCCCAGCTATGTTCTAAAAATGGTATAGGATTTGTGCCATAGGATGTATGAGAAGAGACAGGAGGACTTGAATATGTATACAATAGAGAAAGAAGAGAGAGAGAGGTGATACGATAAAGACATACCACCCCCCCCCCCTTTTACAAAACCACACAAGAGGTTTTTAGCGCCAGCTGGCACGCTGAATACTTTGCACTGCTCCAACGCTCAAAGGAACTCTATAACCATCGGAGTAGAGCAGAGCATTCAGCATGCCGGTTTTGTAAAAAGAGGGGTTATTTATTTACTCCATTTATTTTCCTGTCTTCCCAAATGAGCTATGAACAGGGTACATATCAATTGCTCAAACATTTTCCCTATCTGTCCTGGCGGGCTCACAATCTATGTAATGTACCCGGGGCAAAGGAGGATTAAGTGACTTGCCCAGGGTCACAAGGAGTAGCGCAGGGTTTGAACCTACAACCTCAGGGTGCTGAGGCTGTAGCTCTAAGCACGCCGTCACACTCTCCTCAATTACGTACTTGCTAATAGAGCTGCATTTTGATGAAAAATTTTAATCACATTTGTTAATTTATTTATTGGGATTTATTAACCACCCTTATGAAGAGATTCACCCAAGGTGGTGTACAGCAGGAATTATTAAACATAAAACTTTCAATTTTGTTAACAGTATAACATGGCAACAAGATGGGTGGTACATTGTGCATTGGGATAAATGGACGGAAAGATAAACTCAAGGTAAGTTATTTATACAGTTAAACAAGGTATAAGGAATTGATTTACTGTAGTTAGTATGTGGGGTGAGCTAGTCCTGGTGCAGGTTGAGTGTATAGTCAATTACCCTATGTATTAAAGGCTTGGGTGAAAAGCCAGGCTTTCACCTGCTTCCTGAAATAGAGGGAGTCTGGAGATAGACTGCCTCATTAACTATCCGAGTACGCTTTGAAATATAATAATGTTGAATAATTTTAGATTCATCAAAATCGGACATTATAAGTACCTGCCTAAGATGCTGCTTAAGTAAAACTTCTGCAGCATGTAATCTAATTTGAGGAAATTCTGGAATCAGTGAATTTTCTAGTCTCTCCATGCCACTGCATGCCCAAATGCTTAACCAATCTCAATTATCAATAATTACAGATCTTTCATTTGATCTCCAGATCACATCACATACTTAATATCAAGGCATATAGTATTCTCTCAAGAGCAAATAAACGTTATGGATAATTCACCTAGTATACCAAGGATCCTCAGACTGCCACATGAGTAAGAGGGTCCCACTGGTCTTGACTGGTGGGATCATAATATTAGCTAAGCCAGTCACCAGATAATAGGATTTGGGGGGGAATGGATGGGTGGAGGGTGGGGGAGGGGGAGAGAGAGGTAGGAATGGTTGAAGTAGTAAGGAGAGATTATGGGGTTTATGGGGTTAAAGCTTCGTAGTTAGGGGAAAGGGCTGAGAATGGAGAGAAGGATGTGATTGGCTGGATGTGGAGCTCAAGTATTGGAGGAGAAGAGTGTGTGGTAATTTTGGCGGGTGTAGCTTGTTTATCTTAGTTGTGAGGGAAGCGGGTGGTAGGTCAGGAAGGTGGTGTGTGAATGTGATTCCCTCCTGCCCCACCCCTCGTAGGGTACGTTTATGGAGTGGGTATTTATTTAAGGCAGGTTGGGAGGGGAGGGGGCAGTCACAGCTTTATGAGGGGTGGTGATGGCCGAAGTATGGAAAAAATTATTGTGATATGCGGCTGAAGGGAGAGTTAATGTACATGAAAAGGGGAACTTGAAATGAATCACTCATGGGCAATACCGCCATGAGGTTGGGGGAATTGAAGTTGAATCACTCATGGGCGTTACCGCCATGAGTTTGGGAGGAGTATGACATGATGATACCATGGGTCATGTTATGGGTAAAGGGGCAGGGGGTTGTAAAGTAGGAAGTGCTACTTTCGTTACCGAATAGCTCAGCAAAAGGGGAGTATTGGGGGAATAGCCGCGTTATGTGTTGGAATTGTTGATGTTGTAATATGTTATTGTACCTTGTTAATTTTGGTTTGAATAAAGCTGTGGCCAAATATTATGCCACAAATTTGGTGTAAGTTGTGTTATTGAGTTATATTTAAGGTAGTCAAGGATGGTGACAATGTGAGAATGCTAATATTATGTAACTCAGCACGGTTGCAATCCTCATCGATCCTGGTGATAAAGTATAATCTATGCTTTTTATCTGTTGTTTTATAAATATATTTATATAAATAACTTAGCTTTATCTTGTTGTAAATGCATCTCCCCTCACTGACGTGTTTCATTTACTTCTTCAGGGTGGGGGAAGATACTGGCATCAAACCAAATAGTTTATTCATCTCAAAATCTTTACTAACATAATATAAAATATAAAATCCATTTCTAGACCGCATCACCTTTAAGTTCTATGTGGTTTGCAAAAGATTAGCTAGGAATACATAATTAATAATAGTCAGGAGTCTAGAAACCCAAGAACTTTGAAAATAAATAAGTCTTCAACTGTCTCCTAAAATGCAAATATGAGACAGACGTCAATAGTAAAGGTTTAAGTTCAATAAGTTTTATTGAAGTTTTGTACATAACAAAAACATGAAAAGCATAAAGAATACAATCAATGCATAAATGTTTAAACTCCTTATCCCAGATTGAGGCCTGGTATGAAAGCATCTGATCGTGATATCTTTTTAATTTTTGAGCGGATAAGCAAATAATTCAATCAAATAACCCTCTAAAAAATATATTAATTAAATATCTCACTCTTACCATAGTTGATAGCATAGCTGCACTACTTTACACTCCATGCCCGACACTATCCTTATTTGCTGTTGCAAAGTAGCAATCTGAGGCTCCACACGTTGGAGCCTTTTATCCAAAGTAGAAATACATTTATCAGCCTCTTCAAACTTAACAGTCTACTGTGTAAATCTACAAAGCTGATGCATCCAAGATTTTACCAGAGACAAAGTCCTGACTATTATATCCAAATATCCTGTAAAGAAATATTATGTTTAATCGTCTGAGGGTTTAGTGGTCGCAGACACTGGCGGTTTATTTGTTAGGGGTCAAGCCTTGAAAAAGCTGTCTAGGTGAAACATGTCGGCATCAGAATCCCTAGCGAGAGACCACTCAGTTTAAAGGTAAGTATTTGCTTACTATAAAAGTTATAAAATTAATGAATATATTAAATAAAGACAAAAATTATGCTCTTGAAATAAGAAAAATAGAAAATCTAGAAAAGTAGATCCAGTGACGATTGGACACAAAGGTCCTGATTCTGCTAAGTGCTCCCGATTGTAGGCAGCTGTAGGCGTCCTACAGCTGTCTAATCAGCCAATCGGAAGACACTTTAAAAAAAAAAAAAAAATGCTCCCCAGGCAGGCCGCCTATATTGAAGGCGCCTCCAGGGAGCCTAGAGAGGCCCGCAAGCCCACCTAAGCTTGCCTAAGGCTAGGCCGTAGCCTTAAACGAACCTAGGCGGCCCTATGCGTCTCCCTTGCAGGATGGGAAATGCTTACAATGTAGGCTAGCAAAATGCTGGCTTACATGGTAAGTAGACGTGGCTGCTGTACCTAATCGAGGCAAGGATCTGCCTGCCGTGATTAGTATAGTGTCCGCAATTACGGCCGCAAATCTCCCCTCCCCCCAGCGATTGCGGCAGGAGGATGCCCAACCCCTCCTGCCGGCACCCTAATGGCCCCCCTAAGATTGCCAGCAGGAGGGTGCCCAACCCCTCCTGCAAGACCCCCCCCAATGAACCCCCCACCCTGGAACCCCCCCTTGGTCTTATCTTCAAGTTGGACCGGACGGCTCCTCGCACGTCCAGCGAGCAGGCCTGCCTCTGTCCAAATGAGGCAGGCCTGCCCCTCCCCTGCCCAACCCACAGGATCCTAGGGCCTGATTGGTCCAGGCACCTAAGGCCCCTCCCACTATAGGAGCATTCTTTTAAAATTTATTTGGCTGGGTAAAACTCCCAGAGTGGCTTTGGTATCTTTAAAAAGGTCAATTTCAGAGGGGGGGATAAATTTTCCAAATTTTTATAGGTACCAACAAGCTTATATTTTACGCCAAGGTATGTATTGGGTCCTCCCAAAACTCATGGAAAAACTCCCTGACTGGTTATGGTTAGAATGGCAACTCATGTCTCCATTGCGTCTGTGCCATGTACTCAGTATCAAAATGCCTAGCTACAGTAAAGATAATAGAATACTAGTAGATACATGGAAAACATTGCGATATATAAGTAATTTAACATCTATTCCAATTTTTAAATCTACAAAACAGTCTATATGGGTAAACTCCAAGATCCAAATTGGTAGAGAAAGGCTAGTCTGGAAGCATTGGATGGTAGCAGGAATACGAATATTGGATGATGTTATTTCTAATGGTACTATGCTTGAATTTTCACAATTGCAACATAAATTTGGTCTTAAAAACTCAGATAATTTTAGATGGTTGCAACTGAAGCATGCCATTTCAGGCAGGGTTCCCTGATTGGAAAAACCTTAATAATCATTATAGTATGGAGTTTATGTGTTTTCAGACAGACTTCTTGGGTCACCAGGCCGCCCAGTGGTACAAAATGTTATGTGGATTTAATAAAAAGAAATTAAAAATTGGTTTAAAAGATATTTGGAGCATTGAGATTAAGCATGAAATTACTGCATCTCAATGGCCACGAATTTGGTCTTGGAGGATGAAATGTACGTTGTCAGCATCTATGAGACAAACTTGTTTTTTTCTGTTGCATAGAGCGTTGTGGACCCCTGTTAGGTTACAAAAATTAGATAGTTCTTTGTCTAATAGATGTTGACATTGTCATCTAGAAGTAGGAACTTTAGATCATTTATTGTTTCATTGCCCATGTATTATGAATTTTTGGAAATCAATTTGGGACCAAATTAATAATTTATTAGATAACCCAGTGGCATTGTCCTATGATACTGTGATATTTGGTATGGAAATGTGAGCAAAAAGTCAGATTTCTGCGAATAACAATAAATTACTACTTATAATGACTGGTGTTGCCATTCAGCAAATTACATATAATTGGAAGGATTGGAGGAGATTAAATTACAACTTCTGGTGGAATTCTTTATGCCATATCTATAAAATGGAAAGGTTTATTGCATTACAACGGGGATATTTTAAGAAGTTTCAGGATGTGTGGAAACCATTGACACAGTATTGTAAAGATTAATTTGAATTTGTTTCCCTTATATTTATCAACTTAAGGTATAGGTAGGGGGGGAAGTTTATTATATGTTTTATATGATAATGGAATATATGGGAGAGAGGATGGGAAAGGGGAAGGGATAAGAATTTATGAAATATATTAATGATTGTTTGTAAGTGATGTATTTATTGTTAATATGTATGAATATATTTAACACTTAATGTATTTTTGAAAATGAATAAAGAATTAATTTAAAAAAAAAGAAAAAGAAATCAGTATAGTTTGTTGGTCTTATGCTTTCAAGTGGACTTCCTGAGACATCAGGCCACTCAGTGGTATAAATTAATATCTGGCTTTTTAAATAAGAAACCAAAAACTGGTCTTCGGGACATTTGAAGCATTGAGATCAAACATCAAATTACTGCATCTCAATGGCCACGTATTTGGGCTTGGAGGATGAGATGTACAGTGTCTGCATCTATGAGACAAACTTGTTTTTTTTCTTTTACATAGAGCATTTTGGACCCCGGTTCGTTTACAGAAGTTAGATAGCTCTAAATCTAATAGATGCTGGCACTGTCATCTTAAAGCTGGGACATTAGATCAGTGGTTCCCAACCCTGTCCTGGAGGACCACCAGGCCAGTTGGGTTTTCAGGATAGCCCTAATGAATATGCATGAGAAAGATCTGCATATTATGGAGGTGCCAGGCACGCAAATCTGCTCCAAACATATTCATTAGGGCTATCCTGAAAACCTGACTGGCCTGGTGATCCTCCAGGACAGGGTTGGGAACTACTGCATTAGATCATTTGTTATTCTATTGTCCATTGATACTTGCTTTTTGGAAATTAATATGGAGTCAAATAAATAGTTTGTTAGATAATCCGGTGGCATTATCCTATGACATCGTATTGTTTGGTATGTCAATGAGGGCTAAGAGCCAAATATCCTCTAATAATAATAAGCTTCTACTCATTATGACAGGGGTTGCCATACAACAGATTACGAATAATTGGAAAAATTGGGATAGGCTGAATTATACCTTTTGGTGGAACTCTTTGTGCCACTTATTTAAAATGGAAAGGGTAATTGCCATGCAGCAGGGAAATTTTAAGAAATTTCAGGTTATTTGGGAGCCATTAACAAGATACTGTAAAGATTGAAATTACTGTTTAGAATAAAAATTAATTTTTTTCCCCTTTTGTTCATACACGTCCAGGGCGGGGTGGGGCGGTGGGGATATTTTATGATTTCTTATGTTTATGAATAATTGTTGGGTATAAGGGAGGGGGGATATTTGATGCGGGTTGGAATTTGATGATATAGTAAGGGCTCCTTTTACAAAGCCACGCTAGAGGTTTTATCGCATGCACTGGATTAGTGCATGCTAGCCAGAAATCTACCACCTGCTCAAAAGGAGGCGGTAGTGGCTAGCGCACGTGGCAATTTAGTTTGCGCTATTCTGCGCATTAAGGCCCTAATGCAGCTTTGTAAAAGGAGCCCTAAGTGATGTTAAAAGTATAAAATGATTGTATTTTATGTTACACTTATTGTGAGTTTTAAAAATGAATAAAGATTAATAATAAAAAAAAAGAACGGAAATATTTGTTTAGTACATTTGTTTTTTTTCCTCATCACTCTCCACATATCGGTTCCCAGCATCTTTTAGTTTAGCAATTCCATTTTTCATCTTCCTCCTTTCACTAATATATCTGAAAAAAAAAATTGTCTCCCATTTTTACATTTTTAGCCATTTGTTCTTTGATTACCGGTATTCAAACACAGTCTCACTATCTATTTAGAAAGTTGATGAAAACCTATTTGTTTGAAACCTGTGTATGCTGATTTTATTGTTGTATTTTACTGATTTTGTATTTTTTTTTTTTCACCGAATTGTCACAGTCTTCATGATGTTAGCCGCCCAGAACTACTGGTTGGGTAGTATACAAAAATATATATATATATATTGTTATTACATGGAATTTTTTTGCCTTTATTACCTCTATCATTTAACTCTCTTGGGTTTCACACTACCAGGAATACACATAAATTTAAATTGCTTTTCCCTTCTGTTAAACCCTAGGTAAATTCTCACATTCCTTAGCCTATTCCTTGGTAAAAGTTTGGAATGAACTTCCCTCGATTATCAGAACGTCATTATCTCCATCACTTTTTAGGAAAAATCTGAAAACATCTTTTTCTGAGATTCTTAACTGAGGACTGATCTAATTTATTGAAAATGTTTCTATTACTTTCATTATTGTTTTATATTATATTCTTTTAAACTTTGTTAAACTTCTCAAGTCCTTGCTGGAATGATCCGGTATATAACATGGAAATTAGATTAGATTAGATTAATATGATTAGAATACCTGCTTGCCCATTGATAATAGAGCTATTTCCCATTGAATTTAGGAAAGGGCTGACACTGTAACACAGAACACATTTGATATACACAAAGCAACTATCTGATTCCCAAATACATTTAAATCAGGCTTTTAAAAAATCATGAGATAAAACCATGAAACAGCAATCAGACTACATAAAGAACCCTTTAAAAAGCTGTGATAAGGTTTAGTATGTGCTTATTGCAACTTAAAATGGCATATTGTGGGATGTGCTAAGGCATCCTGCAGCTTTTCTACATGTGTGCGCAGTACCAGCAAATACAATTTTTTTTTTGTAGAAGGGGCATGGCTGGGGGTGTTGGAGAGCGGGCATGTCTGCACTTATCAGATAGCATAGCCAGATTATCATGTGCTGATTAGCATAGGATTAACACATGAGCCCATAAGCCCATGTGTTATAAACAGCGCCTTAAATTAGGCACTATTCTGGTATTGAACTTAAGTTGAAAATGTTGTTTAAAAAATAAATAAAAAAGCATTTTAAAATGAAAAATGTAGGTGCCTGCATCGTGCCTACAGAGGCGCTTTCTGATGTCTAATGTCACCCTCAGCATGGCTAACGCTGGAAGTAGCATTGTAAAGCTCCTTTGGAGGAACGACTTATGTAAAAATTAGGTGCCATAAACAATGGCATAGCAAGGGTGGGAGGTGCCTGGAGTGGTGGCAGCCCTCCATGCCCCTACGCCGGCCTCATGCTATTTCTTCACCGTTGTTTATGGAATCTGGGCCATACTGCCTACAAAACAGGTGGAGATAAAGGCTCAGGCGCTAATATATATATATTTTTTAATGGACATACACTAATGGCAAAAAGTTAAAAAAAAAAAAGAAAATCAACCACTTTACTTCTGTGGTAAAAATGGTCTATAATTGTGTGGGAAAGACCCACGTTAGGATGTGCTAAGGCCACTTATACCACAACTTGGTAAAAGGGCCCCTAAAATAGTAACCAAACCAGACAGCATCAGTCATGCAAAGAAAATCAGACATGATTTACTTGGCATGGTTAAGAGTCCAGCCTGATAACATTACAGACTAGGAAGCAGAAATGCAGAGAAACATTCAGAACAACGAGTTAAAATAACATTAGAGCCAATGTACATTAAGAAGAGTGTGAGCCCAGGGACAGATAGGGGAAAATGCTTGAGTACCTGAATGTAAACCACATGGGCTATAAGTGGTATATAAATACTAAAAATAAATAAATAAATAACCCCCCCCTTTTATAAAACCCATAGCATGGATTTTAGTGCCAGACACAGCAGTAACAGTTCCTACGCTCATAGAATTCCTATGAGCAACGGCACTATTACCGATGTGGCTGGTGCTAAAAACCGCGCTATATTTTGTAAATGGGGGGGGGGAGAGGAAATGAAGCACCAGCATGGACTAAAATTTATTGCATAAGATTAGCACCAGTTATGGACAAAAACCTGTAGTTTTGTTAAATTTTTAGATATATTTTTACTTTAATGATGGTTACTGGAAATCTAATAAAAGAAAGTTCAACAGCAACAACAAAAAAAAAATCACAAAGTTAGGGACATGTGGCTTCGTTCACTCTATCTATGCACTGAAGAAAGACAAATAAATGTTTGATCATAACAGAAACAAAGGATTTGGATATTACAGAAAAGGATCTGGAGATCTCATAAGCACCCTTATTATTAGTCCTGGTTCACTGACTTCGAGCTGGAGCTTGCTGATGAAAAGGAGATAACATCAGCCACAAGCCAAGACTAATGGGGAACAATTTGCATCTGCAGACTCTGATGTTACTAATCTGTCTCCTGCACAGGTTGAACAATGGGGCTTAGGGACTATTTCTAAACCACTGACAAAATACACGTGAAGATTAAAAATCCTCCCAGGTGACTGACTGACTTTCTTTTGTGGTCCAGTGTTGTAACTTAAGTGCATAAGCTAAACAGCACACTTCGAAACTGAACAGCAAATTTCTGTACAAGACAGAATGTAATGGTAGCGAATTACCATTATAAATTGTGTGGTGTCTATATTATTTTTTTTCTGGTTTATTGTTAACAATTTTTAAGCTATACACATGATGGGTAGAGATGGTATAAACACCTAGCTGTAATGGCCTAGAATACTTCCAAGCACTATTTGCTTCTGAAGGGCAAAATGACGAAATGGTGAATCATGCAATGGATCTTGCATCCAGATAGCTGGACTCATAGCTTTAGAATGGTGAGTAGTATTCCTGATCCTGGTTACAGAGGTCATATCATTTTCTCTGAAAAAGATGTTGATACTGCCTCTTTGGCCAAAATATCATCCAGATATTCAGCGTTGTTTAAGCACTGATTTTAACTAGTTAAATAACACCTAGATATTCAGTGCTGGACAATATCTGGGCACCAGCATTGAATATCCAAGGCATGACTAGCCTAGCCATCAGCACTTATTCAGATACCAGTCTACCGTATTTTCACCCATATACCGCACACCCGTGTAAAACGTGCACACGGGTATAGCGCGCGGGGAACACAAATTTATGTTAAAAAAATTTAATATAGCGCGCACACGTGTATACCGCACATGCTAAAACCTCCTCCCGCCTACTCCGAACCGGCATCCTCCCCCCCGCTCATGTCACCCCCCCTCCCCCACAATCCTACATCCCCCCCACCACCGCAAAGACAACTCTTACCCGATTGGGCACCGGCACCGGCACCAGCACCAATGCACAGGATGTGCCAGTGCCAGTGCCAGTGTCCGAAGATCCTCCCTCGTTGGGTTGGGCTGAACTGGGCTGGGATGGGCTGGGCGGTGCAGTGTGAGAGAGATTCTCCTTCTTCCTGCGCCGGGCTGGACTAGGCTTTGAGCATTTGCTTCTATACTCCCTTCCTTTCAATCCCTCGATCCCTCCTCCCATCCCATGAACCCCTCTTGGCCTTTCTCTTTCCCTCTAGTTTCATTACCTTTACAACCCACCTTACTCTACAAGACTCATGACAGAGTAAAAACACTAAAATAACACAAGTACTTTTCATCAAAACAATTTGCATAAGCTACATATAGGGGTCCTTTTACAAAGCAGAGGTAGAAAGTGGTCTTAGCGTGCCCTTACACAGGTCTTTCCCATGTGCTAAGGCCATTTCTACCACAGCTGGAAAATGGCTGAATTTCCATGTTCCAAATTAATATTGCCATTAGCATATGGTGGCCATTATTAGAAGTGTGTGAGCCCTTACCAACATCTACTTTGTGCTAATCCTTCAATAATCATCATGCGGCAGTGGTGTAGTGAGGGTAGAAAGTGCTGTGGGCAGTGGTGCCCTCCTTTCTGCCCCCCCCCCCCGATCCTTCCCCACTCTCCACACCACACTCACACCCTCCCTTCCCCCTTACCTCTTTTAAATCTTTGCCAGCACGAGCAGCTTCTCCGTCCTGTTGCTCACATCAGTGTTGGCTTTTCCTCTGATGGCATTTCCTGGCCCTGCGACACTCTGCTACTCAAGCCTCACTACAAGATAAATGAAACTCCTCTCCACCCAACTTTTCTGTCCTAAACTAAATTTCAAATTCTTATCAACATATTTATCAGTTATTCCAGTGCCATACATATCCCTTTCAAAACCCCCTCCCCAGCCACATCCTATACCCTCTGGCCTTAATAACTTGTGGCTACATTTTGTGGCTTGGTCAAGTTGCATGCCCTCAGCATTAACCTGGGGGCACTACAAATACAGGTATTGCACTTTATATGTGGAGATGCCTTTCAAATAATCTCCAAAATCACATTTGACTGCAGAGTCTGAAGAGTAAGAAGTATGCTGAATGTATTCATGAGCTACAAAGAGAACGAGTTCAATGCTGGAAATACTGTTTATTTGGAATCTTTCACAATACCAACAAAGATTCCAGTTTTTCCAAGGTAAGTGCAGTTTCTAGAGGTTTGTGTAAAAGATTTCCAAAAATTAGCTTTATTTTATATTGTGAACGGAATATTTAAGGAGCTATCGGAATTTATTTGGGAATGTTTAGTTTAATTTAAGCATTTTTTTTTTTTTAGATTAAAGAAATGCATGAAAAAAATATACACAAAGCATATCTAAAATCTTTCCAAAGGTCAAGAAGAGAATTTCAGAAGCTGAACTTTCAAGGTTTTTCCTGCTTCTATAACAGGGGTAGGGAACTCTGGTCCTCGAGAGCCGTATTCCAGTCGGGTTTTCAGGATTTCCCCAATGAATATGCATTGAAAGCAGTGCATGCATATTCATTGGGGAAATCCTGAAAACCCAACTGGAATATGGCTCTCGAGGACTGGAGTTCCCTACCCCTGTTCTATAACAAGATAACCTCTTCCTCATAGTTCTTCAATTTCTTATTTTGGTAGCCAAGACCTTTCTTCTTTTATTTCTTCTTCTGTTTTAAGTGACTTTGTAATAGAAAAACCAAAAAAATATTTTTGGAACTTTTACACAGAAGCATTTAAAAAGAGTAGACCTAGAAAGGAGGAAAAAAAGATAAGGGCCTATTTATCTTATATTGATAGGATAAGCTTGAAAAGATGACCTTGAATCATAATTATTCTAATGAGCTCCAATATTTGCCTTTAACAAGTGAAACTATAATCAAACCAGTTTCTGAAAGCTCTACTAATGAGCATTTCCTTTGAAGCAAAAATATGGTTAACTTTAGTCTGCAGGAGGTGAACTACAGTAAGAGGCCAAATGACAACTCATTAGCTGACCTAGGGAGAGACTCATTTGAATGTGTTTGATAAAAATTGCAAGCCTTTCTATTTAAATTGCAATCAATGTTGTTTAATACAAATAATATGATTTTTGTTTTAAAGTTGGGGCACACTGTTAGAAGGACTTCAAAGTCATGGAACAAAGTTTGTTTACGATGCTCACTTCGTAAGATCTATATAGCATTCAGAATTAATGATTTTATAATTGTTGCCAAAATATATCCTGTCTAAAATCAATCGGTCCCTTTGTTTACTTGTGCAAATAGCTGTGTTTTTCAAATCATTGAAATGTCAAAGCTTTTAGTGCTGGAAATATATAAAACCACTATTAATTAGGATTCATTAGTGGAGGGGGTTAGTCTGTAAAACTAGCCTTGTTCTTGAAAACATCCATTGGAATTGCTATCATCCATTCAAAGGTAATAGAGAATTTCAAAGGTCTGTTCTATTGCTGCACCTCATAACAGTTTTCTCATCAAGTAGAATAAAAGAAAAATCTCTGTGCTGCTCATTTAAACAAATTGAAGACTCGTCGTTTGACATAAAGGCGCAGTTTCCTTCCATTTGCAAATGTTTGTGTGGGAGACTTGATAGACAGAAACTACTACTACTTATCACTTATATAGCACTGAAAGGCGTAAGCAGCACTGTTCATTTTGACATTTATAGACAGTCCCTGCTCAGAAGAGCTTACAATCTAACTTGGACAGACGGACATGACATATAGGATTGGGGATGCAGAACCCAAGGTGAGAGGAGTTAGGGATTTAAAGCACTCTCAAAATGGTGGGCTTTTAACTGGGCTTTGAACACTGCCTGAGTCAGAGTCTGCCTTAGGGATTTGGGCAGCTTGTTCCAAGCATATGATGCAGCAAGGCAGAAGGGGCGGAGTCTGGAGTTGGCAGTTGAAGAGAAGGGCACAGATAAGAGGGACTTACCAGCTGAGCAGAGCTCACGGTGTGGGGGGGGGGGGGGAGATTATAGGAGGAGATAAGTGAAGAGAGATAGTGAGGGGCAGCTGAGTGAGTGCATTTATAGGTCTGTAAGAGGAGTATGAATTGTATTTAGAAATGGATGGGAAGCCAATGAAGTAACTTTAGGAGAGGAGTAACGTGAGTATAGTGGCTCTCCCGGAATATAAATCGTGCAGAAATAAACTCTATCACATACCCCATGCAACCCAACCTTAAGATACTAGGAGTGATAATAGACAGAGGCTGTACCATGCAACTACAAATCAACAACAGTCCAGAAATCCTTCACAGACATGCATAACCTAAGACAAATCCGAAAATACTTTGACAGAAAACAATTCAGGCTCCTGGTCCAGTCCCTAGTCTTGGGACTTCTAGACTACTGCAACATCCTATACCTACCTTGCTCCACAATCATGATAAAACAATTACAAACAGTGCAAAATACAGCTCTCAGACTGATCTATTCACTGAACAAGTACAACCACATCACCGCCACAAACCTTGACACACACTGGCTCCCAGTACAAGCACATATACTTTTCAGATTCTATTGTATACTATTCAAAGCCCTTTATGGTAATGAACCAACCTACTTGAATGATCACCTAACCCGAAACAACATATCCAGACCAAGGAGAACACAGGCATCCTTTACTCAACCCCCCCACCCCACCAATCAAAAGCATACAATGAAAGAAAATGTACGATGGCCTACTGGCCACTCAAGCAGCAAAACTAGACCACCACCTCTCCAACCTACTGATCACACCAGACTACAAAATCTTCAGGAGAGAAATAAAAACCATGTTGTTCAGGAAATTTATCAAGAGAAGCTAATGATATAACCGGTCACTTCAATCTATACCTGGATCCTAACGTTCCAACTAAATATCTATCTTGTAATTACACTGGATATGTCCAGAACACCTCTTTTGTAATCTGCTTAGAACCACAAGGTATTGGCGGAATAAAAGACACTAATGTAATGTTAATCAGATCACTCTACAGTGCAAACCATTTATGGAGATACAGAATGGTTCAAGATCAAAAAGAGCACAAAACAAGGATGCATCCTCTCTCATTTTCTTTTCAACCTCTATGTAGACGTAATCATGAGGAAGCTGGACTTTGATGATTTGAGTTTTGGGGTGAAATTAGGTGAAAGAATCATCAGCAATCTGAGCTACGCAGATAATATTATCCTGCTGGCAGAGAGTGAGAAGAACGTCAAGAAGTTGATCCTGAAGCTGAAAGCAGAAAGCAAGAAGATGGGACTTTACTTGAAAATCAAGAAGACCAAAATCATGACTACCTCCAACAAAAAAGTCCACATAAAGATTAACAATGAAGAAATAGAAGTGGTTGACAGATTTGTTTTCCTTGGGTCCCTCATTGATCAAAGTGGTGGTTCAACAGCAGAGATCTAGCGTTGATTAGCACTGGGGCTTCTTCATAGTTCATGCATCGAGAATTCAGGAAGTTGTTCTCATCTTTCCTGGCTGCTCTTTGGAAATCAGCATTGAGTCACCTCGCCTCATTTAACTTGCCCTTAGCCTTTGCCTCTCTCATCTTATTAGCGATTTGGAGGGTGGTTGTATTTAACCAGTTCCTACCACATACTGGCTTCTTGTATGGCATAAGCTTTTGAGCAATTTCAGTAATGATTCCTTTTATCTCTGCCCACAATTCTTCTGGGCCCCCTCCTCTGGTTACTCACTTCAATTGCATACAACACAGGGATCTCACTGACATCAAACTTCCTCTGCATGTCTGGATGCTTGATCTTGCAGGCTCAGACTATACAAGATCAAGTATCCAGACATGCAGAGGTTTCCATTACCAGTGGATTATTTTTGTGCTTTTGGTTGGAGAAGGGTGAATGTGCCCTTTGCCCCTCTTCTACTGTTTGTTACACTTTTGATGGCAGTGCTATTGTCCCTATTCAAGTTGGCTGCCAACAAGTTTTAAGTAGTTTTCATGAAAGTGAACAGAAAGTCCTAGTGCCATTCTAAAATCATTTTTCACATCAATCCAAACTTCCAGTATTGTCTATGAAATCACATATAGAGCAATCCTTACTCTCATTTAAGGATATACCCGATCCTCAGAGGGTTAAGTTACCCAATGGTTCATGTGACAAAAATCACCGAACCCAATCTTCATGGGATCAAACGTGCTTTTTTATATTTTTTTATATACTATTTTAATTTTAACCTTTGATATATCATTGAAATTTATTACTTAACTTAGGTAATTTTTAGGGGAGCGCCTCCACCAACATGTCCATGTTTCATACGCTTTCCTCAGGGTCGAGGATCCCTAATAAATCTAAAAAGTACATAAATACAAAATGTTACCCAAAGAGAAACGTTTAAGGCACGCATATGGATCCCCAGATTAACACCTGGTTTTCTTCTAACACTTACGACTTTAGTATTAAAAATAAATTATTTCATGTTTGAAAATGAATATTTCTTACAAATACATGGCATTGCAATGGGAGCGTCTTTAACCCCATCGGTGGCCACCAGATACGTAGTAGATATTGAAGAATGCTTTATATACAAACATCCTTTATTCCAATATGTGAAATTGTGGAAAAGATTTCTAGATGATATTATATTCATATGGTCAGGATCCAAAGAAGAATTATTGCAGTTTACAAGATGGTTGAATACAATTGATCCATGTATTCAATTTACGGCTACGATACATCAACATGAAATGGACTTTTTAGACATTCATATTAGAAAAATACAAGATACTTTTCAAACTTCTTTATATCGGAAGAAAACAGACAGAGCAAGCTTTTTAAATTATCATAGTTTTCACCCTCGGGGACTGAGATCGAATCTCCCTGTTAGCCAATTTTTGAGAGTTCGCCGTCTCTGTTCCTCTATGGCTGACTACAAAATACAGGCTAAACATTTGTGGCAACGTTTTTCCCAGAGGGATTATCCCAAACACATTATAAGAAGGACATATCCAAGAGCAAAATATGCCAACCGTGATCTACTGTTACAGCCAAAAAGACAAAGTGCAGTAATTGATTTGATCTATGTACAGAAATATACCACACTTTCTATGAAAATAAAACAAATATTACTTAGGCACTGGCATGTGATTCAATTGTTGGAAGATATGCCTGAAAGCCCTATGTTTGCATTTCAGATACACCGCAACATGGGTGAAATACTCCATAGTCCTATAACATCCAGTCAACGTGGTTACCATACGGGATGTGGTAACTGTCAATGGTGCCCGTTGATGATTTCGGGGGACACTTGGATACATCCAACTACGGGAATTGAAGTTATATCTAAGGAAGTTACTAATTGTGCCACCACAAATGTTATATACCGGTATATCATTCAATGCCCTTGTGATAAAGTCTATGTGGGAAAGACCCAGATATCAATCAAGATGCGCTTAAATGAGCACAAGTCTAGAGTCCACACAGAGACAGATACAGCACCTATAGTTAACCATTGGATAACTGAGAAACATACATGGCAGGATATAAAATGGTGTATAATATACATAGTAAAAATAGGGATGGAGGGTGGGAACTATAAAAAAAGCCCTTAATATTAAAGAACAAAAATTGATTTATTTACTAAATACTTTATCACCAAATGGATTAAACGAGGAAATTGACTGGATGTCTCTAATTTGAAGTTAAATTTGTTATTAAGGAGGGTTATAACAACGTAGTAGCTATAGTATTGGTCACTTCCAGTTGAGCATATGACGATCGGCCCCAGCTGATTTTAACTAAGGGGTTTAAAACCGGAACTGACGAAAGACGCTTTCAAACAACATGAAAGCTTATCGAGAGGAGTGGTTTCTGTAAAGCATGATAGTAAGTTGAAAAACTGTTTGATTTAATTTATGATTATAAGATCTATATCTTGACTAGCAGTAGAAAACGATTAATAATATATAATAAGATATTCTCTTTGGGTAACATTATGTATTTATGTACTTTTTAGATTTATTAGGGAGCCTCGACCCTGAGGAAAGCGTATGAAACATGGACATGTTGGTGGAGGCGCTCCCCTAAAAATTACCTAAGTTAAGTAATAAATTTCAATGATATATAGAAGGTTAAAATTAAAATAGTATATAAAAAAATATAAAAAAGCACATTTGATCCCATGAAGATTGGGTTCGGTGATTTTTGTCACATGAACCATTGGGTAACTTAACCCTCTGAGGATCGGGTATATCCTTAAATGAGAGTAAGGATTGCTCTATATGTGATTTCATAGACAATACTGGAAGTTTGGCTTGATGTGAAAAATAAGATTGGATTCCAGTTTAAGGTATAGCCACTACAACATTTTATCTAAAATCATTGGCACCATAGACCTCAATGGGGATGAATGAGACAAATTCACAGATGATTCATTTTATGAAGACTAACCCAAAAAGGTTAAGGGATGTATACTAACTGAGAAAAAACAAATTTGGCATTCCATTTTCTAATGTGACACCTTGAAAATGACATTTAATTTTATGCATATAATTAATAATGGGCTGAAATAAAGGCAGGTTATGAAATGTTTCAAGTTTCAAGTTTATTTAAAATTTCTTATACCGCCCAATCAGCCTTCTAGGCGGTGTACAAATTCATAAAAACATAAAACAAACTTTAGCTAAAATACAAGTTTAAGCTGACATTACGTCACCAAACTGTAACTTTTAATAACTTTCGAAGACTTTTAAAAACAAAGACAAACAGGAATAAAAGGTAAAAAGGCAAGAGAACAATTAAGGAAAAAACAATAGGACAGGCATCAATAAATATTGTTGAACTCAATAATGTTGAACTCAATTGCCCTTAAAAGGACAGTTAGGTCTCAAAGTCATCAAGGAAGAGAAATGTCTTTAGCTTCGTCTTAAAATTATTAAGAATTGATTCTTCGCATAAGTAATTTGGGATACTATTCTAAAGAGAGGGGGCAGTGACAGAGAAGATAGTAGACCTCATTGTATTTATACACTTCAGTGACAGAATAGAGAAAAGGTTATTAGCTGTCGATTTTAGGGTCTTAGAAGGATTATAAGGAGTAAGAAGATTATTAATAAATTCAGGTTGATTGTTTTGTCTGGTCTTAAATGTTAGAAGAATTTTGTAAGTGATTCTGTGTTCCACTGGCAACCAGTGGGCTTCTTGCAAAAGTCGGATTTCTTTGCATTGAATATAATCTTTACAGCTGTGTTCTGTATTATCTGGAGTCTTCTTATTTCTTTTTTAGTTATGTCTTTATAAAGGGCATTACAATAGTCAATGCACGAAATCACGAGAGAATGAATCAAAATGTTCAAAGATGCGGCATCTAATAGTTTAGATAATGATCTGATCATACATTGCCTTAGTTTGCAAACATTTTAGCAAACTTTTTATGAGGCAAAACAGCTAAATACAGAAATAACAAAGAAGTGTGTTCCAAATATGTCCTTGATTGTATGCTCGATTGTAACTTGCAATAGTTCAGAAATACTTTGCTTTTCCTCCGTGCACCAACGAACGTCCTGATATTGTCACTTTATTCTTGAGAATATAAGATTACTCTCTGACTGTATTTTAATTTTACAGCTTGTAATTGCTTAATACATTTTTTTTAAATGCAATCGGATGTTAATTGAACCATAAAACATGATTATATTGTTAAAAACTCAAGGCTTAGATTGATCTATAGAAATAGCCTTTCAGGGCACAACCTAGACATTCGCTGCGGGTGTAATGTGATATGTATATTAAAATACACAAATAAAAAAGGAGTCTCATAAACAGAGTATTTCTCAAAAGGTTAAATTCTTACAATTAGAATTTAGCAATTAACTACAAGTTTTATTTCTATTAAAGCTGCAATTCCCTATATATATATATATATATATATATATATATATTCATTGAATTTTTAAACATGAAGGTAAATACAAATGTATTTGCACTGCACAGTGAATCATTTCCACAAGCAGATGATTCTTCCTCTCTGTAACACTATAGTACTCAAATGTTCCATTATAATGTTCCTCATTAAAACAGCGGTGTAGGAAAACAGCTATATTGTTATGGATATTCATGTCAAAAGATTGTTTCTACAGCAGTAGACCTTAATCAGCAGTTGATGCATCTTCCCATGGTTATTTAGTTATAAATTTCAGTAATGTGTTATGTATGCTAAGTAGTGCTCTAAGCCCCTCTTTTACTAAGCCTGATAGTGGGGGTTGATGCAATAAATGCTCTAATGCTTAGCAGGGTTTAAAAAAGGTTTGGATAATTTCCTAAAAGAGAAGTCCATAGGCCATTATTGAGATGGCTTGGGGAAAAAGAACTTAGGTGGCTTCAAATGATCCAAAATACCACACTTAAAATCATCACTTAAATCCAGGAAGTTTGATCACATCACCCCCTTCTGAAGAAAGCTCATTGGCTCCCAATCTCATAGAATAACCTATAAAATAGCTTTGCTAACACTGAAAGTTCTAATAGCGAAGGTCCCAAGTTTCTTTGACAAAATCCTAATTCCACATACTCCAGCAAGATCACTCAGATCAGCTACTCAAAGTTTACTGTTTGTACCCCCTTTAAAGGCCATTAACACATATCGGTAATAGCTCCTTCAATCTGGAATTCTTTACCTGTCCACTTAAGAGAAGAAAAAAATCTAGACAAGTTTAAAGGAGCCTTAAAAAGCTTTTTATTTAAAGACGCTTTCGAGTTGTAATCCCAACCAGCTCCTTAAATACAAGCTTTAGTTTGTACCTTATTCCTGCACTGAATTTAAAGAAACATGAAAGGACTCCCATTTCCTCATACTCTACACTTTTATGTTTTCTCTCCTTAAATTATTGTATTTCTCCCCTCTTACACAATGTTTCCAGTACGTCAGTCTTTGTTAGTTTGCATTTTATACTTACCCCCATTTATTGTATTGTACATTGCCTAGAAGTTATGATATATGATTAATCAAATTTTTAATAAAAATTGAAACTTGAAAATTGACTAGGAATAAGCAACATAAGATCTAGCTAGGTGCTTGGGACCTAGGTTGGTCACTGTTGGAAGCAGGATATTGGGCCTGATGGATCTTTAGTCTGTCCCAGTATGGCAATTCTACTTGCATGCTCCTGCCTTCTGATATATAATTATGTTACACGTATGTTTGTTTACTCCTACTTCATGCTCTTGATGTAACTTCACTGCATTCCTGCAGCCTCTCTTGTAAACCATCTTGAACTGAAAGTTATGACGGGATATAAATAAAGCTATTATTATTATTATTTAATTCTTATGTTCTTAATGGGCATCGGAGCACTTGCTAGTGCCACTTTGTAAAAGGGAGCCTAAATGTGCTAGATAATACCTGATACTCCAAGGAAGAAGACATGACATTGCAATCAGCTTTTATTTACGCCCTGTTTCCTCATAGAGATTTCCTGATGTGCTCTTAATACTCACAGTAATTAAACAATAATGATTTAACAAAATAAAACATGCTTTTGAGAATTTCCAGTGACATTCCTTGTCCCTAGGAAAAGAGAAGATTCTGGCCTAATTTACTTAACTGCCTTCCATGTCTTTAGCCTTTCTGATTTATAGAAATCCCAAATAATTATTGCCTGAGGTTGTGCTGGTGTGAGAGGTTTTGTTTTTTTTTTGGGGGGGAAGAGCAGAGGAACTGGACGTGTTAAAGTATTTTTGTTATATTTGTTGAGATTCCACCCTGTGACACTGTACACAGTATATTTTGATGTGACATGTTAAAAAGACTCTTGAAGCAGGTCTTGCTGGCTGAAACATGTACATGTCGAGTCATTGAAGCTAATAAAGAGCACTTGTTTTTGGACATCTCTACTGTTTCCTTGTGTGCTACTGATTTGTGGAAGTGATTCTCCTGTTTTGTTTTGTTTTGCAGCAGTGCTTCTTGTGAAACTGACCATGTCAGCTAAGCCTCCATTGGCTCAGGTACAAGTTTAGGGTGTGAGGGTTCCAGGGATAGGAAATACTACTATCGAACAAAACATGCCTTCAACTACAACTGGAAAATGAATAAATACATATTAAAATGTACAATCCAAACTAATAAATGTATTCCCAACCTCACTCATCAATCTTAAGAAAAAAAAAAAAAAAAAAAAATCAATCCTCTTCATTCTATAAATTGGAGCCTAAATATAAAGAGCTATTAGGGCTCCTTTTATAAAGGCACGCTAGGGCCTTAACGCGTGAAATAGCTTGCGCTAAATGCCGCGCGTAAGCCGCTACCGCCTCCTATTGAGCAGGCAGCAGATTTTCAGCTAGCGCACGCTATGGCGTGCGCTAATCCGGTTCATGCGCTAAAACTGCTAGCGTACCTTCCTAAAAGGAGCCCTTAGTGTGCCAAATTTATAAACTACCGTATTTGCCAGCGTATAAGACGACTTTTCAGTACCTTAAAATCCTCCCCAAAGTCGGGGGTCGTCTTATACGCCGGGTACTGTTTACATGCCTTTACTTTACATGCCCTAACATCTCCTTCCTTACCTCCTTACGGTGCTTACGGTACTAGTAAACCTGCCGGGACATCAGCGGGGCCATGGCGGGACCTCAGTGTGACAAGGGTGCCAGCTCCTTCATCCTGCGCAGCGGGAAGCAGCGGCGCTCTGGCCCCACCCCTTTTCTCTTTACTACGTCTCTCGCACATGCGGCCGTGTGTGGAGTCTAGCCCTTAAGGAAGTTGCGGGGGCGAACAGGAGGCTTTTGAAGGCTTTTAAAGGGAAACTGTCATGCCAGCAAACTTGCTAGGGACTTGCCCGGCACTTGCTCTCTCCCTCTATGTGTTATCTTCCTTCTATCATTGACAGTTTCAGTTTGGTTAACAGTTTAGAAAACAAATAGCATGGCAGCTCCCATGGGTTTATTGTTCTATTCAGCTTTAGTGAATTAATTAAAATTGTTGAAATAAATTCTGATGTTCTTTTAAGTTTTATTTGTTGTGCAGAAGGTGTGCGGAAGAAGGGGTAGTCTTATATGGCGAGTATATAACAAACTCTATATTTTAACTGTAAAAGTTGGGGGGTCGTCTTATACGCCCAGTCGTCTTATACGCCGGCAAATACGGTACTAGCATGTACGATTGGTATGTCAGAAGCAGGAGTTTATATGTGATTCTATGGGACATTGGAAGCCAATGGGCCTTGATTAGAAGAGGTGTTACAATTTAAAAATTTACTGTGTACTCTCTCATGACATTTATATGATACAAAGCTGATTACTACTTTCAGATTACCCTATTTTTGGCGACTAATATATTACTGTTTATGTAGGCATTTAATTTTGTTTCTCTTGAATCATAAATATGGTAAGCGGAGAAGCGGAGACTTAGAGGAGACATGATAGAAACCTTCAAAATCCTGAAAGGCATAGAGAAGGTAGACACGGACAGATTCTTCAGACTGTGGGGAACCGCAAGTACAAGGGGGCACTCAGAGAAATTGAAAGGGGACAGGTTTAGAACAAATGCTAGGAAGTTCTTCTTTACCCAGAGGGTGGTGGACACATGGAATGCGCTCCCGGAGATTGTGATAGGGCAGGGCACGCTACGGGGGTTCAAGGAAGGTTTAGATAAATTCCTGAAGGATAAGGGAATTGAGGGGTACAGATAAAATTAGAGGGTACAGATAGATTTAGAGATAGGTTATAGGAAAAGGCAGGGACCAATTAACAGGTCGTGAACCTGATGGGCCGCCGTGGGTGCGGACTGCTGGGCACGATGGACCTCTGGTCTGACCCAGCAGAGGCAGCTCTTATGTTCTTATGTTCTTAATACTATAGCACACCTTACCCACTACTTGAAGCTATGTTTATTATACAGCTATGATGAGCTTATAAGATTGACTTTGCCTTGTTGATGCTTCATATTAGCTATGCTGTATTTGCTTATTGCTGACGCAGAGTTAAACATGTATTTCCAAGCATATACATCTTGTACAGTAAAGTGAGATCACACAACATATTAAATTAACATTCCAAAATTAATATTACTACAAGGAACTTCTAATCTAGCTGATCTCACACTAGTCCTCAATATTATTAGATCCATAATTAAGAGTAGAACAAATATAATTCAAATTAGTTAAATAAGAAAAAAAAATCCTTTTCTGACTAAAGTGCAGGGAATTAACCTTAAATAGACGTTATGTTGTTATTATTCCTTTTTCTAGACGTTTCACTGAGATAAAGCTAATCAGCTGAGATGGCTCTGTAAATATATACTTAAATGATAAATATCTAACTACACATTTACATGGATATCTCAAAAAGAAAATACCCCCTATTTGAGTCACTCCAGGCTTAAGAATTAAAAATTCTTTCCTTCTTTTCTGAGTCTCTCTAGAGACATCAGGATAAATCTGAATATGCTGCCCCAGGAAGTCTTTGGATCTGTTTTTGAAGAAAAGTTTTAATATCCAATCTTTGTCTGGAGCCAAAGCGACAGACAACAAGAGAGTAGCTGGAACAGCCAGTTCCCTATCTGATTGTTCCAGTATTGCCGAAATGTCCATTGACCTCTCCCGGGGTTCCTCAATTTTCCCTTCTTCTTTGCAGCTTACTGGACCGGAGTGGAGTTGTGGGGTGTCCCGTGCTGACCCCGGAGTGAACGGCGGCGGCTTTTCCTTTCCTCCTGGCTGGCTGGCGGTGCATGCAGGCACTAGCAGAGACGGACCCCTGACGTCACCGGGTCCGTCTCTGATATTACTTAAAGCAGCCGCTGCTGTGACTGTGCTGGGAGCAGCTTACTGGACCGGAGTGGAGTTGTGGGGTGTCCCGTGCTGACCCCGGAGTGAACGGCGGCGGCTTTTCCTTTCCTCCTGGCTGGCTGGCGGTGCATGCAGGCACTAGCAGAGACGGACCCCTGACGTCACCGGGTCCGTCTCTGATATTACTTAAAGCAGCCGCTGCTGTGACTGTGCTGGGAGCAGCTTACTGGACCGGAGTGGAGTTGTGGGGTGTCCCGTGCTGACCCCGGAGTGAACGGCGGCGGCTTTTCCTTTCCTCCTGGCTGGCTGGCGGTGCATGCAGGCACTAGCAGAGACGGACCCCTGACGTCACCGGGTCCGTCTCTGATATTACTTAAAGCAGCCGCTGCTGTGGTTGCGGCCGCAGCCGCGCGGCCGCAGGGCGTGGCCGAAGGGGCGTGCCCTAAGGGGCACGCAAGGCCCCTTGGGAGCCCCTTAGGAGCCACGTGGAGACCGGGAGCCGGTAGTGGGAAATTTATATGGATTATTTAGATCCGGATCAGATCCTGCTCCCTATTATTGGATCCAAGAAGTATATATTCCTTAACTGCTGCAGTGAGGACGGCGTTGAAGTTTTTCTCTTTTCTTCTTTTTCTTAATAATGCCAAAAAGACGAGGAAGGAACGCCGGAGGAGCCTCCCGGCGACCCTTAACTCCAGTGGTTACTATTGATGATTTTCTCCGACGCCTACAACGGGAACAAGAAGGGTCGGGTGCTAGCTCATTGGGGATACCCCCGGAGAGTAGTACGGTGGGCTCCCCTGAGCATGAAGTCACTCTTAGCCCCGACGTTAGGACGCCACCCCTCCAACCCACGCCGCAAGCTACTAGCTCTCCACGGGACCAGAATCCACCTGAGGAGGTGGCTAGTTCTTTGTCCACAGAGGCTAGTATGGAGGGCTCGCTGAATATGACAACGGGACTTGCGACCGGGACAACAACAGAGGTTGGAGGAATACAAGACCACACTGAGGTAAAGCTAATTTCTGAACATTTAGATACTACACCATTACAACTTTTTTCACCTACAAAACCTCCTACAGTCACACTCGAAGCATTATGGGACTTGGTAGTGAATTTGGGGAATTCCTTAAATCCTCAAATAAAAAGTTTGGATAAAGAATTAAAAGAACAAAAGGAAGAAATAAAAGTTTTAAAGCAGGATATGTTACAATTTAAAACTGAGACACAAAATACAAATAAGGAGTTAATCTTACTGAAACAAAATCAAGATATGTTGGTTAAAGATAATATATTACTCAGGAAGAAGTTGGAAGTGCAGGAGAATAATGGTCGTATAAATAATTTGAGATTTATAAATTTTCCAAGAATCCTGTCAACTTCTCCTAGAGAAATGGTGAAAAGATATTTTATGGAAATTTTGGAAATTCCTGAAAACTCCTTACCTCCTCTTACAAGAGTGTATTACCTACCTGCTAAGCCCATATCCAAAGAAGAAGGGAAAATTGAGGAACCCCGGGAGAGGTCAATGGACATTTCGGCAATACTGGAACAATCAGATAGGGAAATGGCTGTTCCAGCTACTCTCTTGTTGTCTGTCGCTTTGGCTCCAGACAAAGATTGGATATTAAAACTTTTCTTCAAAAACAGATCCAAAGACTTCCTGGGGCAGCATATTCAGATTTATCCTGATGTCTCTAGAGAGACTCAGAAAAGAAGGAAAGAATTTTTAATTCTTAAGCCTGGAGTGACTCAAATAGGGGGTATTTTCTTTTTGAGATATCCATGTAAATGTGTAGTTAGATATTTATCATTTAAGTATATATTTACAGAGCCATCTCAGCTGATTAGCTTTATCTCAGTGAAACGTCTAGAAAAAGGAATAATAACAACATAACGTCTATTTAAGGTTAATTCCCTGCACTTTAGTCAGAAAAGGATTTTTTTTCTTATTTAACTAATTTGAATTATATTTGTTCTACTCTTAATTATGGATCTAATAATATTGAGGACTAGTGTGAGATCAGCTAGATTAGAAGTTCCTTGTAGTAATATTAATTTTGGAATGTTAATTTAATATGTTGTGTGATCTCACTTTACTGTACAAGATGTATATGCTTGGAAATTTTGTAAAAAATTCTATAAATAAATAATAAAAAAAAAAAAAAAAAAAAAACATGTATGTATAAGTATTGTTTTCTTTTTCTGTATTGTTGCCTATAATTCCAATAAAAAGATTTGAACTAAAAAAAAGTTTTGAAATGCACTGTTAATATTTGAAAATTAAAGATTTTTTTTTTAAAAAGAAGAGGTGTTACAAGATCAAATTTTCTTGCATTTTCAATAAGCTTTACTGCAGTGTTTTGAATGATTTGCAGGCGTCTGAGCTCTTTTTGAGCGATTCCTTTGAAAAGGAACGTTGCAATTTTCCAACAAGATAACAAGAGAATGAACAAGGATGTTTCTTGAACCCAGCTTGTCCTCGCAGGAACTCATTTTCCCATCCTGTTCCCATGAGTTCTTTTCCTGTCCTTGTCCCATCCCTGCAAACTCTGCCGTCATCTGCACAAGCCTCAAACACTTTAAAATCATAAGTGTTCGAGGCTTGTGAGGTTAAGGCAAAGCTTACATGTAAGTATAGGACAATTCGTGGGGACGGAAGTTGAGTTCCTGCGGGGATGGAAAAAAGTGTGTCCCCATGTCAGGCTCTACTTCACATTATTTACCTTCCTAAATATACTACTGGCATATTGACTGAGGGCTCTTTTTTTACCAAGGTGCGCTAGTGTTTTTGGCGCACGCGGTAACCCCACGCTACATGCCAAGAACTAACGCCAGGTCAATGCTGGTGTTAGCGTCTAGCGTGCAGCCATGCAGTGTGCGCTAAGTGCACATTAAAACCGCTAGCGCAGCTTAGTAAGCGCTGAATCTTAGCTCTCACCTATTCCCTTTGAATGCCATCTGTGTTAGTATACTTACAGACTCTAGATAATTCACTGTTCCCCAGAGGTTAAAATGGCTGGAGTTGGAGCTAATAAATAATCCCTATCCAACATCTTGGAGCTCTGCTGTCAGCTTCCCAGGACTGAAGTTTGGCATTTTATCTCTTTTTTCAGATACTTTGCTTCCAAAAGTTCACGTAAGGCCAGAATTTATTTCATTTCCTCTGTGACTTTTCACGTAAATCATACCTTATCCAGATAATGGCTTATCTGGGGCTGGTCATAGAGATTCAGCAATACTATCCAGACATTGTCACTAAATATCCTTACAGGATGCCTCATTATTATGGGACAAAACTAAAAACACTCTGCCAAGAATGTGAAGCCATTTTGCAAAATCTTAACTCCCTAATATTAGTAACATGTACTCAAGAACATAGGACCAAATAAACATAGAAATCCAAGCACTCCTATTTGGCAAAATACTACTAAATACTACTAAACATAAGAACATAAGAACATAAGAAGCGCCATCTCCGGATCAGACCTTCGGTCCATCAAGTCCGGCGATCCGCACACGCGGAGGCCCTGTTAGGTATACACCTGGCTTATTTTATAGCCAATCTCAACTCAATGTACGTTGTAAATAGTTAAAGCAGGGGTTCATTCACTCAAAACATCACAAAAACATCACAAAAACAGGACAGTTGACAAAATCATAAATAAACGGAGAAAAATAAACCTCAATTGTGGGTCGCCAGGACTACACAAGTACCAAAGCTCACCACCTCATCACGGGTTTATGAAAAAAACTCCGTACAGTTATAAATTACTTTCACACTTCAGCATCACTTTAGAAGAATGTTTATCAAAAGATTCTCAAAGGATTTGAAATCAAATGTCCTGTAATTTTCTATAAATCAGAGAGACAGCCCCAAACTAACTAAATGTATGGCAATCAGCTACAGCTGTAGATAAATAGTGGCTTTGGGTTCTCAGATGGTCAAAGGACCGAGATTTTACAAGCACCAGCTTTATCTACAAATGTAGAAACACATGGTACAGATCTAGCTTGGCTAGATATTGATAAAACTATGAAGCAAATTATTCAAATGGAGATGCAGAGTGCAAGTTTGGTTGAATATTGTAAACATGAAATCATCCCAAGGGGTCTTAGAATGAGAATAGCCCCACAAATGTTTACGGATAATAATGACTTTATTACAACTTGGAATCAGATTTTGAATCGTTGCTCTTTAGACCTAATGCTGTTACTGATCAAGACTTTACAATATAAGATTAATGAGAATAAAATAGTGTATGAAGGATTACTGGAAGAAGCACGTAAAAACACTGACTTTGACAACAAACTAACGGATTCAAACAATAAAATGGATAAATTACGAAGGGAAATTAGAACTAATAAGTTGAAAAAATATCAAAGAGACGAAAAAGACTATCAAACTGGATATGTCTATAGATGGATGAATACGAATTACAAAATGAAAAATGTGAGATTTACTACATCTGGAGATTCTTCTGAAAATCTGAGCAATGAAGGTACTTCTACATCCGAAGACCCGGATGGGGATCCGGGTCGACACAGGCAAGGGGCAGGTTCAATTCAAGGAGGCAGAGGGGTCCGAAGCAGAGGAACACATCGAGGCCGAACACGAACTCGACCCCAGAGGAAAAGGAATCAATAGTGATTAATATATCAAACCGTAATTTAACATCTGATGAAATAAATATTTTGTCAAAAGGTTTAACCTTTGTTCCAACAGTTCCCCATAACTCTTTTCAAGCTCGGATAGATTTAGAGAAATTTCTACGAAGATTAAATTTATGCTCTTTCTTTCACGAACATCCTAGTATAGAACCTGAAAAATCCTGTGTACGCCCAAAATCCAAATGGAACCCTCCGGGGCCTCCGAATCCTATTATACTAGCTTTCAAGAATCTAATGATTCAAGATTTACAACGAATGGATAAAGATGTTAAACAACGAAAGTATTATAATAATTTGACCGCTGCAGAATGGACAGCATTACAATCTCTACAAAAAGATCCCACAATAATAATTAGACGTGCTGATAAAGGGGGTGCGATTGTAATATGGGGTTTGGAATTATATTTAGCAGAAGCCAATAATCAGCTCTCTAAAAGAGATACATATATGAAAATGACTAGTGATCCTTCATTAGAAATATTCGAAAAAATTGCTCAAAAGAGTTCTGAAGCCTTAAAACAAGGCTTCATAACAAAAAAAGAATATATGTTTTTGACACCTCAACATTTCAAAATTCCCATATTCTATCTTCTTCCCAAAATTCACAAAGATACTCAACATCCCCCTGGACGTCCTATAGTCTCGGCTCGAGATTCCCTGTTGGAGAAGACAAGTAAATACATTGACATAAAGCTGAAGGATCACTTGATGGATATTAAGTCATACATTCAGGACACTACACAGTTTCTTAAAATGCTAAATGACATCGAACCTGATACCTTACAAAATTGTACTTTAGTTACTTTTGACGTTTGCTCGTTATATACGAGCATACCCCAAGATGAAGCCCTTCAAGTTTTGGTCAACTTATGGAATAGGCAATATAACCCTGAGAGTGGGTTTGTACTATTTTTGAAAGAACTAAGTGCCATAGCTTTGAAAAATAATTACTTTATTTTTAATGGAGAACTCTTTAAACAACTTTCTGGCATAGCTATGGGCGCATCGTTTGCCCCAACCATAGCCAATTTATACATGGCGTGGTTTGAAGAGACTTTCATCTATAAATTGATAGGATTTCAATGGGTGTTTAAATGGTGGCGTTTTATAGATGACGTGTTTGTAATTTGGCTAGGAACCCAAGTCCAACTTCAAGAATTTGCTTCAGAGCTAAATCAGTGCCACGAATCCATCAAATTTACCATGTCATCTAGTAAAAATAAAATAAGCTTTTTGGATGTCTATATACAATTGGACGGGATCCGTTTAACAACATCAGTATTTCGAAAACCAACGGACAGAAATACACTGCTAAGATTTGACAGTATGCATCCAGTACACCTGAAAACCAGTATTCCCTTTGCCCAGTTTTTAAGATATAGGAGAATTTGCAATAGTAAAGAAAATTTTCTCCAAGAAGCAAAGGTACTGGAACAAAGATTAAAATCTAGAAATTATCCAAGATCTATAATTAAGAAAGCAAAGAAAAGAGCGCTATGCAATCCCAGAGAAACATTACTGGATTACAACAAATCTTCTGAGAACAATGAACAATCAGAAATAATTCCCTGTATTATCAAACAGACATGTGCATCTCCACAGATGATTAAGAAATATAAAAAACATCTCCCACTGCTGAAAACACTTCCATGTTTTGCGAATAAAAGATTCATTTTTCCTCAATCCAGAAATAGAAACTTAAATGATTGGCTGTGTCATACATCTAAAGAAAAATTTACAGAAGAGAGTTTAGAATCTACTCTTGGACATAGCCCATGTGGACATTGCATTAATTGTAAAATTATGACCCCGCTCTCGAATTTTATAAATCCTATTGATGGGAAAAATTACATTCTCAAACATACCTCCACCTGTCAAACAGCTAACGTGATCTATATAATACAATGCCCATGCGAATTATTCTATGTGGGCCAAACATCACGCAATTTAACTATAAGAATAACTGAACATAAAAGTTGCTTAAATACATGTAAAATGACAGCTCCAATAGTGGCTCACTGTATTAAGTTAAAACACAAGTTTGAAAACCTTAGATGTTGGGTGGTGGAGAAAGTGACCCCTTCAATGAGACGAGGTGATATAAGAAATCTTTTATGGCAAAAAGAACAACAATGGATAAATCGCCTCCATACTATAGAACCATTAGGTTTAAATTCCGAATATGAGTGGCAGCCTTTCTTATGAATGCAAGGTTCATTTGCTCGGTCTGGATTGTAGAGTATATGTGGAGCAGTGAGGACTGACCTATGACCCTTCGCGTTTTTGCGATGACGTCATGACGCCCGACTCGATTCAGTTTTTAAACGAGTCGGGCGCGTATCTCGGTCTGAGGGCCATTTTGAGAGTGCCTGGCCGCCCGTTATACAGCTGACAGCGTGGAGACTACAGTGTTAAATAATCCCCTGAAGTAGCCTGTTCGCAGGCGAAATAGAAGATCTTATCTATCGGGACGAAGATGTTTCTTCAGATGAGTGTTTGACTCTCTTATACATGCTAAGATACATAATTGTTTAGCCACGCTTCTAAACGTTGCTTAGAATTTATCTACAGCTGTAGCTGATTGCCATACATTTAGTTAGTTTGGGGCTGTCTCTCTGATTTATAGAAAATTACAGGACATTTGATTTCAAATCCTTTGAGAATCTTTTGATAAACATTCTTCTAAAGTGATGCTGAAGTGTGAAAGTAATTTATAACTGTACGGAGTTTTTTTCATAAACCCGTGATGAGGTGGTGAGCTTTGGTACTTGTGTAGTCCTGGCGACCCACAATTGAGGTTTATTTTTCTCCGTTTATTTATGATTTTGTCAACTGTCCTGTTTTTGTGATGTTTTTGTGATGTTTTGAGTGAATGAACCCCTGCTTTAACTATTTACAACGTACATTGAGTTGAGATTGTTCTATATAGAATACGATTGTACCTTTATTATATTAGTTTATTTTATAGCCAACCATATCTTTATATGCCTCTCTCAAGGAGATATGCATCTAGTTTGCTTTTGAAGCCTAGGACTGTCGATTCCGCAATAATCTCCCCTGGGAGAGTATTCCAGATGTCAACCACTCTCTGTGTGAAGCAGAACTTCCTGATATTAGTCCTGAACTTGCCCCCCCTTAGCTTCATTTCATGTCCTCTTGTCCGTGTCAAATTGGACAATGTAAATAGTTTTTTCTGCTCTATTTTGTCGATTCCTTTCAGTATTTTGAAGGTTTCGATCATATCCCCACGCAGTCTCCTTTTCTCAAGGGAGAACAATCCCAGTGTTTTAAGTCGATCCTCATATTCCAGTTTCTCCATACCCTTCACTAGTTTAGTTGCTCGTCTCTGCACCCTCTCCAGCAGTTTTATATCCTTCTTTAAGTAGGGAGACCAATGTTGGACGCAGTATTCCAAGTGGGGTCTGACCATTGCCCTATAAAGCGGCATTATAACTTTCTCCGATCTACTCGAGATTCCTTTCTTTATCATGCCCAACATTCTATTTGCCTTATTTGCCGCTGCCGCGCATTGTGCCGACGGCTTCAGGGTCCTATCTATCAGTACACCCAGATCCCTTTCTTGTTCACTTTTTCCCAGAGTTGCACCTGACATTCTGTACTCGTATTCCTTATTTTTACTGCCTAAATGCATTACCTTGCATTTCTCCACGTTGAACTTCATCTGCCATTTCTCCGCCCATTTTTCTAACCGACACAAGTCGCTCTGGAGTTCCTCACTGTCCTCCTGCGATCTGATTGCCCGGCAGAGTTTTGTGTCGTCTGCAAACTTGATGATCTCACTGGATGTTCCGTTTTCCAGGTCATTGATATAAATATTAAAAAGGATCGGCCCAAGTACCGAGCCTTGGGGTACACCACTAGTCACTTTCTCCCAGTCGGAGAACTTCCCATTTATGCCCACTCTCTGCTTCCTGTTTTCCAGCCATTTGCCTATCCATCTTTGTATATCTCCCTCTATGCCATGGCTTTGTAGTTTCCTAAGAAGTCTTTTGTGTGGAACTTTGTCAAATGCTTTCTGGAAGTCCAAGTATATTATGTCCACCGGCTTTCCACTATCAATTTGCTCGTTCACGGTCTCAAAGAATTGGAGTAAATTCGTCAAACACGATTTCCCTTTCCTGAATCCATGTTGACTGGGTTTCATCAAGTCATGTGTGTCCAAGTGCTGACTGGCTCCTCCTTCGCCTAAAAGCCCTTGCTTTGGACTTTTGGGGCTTAGGCTTTTTTTAGGTTGATTATATGGTATAAGTTTAGACGTAGTGGTGGTCTTGACGTTTAAACAGCTGAACATAGAGGCAGGCCATTATCAAAAAAGACCTCCTTTTGGATGTTTTTTTTTGATAATGGACATTTTTCCTGCTTCTACATTCTACGTTTAAGACCTTAGGCCAAAAGGGGACTTAGACGTTTTTTTTTTATTATGCCCCTCCACGTGTACAAAAATACATCTATTTTGTATTTCTTTATTTATACCCCACTTTTCCCAAGGCGGGTCACAGTAAAGTACATGCACAAACAGAATCACACACAATACAACAAATCAAGCATCAATATAACATAATAATAATATAAAGCCTCCTAAAATTATATAGAGGCTACCAGCGTCTCGCATAAAAAAACTATAAATCATGCCCCATATTTCATCTTACAGAAGAGACGTTTATTCAACATTTTCCTAAAACTACTCAAACTAGATTGCTGGCGTAAATATCCCAGATGTTTATTCCACTCACGAAGACTCACACACGAAAATATGCTAGCTCTAGACACAGGTGTACAATCAAATATTCACCCAATACAAACAAAAGAGAACGTATTAAATCTGCAGCACTGAATGTAGCAAAGAATGATCCTCACTTAGTGGAGGAAAAAGCCTCAGAACCCCACCACTCCCCTCCAGAGATCGGGTAGTGGATTACCATCGGGATGAAGGGAACCTCATAGGCATAAAAAAAACCCTTCTCCAATGGGGCCTATGCTATAGCCTTATATAATACAGCGATTCCTAAACATTTAAACATGTAGCATGTAGCACTGGGATATAGGCCCAACTTTGGGTGTGAAGATTTATTGCAAGTGAAACCTGGTATAAATCCTTGCACGTAAGTTAAGTACATATCTCCTGAATTCTTTAATGAATGCCCCTAACCTGCTCATGGCCCTTCCATGGCCACACTTCTTTTTCAGTTTCACAGCAGATCGATCGTGTACCGATCGGTTTGCGACCCCTTTGTGACCCTGACCCGATTCACTTTTTTTTTTTTTTTTTTGAGTTCAATAGTTTTTTATTGAGTATTTTTAGAAAATACAGGAAGCAGTTCAAATACATGAAGTCAAAATAAAGCTTTCTGTATAAAGAGCATATAAATCTATATTTAACTATAGATGAACATAACAGTGAGAAAGGTTCCTACTATTAGTACTGCATGTGAAGAGAATATAAGAAGAAAGTGAGGGAGAACAACAGAAAAAAGGGAGAAAGATGAAAGAAAAATAAAGAAACGGAAATTAAAGAAAAGGAAGACAGGAGTGTCTACGAAGCAGAACGTACATAGGTATCTAGGAATGACCAAGGTGATTTGTTAAACTTCAAGTTCGTGAGGGTTCTGGATGTAATTTTTTTCTCATATGCATATGATTCAAATCTATGGTACATACACAGAGAGTTCCACCAAAAAGTATAGTCTAATAACGAAGATGATTTCCAGTTTTTCAGAATGTGCATGAGAGCAGTCACAAACATGGTATCAATGAGTTTAGGAGGACAATTTGATTGTGCAAAGCAGAGATGTTGAGAGCGAAGGATTACAATGTCCATAGAGATCGCTTCCGAGCAGTTAGTAATAGATTGTATGGTGCTCCAAATGCGAGTCCAAAAGGATCGGACCTGTGTACAGTGAAAAAGCATGTGGTCGAGAGTTCCTACATCTTTTAAACAGTTCCAGCAAACAGAGTCTTTTTTTAAATTGGCTTTCCACATGCGAAATGGAGTCCATACTGCATGCCACATAATAAAGAACATTGATTGTGAGACTCTAGAAGATAAAAGTGGGAGATTTGTTGAAGACCAGAAAAGTTCCCAATCAATGTCAGAAAGCGGAATAGTGAGTATAGTTTCCCAGTGTTTCATAGATTGGGGTGTAAAAGTGAAGGAATGATCTCTTAAAATACTGTAGAAAAGAGATATCGCCTTGCCTTTAAGTAGAGACAATATAGACCAATGACGAATAGTATGAGTGGAAGTCATGAAGTCAAAGCGTATATGCATAGAAGACAGTGTTTCAGTGAGTGAGAGCCATTGTGAATAAACAGAAGGAGGCAGCGAATATGTAGAGCAAATAATATCAAAAGGAACAGACAGATTTGGAGTAGACAATTGATGGGCAAACCATAGACCCGCCTGCTGCCATCTTTTCCATGAAAGGGATTTGCCATGGTTTTGAATTTTAAAGTTATTCCAAAGGGACATGAGTGGACTATCATAAACTGAGATCTCAGCCAATTTATCTAGAAGATGAAGAGCATGTTGCGTTGAACTCAGCAAAGAGTACCTTCTCAAGTGTCTGGGTATTGACACTGTTAGTAGGCAGGAGGTGTGTAAAGGCATGCATAAAAAGCTCTCCATTTCAAACCAGGCAGGAGGATCTTGGAATAGGGAGTCAGTGAGCCAGTAAGCACCATATTTAGCTAGTGAAGCAATATAATAATGATAAAAATCCGGAAAATTAAGACCACCATTAATCTTAGAGGCTTTCAGCTTGGCGAGAGCAATTCGAGGTTTTTTTTGTTCCAAATGAATTCAGATAGCTTCCTATTTAGCCATTGAAAAAATGACTTCCGGCATAGAAGAGGAAGCATAGAGAGAATGTAATTGATTTGAGGGGCCAAAGTCATTTTGACGGCTGTTATTCTACCCCACCAGGATAGAAAAAGTGGAGACCATCGAGATGTAGTATTTAGTACTATATTTTTGACTTTGGATATATTAAGATCTTGAGCATATACCGGATCTTTATGTATTAAGATCCCCAAGTATTTCACAGCTTCATGCGACCATGAGAAGGAAAAGTGAGCTAGATCTGAGGGAATAATATTATCGTTCAGAGGGAAGATCTCTGATTTCTCCCAATTAACAGAATAATCAGAGAGGAGAGAATATTGAGTGACAATTTGAATAAGGTGAGGAAGAGAGACTAGAGGGTTCCTAAGAAAGAGTAAAACTATATAGAAGGGATAAGGGATAAGAAGGGATAAGAAGAGTAAAACTATATAGAAGGGATCGAGAAGGGCAGAAAGGTGGAGGTATTGCCCTATATGTTAAGGAAGAAATAGATTCTGTTGGAATGATTACAACAGACAGGAAAGAGAAGCTGGAGTCCCTCTGGATCAAAATTCCTGGTCAAAATGGCGCAGATACAAAAATTGGCCTTTACTATCGTCCCCCAGGACAGGCGGTAGACACTGACTCAGAAATGATGGAGGAAATCAAACAAGTGTGCAGGACAGGCAATGTAGTTATATTGGGAGACTTCAATCTCCCAGGAATAGACTGGAAACTAGGAGCCTCCAACTGCGGCAAGGAGGCCAAGTTCCTGGAGGTGCTAGGGGATTGCTTCCTGGAGCAAATGGTAAAAGAGCCGACAAGAGGCGACGCCATCTTGGACTTAGTCTTAAATGGTCTCAAGGGACCGATAACAGAAGTAGAAGTCAGGGCTCCATTGGGAACGAGTGATCACAATGTAATCAACTTTAAACTGGACATCGGGAAAAGGAAACATGCCAAAACCTTAACCACCACCTTAAACTTTAAAAAGGGTAAATACGATTGCATGAGAGCCATGGTAACAAAACGACTCGAGAAGATGGTGGACAAACTTGAAACAGTAGATCAGGCATGGTGCCTATTGAAAAATACTATTGCAGAAGCACAAGATCTCTACATTCCGAGGATTTCTAAAGATCGGAGAACTAAAGGCAAAGGAGAACCGGCATGGCTTACCATACAGGTGAAGGAAGCCATAAAAGAAAAGAAGGACTCTTTCAAAATATGGAAATGCACGAAGACAACCGAAGCCTGGAACAAACATAAAGATGATCAGAAGAAATGTCACAAAGCGGTGAGGGATGCAAAACAGGACTATGAGGAAAAAATAGCCCGGGAGGCCAAAAACTTCAAGCCCTTTTTTAGATACGTGAAGGGGAAAAAACCTGCAAAAGAGGCAGTGGGACCCCTGGACGACAAGGGAATAAAAGGGTACATCAAGGAAGATAAACAAATCGCAGACAAACTAAATTCCTTCTTTGCCTCCGTCTTTACGAAGGAGGACACCTCAACAATACCTGAAGCGGAGAAACTGTTTACAGGAGAAATAGAGGACAGCCTCACCACAGTTGAAGTGAACTTGGATCAGATATACTACCAGATCGACAAACTTAAAAGTGACAAATCCCCTGGACCGGATGAAATTCACCCGAGAGTCTTGAAGGAATTGAAGGTTGAAATCGGAGAGTTATTGCAAAAACTTGCAAACCTGTCAATCAGAACTGGACAGATACCAGACGACTGGAAGAAAGCAAACGTCACACCAATTTTCAAAAAAGGATCGAGAGGAGAACCGGGCAACTATAGACCTGTGAGTCTTACGTCTGTCCCCGGCAAGATGATTGAATCACTGATCAAGGATAGCATAGTTCAGCACTTGGACACACACGACTTGATGAAACTCAGTCAACATGGATTCAGGAAAGGGAAATCGTGTTTGACGAATTTACTCCAATTCTTTGAGACCGTGAACAAGCAAATTGATAGTGGAAAGCCGGTGGACATAATATACTTGGATTTCCAGAAAGCGTTCGACAAAGTTCCACACGAAAGACTTCTCAGGAAACTACAAAGCCATGGCATAGAGGGAGATATACAAAGATGGATAGGCAAATGGCTGGAAAACCGAAAGCAGAGAGTGGGCATAAATGGGAAGTTCTCTGACTGGGAGAAAGTGACTAGTGGTGTACCCCAGGGCTCGGTACTTGGGCCGATCCTTTTTAATATTTATATCAATGACTTGGAAAACGGAACATCCAGTGAGATCATCAAGTTTGCAGACGACACAAAACTCTGCCGGGCAATCAGATCGCAGGAGGATAGTGAGGAACTCCAGAGCGATTTGTGTCGGTTAGAAAAATGGGCGGAGAAATGGCAAATGAGGTTCAACGTGGAGAAATGCAAGGTAATGCATTTAGGCAGTAAGAATAAGGAATATGAGTACAAAATGACAGGTGCAACTCTGGGAAAAAGTGAACAAGAAAGAGACCTGGGTGTACTGATAGATAGGACCCTGAAGCCGTCGGCACAATGCGCGGCAGCGGCAAAGAAGGCAAATAGAATGTTGGGCATGATAAAGAAAGGAATCTCGAGTAGATCGGAGAAAGTAATAATGCCGCTTTATAGGGCAATGGTCAGACCTCACTTGGAATACTGCGTCCAACATTGGTCTCCCTACCTAAAGAAGGATATAAAACTGCTGGAGAGGGTGCAGAGACGAGCAACTAAACTAGTGAAGGGTATGGAGAAACTGGTATATGAGGATCGACTTAAAACACTGGGATTGTTCTCCCTTGAGAAAAGGAGACTGCGGGGGGATATGATCGAGACCTTCAAAATACTGAAAGGAATCGACAAAATAGAGCAGAGAAGATTATTTACATTGTCCAATTTGACACGGACAAGAGGACATGAAATGAAGCTAAGGGGGGACAAGTTCAGGACTAATGTCAGGAAGTTCTGCTTCACACAGAGAGTGGTGGACATCTGGAATACTCTCCCAGGGGAGATTATTGCGGAATCGACAGTCCCAGGCTTCAAAAGCAAACTAGATGCATATCTCCTTGAGAAAGGCATATAAAGATATGGTGGCTATAAATAAACCAGGTGTATACCTGGCGGGGCCTCCGCGTGTGCGGATCGCCGGACTTGATGGACCGAAGGTCTGATCCGGAGATGGCGCTTCTTATGTTCTTATGTTCTTATGTTTAAAACATCATCAGCATAAGCTGCTAATTTGAAGTCTTTATTAGAGGAGGGAATGCCTTTGATTAAGGGGCATTGTCGGATAGCTGAAAGGAAGGGCTCCAACACTAAATTAAATAACAATGGTGAGAGAGGGCAGCCTTGTCGTGTACCTCTGTGAAGGGAAAATTTATTGGATAGAGAGTTATTAATTAGAATACGAGCTGTGGGTTGGCGATATAGCGTTTCTATCCAATCCGTGAAAAATGAGCCAAAGTTATACCACTTCAGGACACGAAAAAGAAAAGACCATTCCACCCGGTCAAATGTTTTTTCGGCATCAATAGCTAGACCAATTACGGGGTCTGACATTGTTTTAGCATAAGCGTTAATATGATGAAAGAGACGCAGGTTATCTCCTATATATCTTTGTTTAATGAACCCTGTTTGATCTTTATGTATGAGAGACGGGATTACTTTGGTAAGTCTTAATGCAAGTAGTTTTGCCATTATCTTATAATCTAAGTTAAGGAGAGAAATAGGGCGGAAGTTTTTAACCAAGGTGGAGTCTCTATCAGGTTTGGGGATTACTACAATTGTGGCCTCAGTGAAATTGAATTGTTTGTTCGGAGTGGAGTGGAGGAAATCATAATATGTAAGAAGGTAAGGAGCTAGGAGGGTTCGGAATTGTTTAAAGAATTCATTAGTAAAACCGTCTGGGCCAGATCTTACAGATCACGCTACCATTTCTTTATATATATCCATATCAGCCCCACGTAAAGAATCCCCTTCTTGGCGACTGAATAACACCTTACTCTTAGATGAGGAAATTGTTGAAAGAATCAATTCTTTTACTGTGGAGTTTTTTGAAAATAACTCTAAAGATCCTGAAATCTGTCCTTCAATTATCTGGGAAGCATACAAAGCAACCCTCAGAGGCGAATTGATTAAAATAGCTTCTTAGAAAAAGAAACAGTCTATAAGAAAGGAAAAAGACTTAGAAAATTCTATTAAAGCCTTAGAATTACAACAAATGTCTAATCATTTACACGACCCAGCTACTTTCCAACGTATCCAAAATCTTAAATATGAATACAATACTTTGGTTTCATGTACAGCCCGACGTGATATCTTCATCTCCACTTCTGGTCACTACATGGGAGATAACCTTATGGGTCGGCCTTTAGCTAGATACCTTAAAACCAAATCTAAAAGACTACATATCACAACTATTCAAGATCCATCAGGTCATTTAGTCAAAACCAGATCCTTAATTTCCTCTCAATTTGAAAACTTTTATGCTTCTCTATACCAATCCGAATTAGCTGCTTCTGAATCAGATATAGATTCCTTTCTTACCTCCTTAACTCATCCGATCATATCAGACTCTGTTAAATTGGAACTAGATTCCCCTATAACTATATCAGAAATTGAAACTGCCATATCTTCTTTACCAGCTGACCCGATTCACTAACCTCATGGCCGATCCGATTCCGATCCGCGCATGCAAATGAGGGTAAGTGGCATGCAAAGCAGGAAGGACGCGATTCACTAAACATTTTCAGCAACACCAACTGGGCTGCCGATCAAAAAAGAATCGACTGGTGGGGACCAGTCGCTCACGACCTTTCCTACTCTCTGCCGACTTCTCCTGCCTTGCTGCCCTGACTCTCCTCTCACCACCTTGCTCTCTGCCCCGCAGCCCTGAAATCCAAACTTCCCCTGCTCTCTGCCCCGACTCTGGATCTCTGCTGCCTTCCCTGCAGTGCAAGCCCGAGGGTTTAAAGTGAGGCTGCACTACGGCGTGTTCCAGTACAATCCCCTACAATGGAGTCAACAGCTGGTTTCCTCATTTAAAAGGGCAGTTTTAGTTTTTCAACTAAGGTGCCCTTCTTTCAAAAAGGATGCATATACATTTGTCACTCGATAGCAACAGATCTGACACTCAGAAGTCTGCACCCCTTTTATTAAAAAAAAAAATAGCAGGCAAAGAATTAAAGCCAGCAATGAGGCAATCGGATCCTGGTGGCTACTGATTTGGGAATGGGAGCTATGGAAATGTCTGGGCCTCCCTCCCCTATAAAATGCTCTGCTCTGGCCTGGGACACGGGGGAGTAAACGGGCTCACAAAAAGTTTCAAAAATCTTCCATGCTCTGTTTGCAGGCACCCCCTTACCCCATCGCACGCTCAGGCAGCTCAACAGTGGCATTTTTGCAGCTCTGGTAAGCATGTGCAGACCATCTACAGGCAACGTAAATGGTCTGCACATGTGTGGGGATTGCTATTTAGCGATCCGTGTTGTCGGATGGAGGCGTGCCTTCGATCACCCCTATTTGCATGAAGATGGTTGGTGAATCGGTCGGCCTGCTTCCAATCACCCACGGATCGGACACGGATCTCCAGGTTAGTGAATCTAGGCCTAAGACATAAGCACACATCTTATATAATAGCGCTTAGATAGATGTGCGCGTAAATCCTAATTGGTGCTAATTAACTGCAATAATTGGTTGTTAGTTCCCAATTATTGCTAGTTATCTGCTTGTTAATTGAATTTCATGTACAAATTGAGCTCACACCCAAATCTGCAAGTACAATTTTCGGGTACTATATATAGAATTCAGAGGTATATGTACATATGTATGGTGGATTTTTCAGCCTAATATCTAAAGGGAGTTGATTAAGGAGCTACTGAAATGTTTTGCATAGGGAGCCAAGATAGAAGACATAGTGAGCCGCATCTACAGCGTGGAAGAGGAAGATACGGCAGTGGTGATCCATGTGGGAACAAACAACGTGAGAAACAGGAACTACAGCAGGGAATTACTGAAGGACCAGTTTCGGATGCTAGGAAGGAAGCTGAAGACCAGAACGCCGAAGGTAGCGTTCTCGGAGATCCTGCCGGTACCCAGGGCTGATGAGAAGAGGCAGATGGAGCTGCAAGCAGTCAATGCATGGATGAGACGCTGGTGTGAGGAAGAAGGATTCTACTTTGTGTGCAATTGGATGACATTCTGGGGGAAGAGCAAGCTATACAGGAAGGATGGACTCCACCTCACCGGAGACAGAACGAGGCTACTTGCAAGCAACATCAAGAGAGAAATTGAGAAGTTTTTAAACTAAGAAGAAGGGGAAAGCTGACAGTCGACCAAGAGTCAATGGTTCAGGAACCGGTATTCCCATGGGATACCGTGCAGGAAAATAGCGGGGAAGACTCACGGGATCTAGGGCAAGACAGAAATCCTGACGGATTGATAAGGATACAAGAGGGAAGGAAATACAAGAAAGTAACAGGCCGCAAACTCAAGTGTATGTACATGAACACAAAGAGCGTAAGGAATAAGATGGGGGAATTGGAAGCTATGGCATAACCTTAGAAACATAGAAACATAGAAAATAGACGGCAGATAAGGGCCACGGCCCATCCAGTCTGCCCACCCTAATGTCCCTCCCCTACCTTTCCCCTGTGAATAGATCCCATGTGTCTAACCCATTTGGCCTTAAAATCAGGCACGCTGCTGGCCTCAATCACCTGTAGTGGAAGACTATTCCAACGATCAACCACCCTTTCAGTGAAAAAGAATTTCCTGGTGTCACCTCGTAGTTTCCCGCCCCTGATTTTCCATGGATGCCCTCTTGTTGTCGTGGGGCCCCTGAAAAGGAAGATATCTTCCTCCGTCTCGATGCGTCCCGTAAGATACTTGAACGTCTCGATCATGTCCCCCCTCTCCCTGCGTTCCTCGAGCGAGTAAAGCTGCAATTTCTCAAGCCTTTCCTCATATGGGAGATCCTTGAGTCCAGAGACCATCCGGGTGGCCATTCTCTGCACTGACTCCAGCCTCAGTACATCCTTTCGATAATGCGGCCTCCAGAATTACACACAGTATTCCAGGTGGGGCCTCACCATGGATCTATACAATGACATAATGACTTCCGCCTTACGGCTGACAAAACCCCTTCGTATGCAACCCATGATTTGTCTTGCCTTGGATGAAGCTTGCTCCACTTGATTGGCAGACTTCATGTCCCCACTGACGATTACCCCCAAGTCTCGTTCTGCTACCGTTTTTGCTAGGATCTCGCCATTAAGGGTATAGGACTTGCATGGATTTTGGCTGCCCAGGTGCATAAATTTGCATTTTTTGGCATTGAAGTTGAGTTGCCAGGTCCTAGACCAGCGCTCCAGTAGGAGTAGGTCGTGCATCATGTTGTCGGGCATTGAATCTTCGTCCGTTGTGCATTTGCCCACTACATTACTTAGTTTGGCGTCATCGGCGAATAATGTTATCTTACCTCGAAGCCCTTCTGCCAGGTCCCTTATAAAGATGTTGAATAGGATCGGGCCCAAGACTGAGCCCTGTGGCACTCCACTGATCACCTCTGTCATTTCGGAGGGGGTGCCATTTACCACTACCCTTTGAAGCCTACCTCCGAGCCAGTTCCCAACCCATTTCGTCAATGTGTCACCTAATCCTATAGAACTCATCTTGCTCAGCAACCTGCGGTGTGGTACGCTATTGAATGCTTTGCTAAAGTCCAGGTACACGATGTCCAGGGACTCCCCAATATCCAGCTTCCATCCTTGACATCATCGGTATCATGGAAACATGGTGGAATGAGAAAACGTGTAGGACACTCTGCTACCAGGATACAAGCTGTAGCGCAGAGACAGAGAGGATCAAAAAGGTGGGGGTATTGCCCTATACATCACAGAGGGAATTGAGTCTACTGGAGAGAACACGCCGGAAACAAAAAATAATTTAGAGTCTCTATAGGTCAAAATTCTGGGAATGAATGGAACAGAAACAAAGATCAGCATCTACTACCAACCCCCAGGGCAGTCCGAAGAAATTGATGAAGAAATGATGGATGAGATTAAACACAACTGCAAAGGAGGCAACACAGTTATCATGGGTGACTTCAATTAACCAGGATTAGACTGGAACCTAGGCACCTCCAGCTGCAGTAGGGAGACCATGTTCCTGGATGCTGTAGGTGATTGCTTCTTGGAACAACTAATCAAGGAAAATATGAGAGGAAATGCGATTCTGGACTTAATTCTAAATGAACTATGAGGACCAGTGCAAGGAGTAGATGTAGAAGGGACGCTGGGAAACATATCACCATATGATCTGCTTCAACCTGGACATGGGGGCAAAACATCGATCCAAAACGACGGCCACAGCACTGAACTTTCGAAAAGGGAATTACAAAGTGATGAGACTCATGGTGGGGAAAAAGATTAAGAAGAGGATAAGCACTGTAAAAACCCTAGAACAAGCATGGTCCAATTCTAAGGACACAGTCACTGAGGCACAAAATTTATATATACCGCATATCAACAAGGGATCCAAGAGGAAAAAGAACAAGGAACCGGCTTGGCTTACTGTAGCGGTGAAGGAAGTGATCAGAGACAAGAAGACTTTGTTTACGGAATGGAAAAGGTCAAAAACGGAAGAAAACTGGAAAAAGCACAAACAACATCAAAGCAGGTGTCATAAGGCGGTAAGAGGAGTCAAAAGAGACTACAAGGAAAAAATAGCCAAGGAGGCAAAAAACTTCAAGCCGTTCTTTCGATATATCAAGGGGAAACGACCCACGAAGGAAGCGGTGGGGCCGTTGGATGACCATGGAATAAAGGGAGTGCTAAAGGAAGACAAAGCCATCACCGACAATGAACACATTTTTTTGCATCTGTATTTACCTAAGAGGATATATACAACATATCGGAAGCCGATAGGCTATACGCGAAAAAACGAAGATGGGAAACTGACTAGATTGAAGGTCAGTCTAGCCCCCAGAGACCCAGTGTTGTAATATTACAACATCACATTTAAGGCTACAAAATAAACCCTCCCCCATTTTTTTTCTTTTTAAAACTTCATGTACATTACTAATAGAACCTATTGTTCAGTTCTGCAACACCATTGGATGGTTGAATGTGTAAATAGGTCTGTTTATCTGGCCATGAAGTCATACAACCCTGTTGCCTGCTTTGGAGTATATCATCTTGTTGTTTTGGATGGGATACATCAGGACTAAAGTAAGTAAAAAGCTTGAAATTTTTTTTAATGTGATCATTAATATGTTGTAGATCATGCAGATTTTATGACATCATTGAATATACTGATTTTAAGAGATTTAGAGCTGGTTATTTCTATGTTGTAATTTTACAACAGTGGGTCAAAGTGATAGCAAGGTTTTGTCTGCACTCCCCTGAGAACCAGTGTTGTAATATTACAACATCACATTTAACGCTACAAAATAAACCCTCCCCCATTTTTTTTCTTTTTAAAACTTCATGTACATTACTAATAGAACCTATTGTTCAGTTCTGCAACACCATTGGATGGTTGAATGTGTAAATAGGTCTGTTTATCTGGCCATGAAGTCATACAACCCTGTTGCCTGCTTTGGAGTAATGATGTCCATTCCCTCTGCACACCACTGGAGTACTTTCAGAAGTTTGTGACAGAAGATATGATCAACGCTCTGGCAGATAACACAAATCAGTACAGTTTTCAGAAGAAAGGATCATCTATAAACACAAACACAAAGGAAATAGAGCAGATGATTGGCATGTATCTGAAGATGGGTCTTGTCCAAATGCCTGGAGTCCGTATGTACTGGGAAGCAGACACAAGATACAGTCCTGTCGCTGATGTAATGTCACGAAACAGATTCCAGTCTCTGTTGACATCATTACATTTTGTGAACAATCTAACCGTGTCTGAGATGGAACAAAAAAGTGACAAACTCTGGAAACTCAGACCATGGCTTGATGCTTTCAGAGAGAAATGCCTAAAAGTGGTCCCTGAAGAACATAACTCTGTTGATGAAATGATGATCCGTTTCAGGGGGAAATTCAGCAGCATCAAACAGTACATGCGTGGCAAGCCAAACCCATGGGGGTTCAAGCTGTGGGCAAGGACTGGAATCTCTGGTATACTTTGTGATTTTGATGTGTACCAAGGCAGTGTGAATGGAATATGGGCAAGATCTGAACTTGGACTATCAGGGGATGTTGTGATGAAACTTGCTTCCACACTTCCACATAGTCACAACTACAAACGCTCCACCTCCGACCTCCCTCCCTCCGCAATCACTCTAGCCGACCACTTCGCGAACAAAATCCACACTCTAAAACTGTCTCTTTCAGCTCACAGCCCCGATCCCCCACTCAACCTACGCGCAGCAGATACTGAAGGTTCAATAGCCGACATGTCCTGGACCTCCTTTGTAAATCCTGACTGGAATCTATTCCTCGAACTTTATTCTAAATACGCCAATTCCAACTGCCTATTAGATACTTGTCCTCCCACCATCATGAAATGCGCCCCCCCATCATTCAAAGCAGAACTCTTCAATTGGGTATCTCTATGCCTGTCCACGGGATACTTCCCGTCCGAACTTGGCCACATCCTCATTTCCCCAATCCCTAAACAACCCAAAGAGCCAATCTCTTCCATCACCAACTACAGACCCATCGCCAACATACCACTCTTCCAAAAACTCATGGAAGGTCTTGTCAACAACAACCTTACGAATTACCTCGACAAGTTCAATATTCTTCATGACTCCCAGTCCGGTTTCCGCCCAAATCATAGCACCGAAACCGTCCTAGCTGCCCTGACAAATTACCTCCTCCACCTGTTCTCTCTGGGTAAAAGTGCCCTGATACTTCAATTCGACCTGAGTAGTGCCTTCGACCTGGTCGACCACGACATTATGCTCAACTGCCTTGACTCCATCGGCATCTCCGGACAGGTAATAGATTGGTTCACAGGCTTCCTAACAAACCGTACCTACCAGGTCCACACTAATGGAGCCTTCTCCCACCACTGGCGTAACCCTTGTGGAGTCCCACAAGGCTCTCCCCTATCCCCCTCCCTATTCAATATTTACTTGACCCCTCTGGCACGAAGCCTAGCAAACTCTAACCTAAAATCGTTCATATACGCAGATGACATCACCATCATTGTCCCCATTACCTCACTCACTCTAGAAACGGAAAAACTCATCGCATCTATCCTCACCAAGTTAGAACTGTGGACCTCAAAACTCAAATTAAAATTGAACTCTGAAAAAACCAAAATCTTCCTAGCGAGTCCCAACCACAAATTAACAAACACTTCCCTCAGATTGAATGGGCTAGATTACCCTATCTTACCCACCATAAAAATCCTTGGAGTCATCCTGGACCGCACCCTAACCTTCGATGACCATACCAGTGCCCAGGTGAAAAAATGTTTCTGTACCCTCTGGAAACTGCGCACCATCAAATGCTACTTCGACCACCAAGCCTTCCGTCTACTCGTTCAATCTCTGGTATTAAGCATATTAGACTACTGCAACATTATTTACCTGGGATCCTATAAAAATACCATCAAACGTCTTAGAACAGTCCAAAATGCGGCCGTCCGCCTCATCTATGATCTCAAAAAATACGACCATGTTAGCCCCTACTACACCAAACTCCATTGGCTTCCAGTTGAGGCAAGGATCATCTTTAAGTTCGCCTGCCTCTGTTTCAAAACTCTTACAGGATCTTCCCCAATCTACTTGTCTGAGCACCTTGAAATAGCAGGCCCCTCTCGCACACGAAACGCCCACCTATTCACCTTTCCCTCCCTAAAAGGCTGCCTCTACAAGAGATTCATTGATAGAACCCTAGCATTCCAAGCGGGCAAATGGAACAATTGCCTTACCGCCCTCATCTCCAACTCCCCGCCCTACCACCTGTTCAGGAAGTCACTAAAAACCTACCTCTTCGACAAATTCCGCTAACGCTGCCTTCCCTCCTTCCCTGCATCCTCCTGACCTCGACATGCCTCCATTCCCTCTGACTACGCCCCCCTCCCAAGCCACTTTGGCCTCTCTTTCTCAATTTCTGTTTTACCTAATTGCCCTGCCTTTTCATTGCCTCCATTTACCACCGCTATAACATGTAACATCGCTATATACGTACTGTCTCTTCTTTAGTATATGCCTTTTTATTATTGCTATTTATGTAACATCTCTGTAAATGTAACAACACTGTAATATGTATCATCGCTGTAAATGTACAGTCTCTTCTATTGTTAACCGCATTGAACTTCCATGGTATTGCGGTATACAAGAATAAAGTTATTATTATTATTATTATTATTATCTATGCAGACAACTTTTTCACCAGCATCCCATTGATAGTTAGGCTGCTGGATTGTGGAATTCATTACACAGGAACAGCCAGACAAGTGCGCCTTCCAAACTGTAATCTTGAGGATGAGAAAAGCTTGAAGAAAAAGGGAAGAGGAAGCTTTGATGTCAGAGTGGAGTCAAATCACAACATTTGTGCTGTGAAATGGTTTGACAACAGACAGGTTACACTTGTGTCTTCCTTTGCTGGCCCACAACCAGTGGAGAAGATTCAACGCTGGGACAAAACTGCCAAAAGATTTGCGCTAACATGAATTTTTTTGTGCAAAAACACGAAATTTCTTGATTACCGCTGATAGAAGTCAATGGGCGCTTCACAGGGAAAAATTTGCGTTTTTATATGATACTCATTTTTTGTATTAAATTGATAATAAAAATTACTTTTTTCTTTATTATACTATTGTTGTTGTGTATATACATAAACTTAGGTGGGTCTTTATAAGCTGTAAAGTACAAATAAACTTTTAATTATTCCTTACATGTGTTCAGAGAGAGAGTGACACTATTGAAATTCTGCTACCTTACAGGCCCAGCGTTGCAATTTTACAACATCCTCCCCAAAAGTTACTAAAATGTCAAAATAAAAAAAAACACTGATTTAGGGATCACAAGCCTCCTATAACAACATGTGAACGTTCGAAAAAAATTTTTTTACGTTTTTTTCTATATTTGGGTCTCTGGGGGCTAGAAGAGGTATGCAGGCAGATTGATAGGCTTAAAAACAATAAATCCCCAGGACTGGATGGCATCCATCCAAGAGTAATCAAGGAACTGAAAGGGGCTATAGCTGAACTGCTTCAACTAATAGCCAATCTGCCAATCAAAACGGGAATAATAATAATAATAACTTTATTCTTATATACCGCCAACAATCTTGCGACTTCTAGGCGGTTTACAATGAGGTGAAACTGTACAGACAGCGAATTACAGAGTATAACAGTGAACATCTGATATTAACAACATTAATAATAACAACAGTTTATATACTGCCGGACCGGGAAGTTCCGTGCTATTTACAATGAGTTAGAAAAGTTTCGTAAATTGATTGGAACATTCATAGTTTAGAGATTAGAGGTAACAGTTTGCAAGATCAGATATGGGTGGAATTACGAAGGGGGCTATTGTCCTTATTCGTTACCTATGTAATTCAAGAACAGGTATGTTTTTAGGTGTTTCCTAAATTTGCTATAGTTGTTTGAGTGTGTGATTAGTTTTCCTAGGTCTTTGCCCCATAAGGCTGCTTGGTACGATAGAAGTTGTTGATGATGTCTCTTATATCTGCATCCTCTAGCCGGTGGGGAAACGAATTTCAGGTGTGTGCTTCTCTCATGTCTGTTAGTTGGGAATGAGAAGAGGTCTATTATATATTTAGGGGCTAGACCTGATAATACCTTAAAGCAGAGACATCCTAGCTTGAACTTCGTGCGAGCCTCCATTGGCAGCCAGTGCAGGAGTCGGTAGGAAGGGGTTATGTGATCGGACTTCTTCAACCCGAAGATCAACCTGACTGCTGCATTTTGTATAAGTTGTAGTCTCTGCATTTGCTTCCGAGAGATTGCCAGATGGGTAATGTTGCAATAATCAAGGTGGCTTAGTATTAGGGATTGTACCAGAATTCTGAATGCTGAGGTGTCGAAGTATGCTCTAATGGACCTAAGTTTCCAGAGAGTAAAAAATCCTTTTCTGACTAGGGAGTCTACATGGTCTTTCATAGTTAGACCTTGGTCCAGTATTACCCCCAGAACCTTCATTGTTGGTTGAATAGGGTAGTTGAGTTTGTTAATGCGTAGTGATTTTGTCGTGATATGTGGGTGTGGCGAGGCTATAAATAATTTAGTTTTATCTGAATTGAGTTTGAGTTTGAATTCTGTGGTCCATTGTTCCATCAGGTTTAGCACTTCTGTTGCTGTGGGGGTGATTTCGGAGGGAGACGTAGTAAACGGGATAATGATTGTAAAGTCATCCGCGTAACTGAATACTTTTATACCTCGCTGGGCCAGCTGCATGCCTAGTGATGATATATAGACGTTGAAGAGTAGAGGGGATAATGGGGACCCCTGTGGAACGCCTGATGGGTTTCTCCATGTTTAAGAGAGGTTGCAGTTGAAGCGTACCTGATAGGTGCGGGCCGTAAGGAATCCTCGGAACCAGTCAAGTACCTCACCTCCAATGCCGATTGCGTCTAAACATTGTAGTAATTTTTTGTGGTCCACCAAGTCGAAGGCCGAGCTCATGTCAAATTGCATGATTAAGGCGTTATGGCCCTTGGTGAATAGGTTGCGTAAGTGTTCTAGGATCGCTGCTATCACCGTCTCAGTGCTAAACAGAGGTCTAAAGCCAGACTGGGTTTCGTGTAGTAGAGAAAACTGATCAAGGTAGTCCATCAATTGGGTATGTACTAAACCTTCCATTATTTTTACGAAGAATGGAATGGACGCTACCGGTCTGTAGTTGGTTACTGATGTTAGGGAATGTTTGCGATTTTTTGGAATTAGGGTGATTATAATGTGACCGTTATTCGTTAGGAATTTCCCGTTTTTGAACTTATTGGTCATACAGCTCCATAGTGTTAGTTTAAAGTCTAAAGGAGCTGCTTTCATAATGTTGGGGGGACAGGGATCTAGAATGCAGTGTGATTTAGTATATTTGTTATAGAGTTTTATGAAGTTATTCCATTCTAGACCTTGAAATGAGTTCCAAAACATATCCACTGGTATTTCATTTTCATGTGTGTTGGCTATTTGATGTGCGTGTGTGTTGTTTGTTGGGCACGTGTTCCTTAGGTTCACAATTTTTGAGTCAAAGTGTTGTGCTAGATCGTCTGCTGATGGGAGTTTTGTGTCGTGCATGGATTGATTGTGGCGTGTGGTATCAAATAAATTTGTGACCAGGTTAAACAGTTCTTTAGTGTTGATTCCTTTTGAACTCGTGTTGGATGTGTGTATTTTGGATGAGTAGAATGTTTTTCGTTTTTCTTTTATCAGTTGTTTGTAGTCCTTTATATTGGATCTCCAGTTGTTCCGGTCTGGTATTTCTCCCGTTTTATTCCAGATCCTTTCTAGTCGTCTTACTGATTGTTTCATTTTTAATAGTTCAGAGTCGAACCATTTATTATATTTATTTGAGCGTTTTGTTCTGTTTCGTTTAGGGGCTATTTTATCTAAGATGGATGTGCTTGTTTTTGTCCACTGTTCCTAGAACTCATCCCCTTCATTTATTTCCTCGCGCAATTCGTAGTGTGCCCAGTATTCCTCTGGGTTGATGTGGCCCCTTGTGAGATGTTCTTTTATTTTTATCTTTGGGTGAGTTTTTTCTTTTGGTTGATTCCAGATTAAGTTAAAGTAGTAGGTGAAATGATCGGACCAGATGTTGTGGTACCAGATGCCGTCGGATATAGAAATAGTGGGATTTAGGATTTCTTTTGAGGACATAGATACCAAGTCTAACTGATGGCCTTTCTCATGAGTTTGTGTGGATGAAGGGAGATTGTAGTTGAGTGAGGATAGGAAGTTTTTAAAATCTTTTGTGTCAGGATTGTCCTCGTTCTCTAAGTGTAGGTTTATGTCTCCTGCTATAATATTGTAAGACGGAGTAATTGAGTTATGTAAGATGAATTCGTAGAAGTCCTCTCTGGCCTTTGACCAGCTTTTTGGCGGGACATAAAATAGAATGCAGGAGAGGTACTCTTCTAGATCCTTGTTACTAATTTTGCATGCTAGTGTTTCTAATTGGTTGGTTATCTTGGAGTCTGTTAATTCAAGTTCAAGTTCTTCCTTAAGGATGACAGCCAGTCCTCCCCCTCTTCTGTCTTCACGATTTAACATGTGAATTTTGTAGTTATCTGGTATTAGGTCTTTAAGTATTGGATCCTCTTCTGACAGTAGCCATTTTTCCGTTAGAAAGAGGCAGGCTAACTTCTTGCTGATGATCCAATCTTTGATTAAGAAAGCTTTGTTCCTTACTGATCTGGTGTTGAGGTAGGCGCAGGGAACAGAGGTAGTAGTGAAGGTTGAGGTGTGTGTAGTGATTTTGATGGGTTTTATTTCCCTTGTCCTTTTTTTGAGGGTGCGGTGAGGTCTACTGTTGCTTGTGATTATTTTAATATGATTTATTCTTTCTTCCCGTTGGTTAGTTAGCAGCCTAATGGGTGTGTCAGGGTAGTGAACGGAGTAAGGTTTTGGATAGAGTGAGATAACGTCCCTAACGTTATTGCTTAATAGATAGATCAATAGGATCAATAAAAGCTTCATGTTTGCTGGTTGTTGTAGTTCCTTCCTGTGTTAAATGTTATGTTAGTTTTCTGTTATGTTGTGTTATGTTAAATGTTATGTTATGTTAAATGTTATGCTAGGCTCCCACGCTCCTCTCTCGATGCAGGGAGTACTGGAAAGGATTCCGGAAGACTGGAAAGTGGTGAATGTTACGCCGATCTTAAAGAAAGGCATGAGGGAAGATCTGACCTCGGTACCCATAAAGATGTTAAAGGCGCTGATAAAAGATTGCATCATTGATCTTGCTTGATGAACTTGCTGCACTTCTTTGAGGGAGTAAACAGACAGATAGACAAGGGCGACCCGGTCGACATTGTATATTTGCAATTTTAGAAGACGTTCGACAAGGTTCTGCATGAACAACTACTTTGGAAAATTGCGAGCCATGGAATTGAGGGTGAAATACTCACATGGATTAAAAACTGGCTGGCGGGTAGGAAACAGAGAGTGGGGGTGAATGGACAATACTCGGACTGGAAAAACCTCACGAGTGGAGTGCCGCAGGGTTCGGTGTTTGGACCCATGCTCGCCAACATACTGTATTTATAAATGACCTGGAAATTAGTACGACGAGTGAGGTGATTAAATTTTCAGATGATATGAAGTTATTCAGAGTAGTGAAGATGCAGGGGGATTGGGAAGTTCAAGTTCAAGTTTCAAGTTTACCTTTATTTGATGAATCGCTTATCATAAAATCTAAGCGATGTACAGTTAAAAAACCATCAGAGTGTGGTAATAAAATTTAGGTTACAAGGTCACTTAAGAGACAGACATACATTTAATTTAATAAAATCACTTTTGGGACAAACGAAGATTGACAAACAGGAAAGGGTGGGAAGAGAGGGGAGAAGTTACAATCTTGTTATTTGTTAGAGTATGACATCAAAGGATAAAAACAAATAAGGTAATAATGGGTTAAGAGAAGAAAAGAAGAATACAGATACCTATAAGGACAATGTTTTATAAGTCAAATGCGTCCTGGAATAAGTATGTTTTTAAGATTTTCTTAAATACCACAAGGTCGGTTTCGTTTTTAATAAAATTTGGGAGGGCATTCCATAATGTGGGAGCTTTTACTGAGAATATATCATTGCGTCTAGTACCTATGATTCTTAACGATGGGACTGAAAGTAAATTAGATGAAGAAGATCTTAAAGAACGAGCAGAATTATGTGGGACAATCATTTTTGAAATAAATTGAGGTTCATTGGTGCTTAACGTTTTATAGACTAAAAATAATATTTTAAAGGTATTTCGATGGGTTATGGGCAGCCAGTGTAATTTAATTAGTAAAGGGGAAACGTGATCGAATTTCTTTGCATTAAATATTAATTTAACTGCTGTATTTTGGATAATTTGGAGACGTCTATTTTCTTTTTGAGTTATGTTAATTAGGAGAGCGTTACAATAATCCAGTTTAGAAATGATGAGAGAATGGATTAAGATATTAAGAGATTTAGTTTCTAAGAAAGTAGAGATCGAACGTAGAAGCCGTAATCTGTAGAAACAGGTTTTAACTATTGCGCTGATGTGATCATGAAAGGATAAATCAACATCGATTATTACACCGAGGATTTTCAATTTGGGTACTGATTCTAATGGAATATTGTCAAGTTTGAATGGTGTTTTTTGAAGTATGTCTCCCTTCCAAGTAAAAAGCATGGTTTTTGTTTTTTGAGTGTTTAAAGCTAATTTGTTATTGTTTAACCATGTTTTCATTTTTTCTAATTTGTTAGTAATAATATTTATTTCTTCAATGTTTTCTGGATTAAAAGGATGCAGTAGTTGAATATCGTCTGCATATGAAAAGGTTGTAAATCCTAATGACTGAGACATGGTGATAAATGGGGATAAGAAAATATTAAATAGCAGAGGGGATAATATAGATCCTTGTGGAACACCAGAAGATAAGGAAAAATTATCGGAGTAGGACTCATTAAATTTAACTCTCATGGTTCGGTTTGAAAGAAAGGATGTTAGCCAGTGTAAGATTTGGCCGTCAATCCCTAATGACAAGCAATATGACATAAACACGCTCGAGAAATGGGCCGCGACATGGCAAATTAGGTTTAACATGGATAAGTGTAAGGTGATGCATGTCGATAACAAAAATCTTATACATGCCTACAGGATGTCCAGTGCAGTTCTTGGAGAGACCTCCCAGGAAAGAGACTTGGGAGTCGATGAAGCCGTCTGCGCAATATGCAGCGGCAGTGAAAAGGGTGAACAGAATGCTAGGAATGATTAAGAAACGGATCACAAACAGATCGGAGAAGGTTATCATGCCACTGTACTGGGCTATGGTACGCCCTCACCTGGAATACTGCATCCAGCACTGGTCGCCGTATATGAAGGACATAGTACTACTCAAAAGGGTCCAGAAAAGAGCGACTAAAATGGTTAAGCGGTTGGAGGAGTTACCGTACAGTGATAGATTAGAGAAACTTGGTCTCTTCTCCTGAGGAGACTGAGAGGGGACATGATTGAAACATTCAAGATAATGAAGGGAGTAGACTTAGTAGATATTGACAGGTTGTTCACTCTCTCCAAGGTAGAGAGAACGAGAGGACACTCTCTAAAGTTAAAAGATAATAGATTCCATACAAACGTAAGGAAGTTCTTCACCCAGAGAGTGGTCTGGCCCAGCAGCGGCAATTCTTATGTTCTATGGGAGATGGTTTTGAAAGCAAACACAGTGAGCAAAATTCCTCCTCCAATTTATTTATTCAGTTTTCTATGCTGTTCTCCCAGGAGAGTTCAGAATGGTTTATATGAATTTATTCAGGTACTCAATCATTTTTCCCTGTCTCTCCTGGTGGGCTCACAATCTATCTAATGTACCTGGGGCAGGAGGGGGATTAAGTGACTTGCCCAGGGTAACAATGAGCAGTATGGGTTTCAACCCACAACCTCAGGATGCTGAGGCTGTTGCTTTAACCACTGTGCCACCCTCTCCCCCAAGCACTCCTCCAACCCCACTCCTCCCTTAAATCTCTTTTTGCTCTTCAAATATATATATAAGTAGCACATTTTCAAAAATTGCTACTTATATATATTTGCCAATTTTCACATATTTTACATGCAAACAGTGCAGTGGCCTTCTAAAAATCTGATTATAGCCAGTGTTCATAAATCTTGCTAGTTACCTTCAGTTGAATATTCTTCAAAAAGATAACTGACTAAAATTAGCCTGTTAACTAATCAGTTTATATGGTCTCTGATGATTACCTTTCTGTGTGATTTAAGAGAAAATTATTTCAGAGAAACAAGCATTGAAACCATGAATAAAATGTTATTATCAGTGCATTTACTTTTTTTGTAATGCCTTACACTGTATCATTATATGCTGAAGTCAGAAGAAAAATGTAGTCCTTCAAACAGTCAGAGAAGTTATATTGCTCTGCAAGGGAATATTTTTTTCTTGATTGTTGGTTGACAATATCAAAGAAGATGATTTTAGGCCTCAAAGAATTAACCAAAGATCTGTGTTTATGAGGTGGGGCAGATTGGAAACATATCTCCCCCCCCCCCTCTTGTTACAATGAAATTGGAAATGAAAGCAATATGTGTATTATGAGGGACAAGTGTCATGAAGCCAGATTGAATTATTCTTCATATCCTTCTTTATAGCCTAATGCTCAATTATATTCTCTTTTTTTTCCTGGCAGTATTGCTTCCCATCAAAAACAAGTTATTGACACGTATCCTTTGGATATAAATCTGATCAGGCAATAAAAGTAAAAAGGTGGTTTCAGAGAAGCCGATGATGGAGTGGAATAATGTATTTGTGCTTTAACCTCAAGGAACAATGCCAGAAACAATGGCAGACAATCATTCCAATTAAATGGCTTTAAAAATAAGACGTGCCACACATTCAGGTGAACTCATTCTGTCATGCCATGTATCAGAATATGCATCCCAAAATTGAGCAGATAAAGTTTAAATTTAGCCATCTTAATTTATCAGTGCAATGAGTGAAAATGTAGAAATTGGATTTGCTTCATTGGAGTCAATTAAAAAGTATTCTCAAGAAGGTTCTCAAGGGCTGAACTGCATTGACAAGGCACAGGGAATACTTTTGGTACTGATTGGCACTCACGCTTCAGGTAGAAGAATGTACTTCAATTTCATAGTTCCTTTTATTGCAAAACAGAAAAGTTTCTAATTTTTTTTAAGGTACAAAGGTTTGGATATGAAGTTCATGGAAAATTGCCAGTAATATTGTTTAAGTGAAGATGTGATAAGGTTGAAGGGGTTTTTTTTTTTTTCCATCTCTGTGTCACCGCTTATGAGAAGACTGTGAAACATAAGCATTTTTCATGTGATTTCACACCTGACGCTGTCACCCACACCTACTGTACAGTATGCTCTATTTGAACAAACTAGAACAAAATAGACCTCCTGAGGGATCATAATATAAGAAATTTCATACTGAGTCAGACCAAAGATCATAAAGCCTAGCATTCTTTCTCTGACAGTGGCTAATCAAGTTCACAAATACGTGGCAAACCCCAAAGAAGATCTAATCTTTGTCTCTCATATCGAGGGATAACCAGTGCTTTTTCCTAAAAAATAAAATAATATAATTATATATTTTCAAATTATATATTTTCAAATTATATAATTTCAAACTACTTTGCAATTGTTTAAACATTTAGGGGTCCTTTTACTAAGCTGTGGTAAGCATTAATGTATGCTTATCATAGCAAAAAATGGCTTACCATATACAGTATACTCAAATATAAACTGGGATTTTTGGGCCAAAAAATTGGCCCAAAAATGGGAGTCCCAGTTTATATTCGGGTCAATGCCCCCTCCCAGAATTTTTTAAGGCCGCCAGGCTCTGCCCCCCTTCTTCTCCCTGCCCTATCATACCTCTGCCGATCCCTGGTGGAGGTGCAGCGGGTCCTCTGCCGATCTCTGGTGGAGATGCAGCGGGCAGGAGCAAGCTTTCCAAACTCCTGTCCCGCTGCTAACTGGCTGCGTGATCCAATTTCTTCATCTGAACGGCATTAGCAGCAGCACGATTTGGCGCTTCTTCTCAGCGCTGAGCGGCTTCCTTACTGGCTCCCGCTGATGTCTTATGTAGTTTGGGGGGTGGGCTAGTAAACCATAGAGAGGAGGACCAGGCCCATAAACCACTCTAACCATTGCATTCATGGTGAAACATGTGTACTACCAAAACCCCTCCAAACCCTACTGTACTGCCATATAGTACTATACTGCCATAAGGGCTATTGGGGTGGTAGACAGTTGGGTATAGTAGGTTTTGGGAGTGTTTTGGGGGGCTCACCATGACCTATAAGGGAGTGGTGGTGAGATGTTTGTGGCACTCTTTTTGTGAAGTTCATAGCAGTGCCCTGTAAGGTGTCCCACTACTCTGTTGCCATTACTTTGCTGGTCCCTCCCACATCCAAATGGTCTTGTTCTAGGTGTTTTTGACTTGGACGATTTTTGGGACGAGAATGGGGTACAAAGATAGATGACTTAGCGGTCTGGATGATCAAATGGTGGACGTAGAAGTAGATGATTCTAAAAAAAAACATTTTTGGATGTATTTTTCAAGAATTAGCTTTGGGCGACTAGCGACTTAGGCCCAAAACAGACTTATTCATATTTTTTTATTATGCCGCTCCACACTAATGTTAATAGTGTCTTATGTACATGTATATACCGTTATATCTCCAAGTGGATTCAAAGCAGTTTACAAAAAATTACAAAAAGCTTATAAAGTGTAAATTAAAATAAAAAAAGTGAATAAGGACAAAGAGTAAGGACAAAAAAACCTAGAAATTAAAGACAGCATTTTGAGGCATCATGTGTTGAGCAAGGTCCATTTCTCAAAGAAGTAGGTTTTCAGCAATTTGCGAAAAGCAGTAACTAGGTATAGATCTAATTTCAGCTGGTAAGTCATTCCAGATTTTAGTTCCCAGATAATAAAAGGTGTGCTCATGATGTCTTTTATATTTGACATAAAACTGCTTAATTGATGAAATTATTGTAGCACTGTAACAAGATACTATCTTAATTCCAGGAACGTGGCATGTATAGGATCTTGTTGGATGAATTTGAAAAAAGGTTTTAATAATGCGACTGTTAATGTTTTATTGTGTTTGTGTTGTCGAAACATGTTTTAGTATTTTTAATATGTATGCATGCAATTTTGTAAACTGCATACTAGCTATGAGACAAGTAACTCAAAACATATTGGAATGTGAAATTTTATATGCCCTGAAGAAACATCGGCTTCTATTTAAATATCACTTAGATTCTTTATGACTTAGAGACATTAGCTGTTTCAATCCTGCACTAACTGCGGCACTTGCACACCCCCTCTGGAAGTTTTTTAAGCCAATGATATGGGTGGAGGAAGTTTGAGCTTTTAAGCTCTACCTGAAAGAAAACCTGAGGCTTTTTTCTTCCGGGGGATAGCGCTCTCAGCTTAAAAAGTGCAGTCTGTATAAAGTATAAAGTAAAATAAATAATAAAATATATACATTAGGAGACAGAAATATTTCTACTTTTGTCAATTATGAGTATGTGGAAAGCTGATTGCCTTTTATGCATTTGATAAATTAAAAAGTGTATTTTTTTTCTTCTCCTGCTATCTGTAAATTTTTTGTGTATTTCTATAAGTTTACTTTTTGCAAAATGCTTTAACATGTTTTGTGGTAAAGGTTTTTCATGTACTAGGAGGGAAATTCAATAAATGGCGCCCTGTCGGCATCTAAATTAATTGGGAAACACCATTTGAAATGGCAATTAACATTAAATTTAAAGCACCTACTGGCGCCTAAACAAAAGATGCCAGAATTGCGCCTCTGGAGGAGCCTACCAGTACCTAATGCCACTATGGACGTGGCTAATGTCATAAGTGGCATTAGGCACCATAAAGCATGAACAAAGGTGTGATTCAAGGCAAAGATAGGCACCAGAAATGTAGGTCTTGAAAATCCTGGTCTACATTTCCGACATTTATCCTTTTCGAAGGCACAATTCTCTATATGGTGCCGTCACGTGTTTGACATGCGATCAGCAGCTGCTTTTTAGGTGGCTGCCTAAATCAGCGCCATATAGAGAATCTGGGCCCAAGTGCATGTTAGGACTTAATGCACTTTAGTAGAGATAACCCAAAATGTTCATGGATTTTCTGCACAGATGACCTGGATGAATTTAGCTTGGTGGCTAGCAGAATATTTTCAATTAAAGTGTTTAACTAATCAGCATTAATTTATTCCATTACACAAATTCTTTTATGTTGTTTTGAATTTTGGTTGAATCTGTCAATAGATTTCTCAGAAGTCTTCAGTTAAGATTTCAAAACTTTGTGACAGTATTCATGCGGGTTTTAGGCATGATATTTTAAATAATTCTGTTTCTATTCACTCCAATTTTTGCCTGAATTCTACTCTCCAATAACCCCTGCTTCAAGATAATCAAAACTCTAGTCTGGCATATCAGCCTCAATTGAATGAACAGTCAACTATTCCTTCCAAGAATAAGCATTTTTTTCTTCATAAGAACATCAAATTATTCATGAACAGGTTTCCATTTGAACATTTTTAATGGTATCCTGTGGCCCCATGGCTGGCGGCTGGGTGAAGGACCTCACACAGATGTGGCACATACATACACAGATTGAAAGTAAAATTCAAAAATACTTTATTTATGTACACACAAGGGTTTGTAGTCGGCTCTGATACTTCACAGGCTTAGTCTTTTTAATTAGAGTCTCTCTTTTTCTCAATATAGTCCCAGTCAATTCTCTTCTTGGAGCTAGCTTCTAGCTGGATGCAAACACCATGGCAGCTAATGCAAGCTGAAGTCTCTTCTGGACACATACCAAGTTCATATACTGTAGGAATATTCTGCAAGGGTCTCTCCTACCTTAGTAGTCTTCTGTATAATCAATTCCTGGAGGCTAAGAATTAAACACTATTTCCCACCCCAAGGGAACTACTGGCCCTTGGCTACTTCTCTTCCCTGGCACTTCCCTCAAGAACTATAACTCTCCCTCTCTCTCAGTTACTGGGAGGTCCTCTAAAATAAATTCTTTCCTCTGTTTTCTTTAAGGGAGGACAGCAGATTCATCCAGATTCATCTCTCTTGCAGTCCATATCTAGGCTCCTCCCGCTGCCTCTGGTTGACTATAGCCCTTCCAAGCAACCCATCGTTGACCTCATTAGCCTTTCTATCTATTTAATCTGAAATCTCTCGGGGCAACGCACAAACAAGTTTTAGTGCACTTCTTCGTGCACCTCCCTATTCTCACTACCTCTTTTTGTGCACCTCCCTATTCTCTTATATATCTCAATTTCCTTTCTCTGTTCCTCTCCTTATGGCTCCAATTAACTTTCTGCTTCTCATACTCAGTCTCCCCAATCTTACTCCTTTTACCTCTCCTCTCTACATCACAAGTCCTCACTATCCTTCTTCTTTTCCTGTCCCCTCACCAGCCATCTTGTCATCTACCTTATTCACTGCATTCAAGCTCAAGCATTCTCTCGCTTCCTTCATCCATCTCCTTTCTCTTTGAGCCCCACTTGTCTTCGTCATTGCCATCATTATTCCCCTTTGCTTCGGCACACTCTCTTACTCCTTCTACTCACCAGTGGGGATAGCAGTACAAACTTTGGCCCTCCACTCCATCTACCTCCCAATGTGTGTAACTGCCCTAACCTTATACCCATTCTTCTCCTTCAGTTCTCCTCTCTCCCTGTTTCATGTGCCCTGTGGAATGCTCTTTCTGCCTCCAACAAGCTGCCATACATTCATGACCTCTTTATCTCCCAGTCCCTCCACCTACTTGCTCTAACTGTAACATGGATTTGTCCTTAGCTACTGCCCTCTCCCATGCTGACTACCACTTCTCCCATACATCTTGTCCTATTGTTCGAGATGGAGGTGTTGGGCTTCTCTCTCCTTCTTGCAGATTCCAACCTCTTCTCTTTCCTCATTTGAAGTCCACTCTGTCCGCCTATTCATTCTTCTGCCTCTGTGGATTACGGCCATTTATCATTACCTCCAACAAGTCCCCTTCTTCCTTTCTCACTGAATTTGACTCCTGGCTTTTGGGCTTCCTTGATTCATCTTCTCCCTCCCTCATTCTTGGGGACTTTAGCTTTCACCCTGATGATCCCACAGACATGTATGCTTCTAGGTTTCTTGCCTTAACCTCCTCATTTGACCTACAGCGCTCCACTATCCCCACTCACTGGGATGGCCACTGCCTTGATCTTGCCGCTTTCTCCAACTGCTCTCTCTCTCTAACTTCTCTACCTCACTACTCCCCATCTTGGACCATCATCTGATAACCTTCACAATGAATCTCCCCCCCCCCCAGCCAAGCCCAATCACTTCCAACAGGTTTAGAAATCTTCAAGCCCTTGATCCTTCCATGCTTTCAACCACTGTTTTACTTCTCTTTGCGTCTACTATGTTATCCAAGTCTGTCCATGAGGCTGCCTCATCGTATAACTTTTTTCTCTCATCTGCTCTGGACACCCTTGCTCCCCCTGTTCCCCGCTCTGTCAGGCGAACCAAACCTCAACCTTGGCTCACTCCCGGTATCCATTACTTACATTACTGTACCTCATGCTTAGATTACTGCGATCTACTTCTAACTGGTCTCCCACAGTGCTGCCTATCCCCCCCTGCAATCTGCAAAACTCTGCTGCATGACTCATCTTCTACCAACCTCTTGTCATACCTCTCCTTAAATCACTTTATTGGCTTCCTATCTGCCTTCGCATACAGTTCAAGCTCCTATTGCTGACATATTACTACTATTAATTATTTCTATAACGCTACTAGATGCACACAGTGCTGCACAGAGTCACATAGAATAAGAAAACAGTCCCTGCTCGAAAGAGCTTACAATTTAAACAGGCAAGACAGACAAACAGAATGTCATGGAAACAGTTAAGGGGAACGGTTAATTAGCAGGCTGGGTTGGAGTGCAGAGGAATAGGGTTAATGATTAAAAGCTAAATCAAAAAGGTGGGTTTTCACTCTGCTTTTAAACAAGGGAAGGGAAGGGGCTTGACGGACAAACTCAGGTAATTTATTCCAGGCATAGGGGACAGCTAGATTAAAGGAACAAAGTCTGGAATTAGAAGTGAAGGAGAAGGGTAACGCTAAGAGTGACTTAAATGAGGAACGGAGTTCTCTGGGAGGTATATAAGGAGAGAGAAGCGAGGAGAGATATTGAGGGGCAGCATAATGAACACACTTGTAGATCAGCAATAAGATCTTGAACTGGGCCATCAGTGCTGGTTAGCACAATACCAACAGAAGCTCCAGTCAGTTGGAGAAGGGCTCTTGCCGGGCTTTTTAATTTCCGTGAAGCCGTGGAGGAGATCTTTCCGCTAATGTGGTTAGCACAATACCAATGGGACAGGCAGTCCTGCAGCCGACCGAGACCCAGTCAGCTGGAGATGGGCCCTTGCTGGGCTCTTTAATTGCTGCAAAGCCGCAGTATACGGCCTGCGGTTGCGAGCCTCGGACCACAAGTCCAAAGGAGCATGCCAAAGGGGCAGTACATGCCCCTTTTGAACCCCTTCAGAGCCTAAGAGGAGCAGGGAGTTTGTTATTATCAATTCCTAACACTATGGGCAAAAGGAAGACCAAAGTTGTTACATCTACTTCAATGATGGGCCCAATGGATCGTCATCTTTTGGCTCCCATTTTACCATATGTGGAATAGCAGGTAACTTTAGATATTCAAGCTGCCTCATTATCCTCAGGCGAACCGTCCACCACCTCCTCAACCACTACATCTCAATGGGAAAGTAGAATCTTCCCCCTTACAGGAGGGAGAAGTCTTGACCTTACAATTATCTATTCTGTCTGGACTGGAGGTTTCAGGACAATCTTTATCAGGAGTTAAGAGCCTGACTCCTGTGCAGATAGTTATGGAGCCAGACTAATATTCTCCCTAAAGATAACGTTATCACTTTAAACGATGTATGGCTAAGCATTAATAGAACTGAGTCAATTTTCATTTGATATAACTGTAAAAATTAATGAGCATGAAGGTAAATTAGGAGAAACAGCTAATAAGTTAGAAAATTAGATTAATAATAATAATAATAACTTTATTTTTGTATACCGCATTACCATGGAAGTTCTATGCGGTTAACAGATGAAGAGACTGTACATTACAGCGAAGTTACACTTTTTATTTTTTTTGGCATAGCTACATTTACATTTTCGGCGACGCTACATTTACGGTGAAGTTATTTTTCAGGTCAGTTACAATTTCAGAGAAGTTACATTTGCTGTAAGTTGCATATATATAGCGGAGTTCATACAGTAGTGTTACATACGGCGGTGATATATACTGCGGAGTTCGATAAAGCAGAGCAGAGGCATTTAGTAAGGGAGGTAACGAAGAAGGGGTGATTAGTTGGATAGGGTGATCCATTTTGTTAAGCCATTTGGTGGCTGACAGGATTGGAGGAGTCGAGAGTCTGAGGTAAGTCAAGGTCCGAGGAGGAGGCAAGGAAGAGAGGGGGGAGAAGTTAGGGGAATTTATCAAAAAGGTAAGTTTTGATTGACTTCCTGAACATTTGGTAGGGGGGGCGGAATTAAGCTGTGAGTACTTTACAGGTTAATGCTACTTCTAACATTAAAGATAGTATGATGGTTCATGCTAAAATAGAGAAACTGGAGCTAAGAACCTTCGATTTTTAAAATTTCCTATTACACATTATCTTTCTCCATTAGAACTCTTGAGAATGTATTTGAGGGAAATATTGCAAATGTATTCTAATGTGGAAACTTTTAAATGGGATAACCTCTATTACATTCCAAGAGCTGCTAAGGAAACAGTAGAAGAAGGTGAAATGGACAAATTAGTTTCACTTGATTATCTGAATGTATCACAGTTTCTTGAATCTTCTAAAGACATAATAGATAAACAGGCAACGCTCCTGGTGGTCTTCAAGACAGAGTTAGAGAAACAGGCTATTTTGAAGCTATACTTTGTGAAAAACAAGATCTGTTTTGGGGCCAACGGGTAATAATTTTTCCTGTCTCTAGATAGACTCAATTTAAACGGAGGCAGTTCCTACTGCTAAAGCCGAAGGTCTTGGCAGTTGGAGCATCCTTCTTTTTAAAATTTCCATGTAAGTGCCTTATCTCGTATGGAAGTGATAATCACGTGTTTTTTGATCCAGTCCAGTTGGAAGATTTTATTAAGGATAAACCTATGCTGAAAGTTTAAGTTTTCATTTTTGTGTGACATAGTAAGTAAGCCACAAATTATGCCTGTCCATGATGGTAATGAATAATTATATTTATTTAATTTCCTGGACTTGGAACTGGTGACCATTATAATGGGGATTAGATCACTGATGACTAATTTCTTTATGCTTATTTAGTGTTTTTATATGCTGAAATGCTGTTTGATATTCATGAATATTTGGTATTTAATTGTAACAAATAATGATAAATAAAGAATTTAAAAAAAAAAAGATTTTGAACTGTATGCGATGGGAGATAGTGAGCTAGTGAAGTGACTTGAGGAGAGGGGTGACATGAGCGTAGCGAGGTTGGTAGAAGATGAGTTGTGCAGCAGAGTTTTGCACAGATTGCAAGGGGGAGAGGCGGCTCTGCAGGAGACCAGTTAAGAGTAGATTGCAGTAGTCTAAGGGCTCCTTTTATCAAGCTGCGCTAGCGCTAGCGGGGTTAACGCGCACGACTTGTCATCACGAGGAGGCAGTAGCAGCTAGCGTGTCCCGCGGTTTAGCACGCGCTATTACACGTGTTAAACCGCTAGCGCAGCTTGATAAAAGGAGCCCTAAGTGTGAGGTTACAAGAGCTTGGACAAGGGTCCGGGTAGTGTGCTCAGAAAGGAAGGGGCCAACTGGAATCTTAGGCCTAACTTTATAGCCTAAAATCTTCGGGTATGCAAATAAGTTACAATTCCTGGTTACCCTCATGGGGTTATATAGCACGAAATGAGATAACAGGTAGGTAGGGGCCAATCCCCAAACCAACTTGAAACAGAGACATGCGAATTTAAATATTACTCATGCTTCCACTGGCAACCAGTGTAATAATCGATGATAAGGGCTGATATGATCGCTTTTTTTCAGCTCAAATATCAGGCGAACAGCCGTATTCTGCACTATTCTCAATTTTCTCACAACTTTCTTTGGTTGGGCTGAGAACTTTTCAGTACCCCCTCGTAAACAAACCACAAATATTTCAATACCATGTACAACAGTGGCAGTTTCTTGCAAGGTTTTAGGGTGTTGGCTGATTTTAGTTGTAATCAACTTTGTTATGCAGTTTTCTTAGATTTCAAGTTTTAAACTTTGCTATAATATTATTATGTAGATTGTTTACACTTTTGATACTGTATATTTTGCAACTAACTATGTACATTCTGAGGCACGAAATGCAGGATATACACTTTTAAATTAAATTAAAAAGGGTAGGTTATATTTTAAGTTCAGTGAGGAAGAGAGGATTTACCAGCGTTTGAAATAATGCCACTGCCAAGTATATATTTTATATACCATTAGACTTTTTCCACATAATTGTCCCCAAGTTAAATTTCATACTTCAATTTTTAGAAATATTTTGATCTCTTTGCTTTCATTCTACATTAAATGTTCTCATACCTGACAGTCTTTCACAATTAATCTAAAATAATATTATTAAAAAGTAATTAAATAACTCATTTTTTAAAATTTAAGAATGCTAGAATTTTTGTCCTCTGACAGGTCATTACCGGTATTTCTTCTACAGCACGGTCAAGAAATTCTGTTGAGTGATGCGGTGCTATTTACAGACCATGAATTCTGGAATTAATAATCCTGCTAAATTGGGTTTCATGAATAATTTATGATGTAACATCCAAAATCATTTACCATAGTAATAGTAGAAGTTAGACTTTGGAAAATAATCCATGCACTGACTAATGTTTTTCCTATCAGCAGATTTTAATTAGAAAACAATGAATTATTGACCTTTGTCTTTTCATTAAGCATATGTCTGCTACTACAAGCTGATAACTGAAACGTCACATCTTTGTCATACAGATAAAGAAATTCATTTCAGCTAGGAATGTCCTTAGATCATCATGCAAGACATTTTGGGCAGATCTAGAATCCACAATTCTAAGGAAAGGAAATGTATATTGCCACCAAGATTCTCAATTTATGTCCTTTTGGAAACACAACAGGGGAGCCCACCGAGACACTACAAGGAATACCCACTGCACTCATACACTCAAGAAAAGAGAAGAAAAAGTGGAGAAAAAGCCTCAGTTCAGCTTCATATGGCAAAAATCTCCACTTAAAGACCACAAAACGTGAGGTCACAATGTGTATCAATTAATTCAGCAGTGAGAATAACAAAGGGCTCCTTTTACAAAGGTGCGCTAGCAGTTTTAGTGCACACACTAGCCGCTGCCGCTTCCTTTTAAGCAGGCGGTAATTTTTTGGCTAGCACTTGGCTAATCTTGTGCGTGCGCTAAAAACCTTAGTAAAAGGAGCCCACTATAGTAGCCCTCACAGAAACTACCTAAAAAACATCAGCACGCCAAATTTCAAAACATCCAAAAGTGTGAGTACAGCACAAAAGTGTGAGTGTGGCACGTATTAAAGTCTCAAACACTGTCAATGATAAGCAGGAAGAACAAAATCACTTAGCTGCAGACGGTATCCAAGCTGTCTTCCATGCATCCATCCGGTGCTGGCCTGCTCGGCCCCCCCAGGAGATTTCCTGCCCGACGGGGAAATCTCTGTTTCACTGAGCTGTGTCAGGGGAAAGATTTCAGCCTACTTCACCAGCAAACGTTGAGGCTCACCAAGTACTGGAGCCGCACACATCCAGATACACAGAGGCTCCAGTACTTTATTTATTTGTCTTAAAAATTTATATACCATCTACAACTAGGCGATTTACAGAGTACGGACATAAAAATTTAGGAATATACATCACAAAGCAAACTCTTTGAAACAACTATTATTAAAATAACCCACTGTGCCACTGAAAACCTTAGGGCTCTTTTTACAAAGGTGTGCTAACAGTTTTAGTGTGCACTTAGTGCACGCTAGACGCTAACACCTCCATAGAGCTGGCGTATTTCCCATGTAGCGCAGGGTTAGCTTGTGCGACATTGTAGCGCACGCTAAAAACGCTATTGCACCTTCGTAAAAGGAGCCCTTAGTTTAAAGCCCTCTTCAGTACATTAGCCAATCTGTTACTGAAGAAACTTTGGAGGAAATTCTATAAGAAGCACCCAAAGGATAGGCGCGATTCACAAAAAACAAGCTGTTCTTTATTGAATTGCACAGGGCAGCGCTAAACTAATTGTAAAACGACTATGTTAGATAGGCGTGCCTAGGCGGCTATTTTATAAGCGCTCTGATTGTGAGCGCGCTATGATGAATCGACTATATAGACACTCTGAAGAGTGCCTAGTGACATCACAACGCATAACATCATGACATCATCAGCGCAGACACACAAACTCCACCATATTAGGAAGAAGGCAGCCCAACTTCAGTTTTAATGACTCTAAACTCCCAGTCAGCCTCTTTATTCATAACGAGCACCACTATTTTGTGGTCCCAGGTCGCTGAAGGAGTTATCTCTGATACAGGTAAGGTATTAAACTACTTCCAGTTATATGATCATTGCACAGGGGAAGAAATGTTTTCTATTGTAACTGTATGAATGAGTAATGCATATTGTTGGCTGTATAGCAGTATAGAAATTAATTTTTATGTCATGTATGTTACAAAAGGGGCTGGGAGAGGCTGACCAGGAGGTTTAATGAGGAAGCCTCATACTCAAGATCTGTAAGTATATGTTTAATGTTAGCAATTTAACTAGGATTACCATATGACTCCAGAAAAGGGAGGGTGGGTTGAAACGTCTGGATTTTATATCAAATGAAAGCAAGGAAAGTAAAACCTGGATGCCATATGGTAAATCCTATGGCATCTAACCCTTAATCCCCCCTGGGTGATAAAAATTTTCCCTCTCCCTGCAGGATCTCTCCATTCTTGCCAGGCTTGTGCAGTTAAGACAGAGCTTGCAGGGACAGGGTGGAGATACTGAGATCCATGCAAACACTGTTCTAGATTTAATCCTTAGGTACTTCCATTGAAAGCAATGGAAGTAAGAAGGACTGATAGATACATCTGGGTTGCACTTCCAATGAATGCTTAGTTTTAGAAGGAGTAGTGCTGCTATTTGTTCCTACAACCTTAGTGTGCCACTTACCACACACACATAGGATTAACTGATAGGCCCAGGAGGCGCGTGCCTAGAGCCCGAAATTGAGAAGGGAGCCCTCTCACCATCACCTTTCCATTTTTTTTTTTAAACGGCCATGACAGCAAGATCGAGCCCCCCTCCGATGACAGCAAGATAGGCCTCCCGCCCTGATGACAGCAAGATCAGGCCTCCCTCCCACAATGACAGCAAGATCGCCCCCCCCCTTGATGACAGCAAGATTGGGCCCCACCATGGCATCGACAGCAAGATCAGCCATAGCACTTGCAAGTGGTGCACAGCCCAAAGCTTCCCCTCTGACACAGCTTTCTGTTTCTGCCTGGGCAGTTCATGTCAGAGGCAAGCTTTGGGCTGAGCACTGCTTGCAGGTGCTGTGGCTGATCTTGCTATCCGCTGGCTTTATGAGGGTTCTTCGCCGCGTCTATGGGATGGAAGCGGAAGCCTTCGCAGCAGATGGGTGGCTCCAGGATGCATGAAGAGGGAGTTCCGGGGGAGGGGGAGTTGCTGCAGGTATTGGGCGCAGGTGTTGGGCGCAGTGGGGAAGGAGGAAGAGTAGCTGGTGGCATGAAGGATGCCACAAACTGCAGCTCCTCTGAAAAGTCCGTAGAGGGGGTGCAGGGCCTGGACAAAGTGGGGAAGAAGGAGCTGGAGAGGAGTGTGGGCTGCAAGCACCCCGAGGAGCTAAAGGGGAGAAGTGGAGGAGCAGAGGTTGGAAATCCTCAGAGGAACAGGAGAAGGTGGTGGTGGGGAGGGTTACAGGCTGCAAACCCTCCAAAGTGGTGACCTGCACGAAGGTGAGGGGAAGGGAGGGAAATGGGTCTGGGGTGGAGGCTCGGACTGGGAGAGAGAGAGAGAGAGAGAAAGGGGAATTTGAGCAGATGATGGAAGTGGGGAGAAGGGATATTGAGAAGAGGGCAGATGGATGTCAGTTGAGTTGAGAGCGGAGAGCAGATGCTGAATGGAAGTGGAGAAATAGAACACATACTGGATGGAAGGAGGGGAGAACACATGTTGGATGGGGAGAAGAAGAGAGTTAGTGAGATAGTGGAGGGGTGAAGGAAAGGGGTGGCAATCTGTGGGTAGGCACAGTGAAAAGAGGGAAACTGAGGACTGAATAGTAAAAGATAATTTAATTTAGACAGAAGAAAATAGAGAAGAGAGAGCTGCCAGAGCATGGGGGGAAAGGGGGAAAGAGAGAGCAATATCAGATCTGAGTGGAGGAAATGAGAAGAGAGAGAGAAATGGAAGGAGAGAGATGCCAGACCATGAGGGGAACAAAGGGAAGATGATGGATGCCAGACCAAGGGGGTAGGGGGAGGGCAAGAGGAGAAATGGAAAGATGGAAGGTGGTTGGCAGACAGTTTTTGGAAGGGGCAGACAGTGGATGGAAGGTAGAAAATGACAAGATGAGGAAAGCAGAAACTGGGAGACAAAGGTTATTAGGTTCCATCAACTCGTGCTCGAGTCCTAGTCCAATGTTAGATGAATATTGAAGAAGAGCAAAGAACACCAAAACCATCTATACCTTTGCTTCATCGACTACAGCAAAGCTATTACCGTATTTTCTCGCATATAATGCGCACGTTATACGTGGTTTTTACGTACCGCGCATAACCTCGCGCATTATACGCGTGAGCGCGTTGTACAAAATTTTTTTTACATAGTTCCCCCCCCCCGACGTCCGATTCACCCCCCGCAGGACCGCTCGCACCCCCACCCCGAAGGACCGCTCGCACGCACCCGCACCCCCACCCCGAAGGACCGCTCGCATGCACTCCCTCCCGCACCCGCACCCCCACTCTGAAGGACTGCTCGCACCCCCATAGCCTCACGACCCCCCCATCATGTAGAAGCTCCTACCGGTGTCCTGCTGCTTCCTCTTGGCGGTCCCGACACCCGACACGATCGGGGCAAGAGGGAGCTCAAGCCCTCTTGCCCCAGCCAACCGTGGCACCCCCGATACGATCGGGGCAAGAGGGAGCTCAAGCCCTCTTGCCACCCCCCCGACTCCCAAATCCCCGACAATATCGGGCCAGGAGGGAGCCCAAGTTCTCCTGGCCCTGGCGACCCCCCCCCACTAGTTGTTCGGGCCAGGAGGGAGCCCAGGCCCTCCTGCCCTCGACGCAAACCCCCCTCCCCCCAAAGACCGCCCCCCCAAGAACCTCCGACCGCCCCCCCAGCCAACCCGTGACCCCCCTGGCCGACCCCCACGACACCCCCACCCCCCTTCCCCGTACCTTTGTGTAGTTGGCCAGACAGAAGGGAGTCAAACTCGCCTGTCCGGCAGGCAGCCAACGACGGAATGAGGCCGGATTGGCCCATCCGTCCCAAAGCTCCGCCTACTGGTGGGGACTAAGGTGCCTGGGCCAATCAGAATAGGCCCGGGAGCCTTAGGTCCCACCTGGGGGCGGGGTCTGAGGCACATGGGCCCAACCCGACCATGTGCCCAAGGCCCCGCCCCCGGGAGGGACCTAAGGCTCCCAGGCCTATTCTGATTGGCCCAGGCGCCTTAGGCCCAACCAGTAGGCGGAGCTTTGGGACGGATGGGCCAATCCGGCCTCATTCCGTTGTTGGCTGCCTGCCGGACAGGCGGGTTTGGCTCCCGTCTGTCCGGCCAACTACACAAAGGTACAGGGAAGGGGGGTGGGGGTGTCGTGAGGATCGGCCAGGGGGGTCGTGGGTCGGCTGCGGGGCAGTCGGAGGTTCTTGGGGGGGGCGGTCGTTGGGAGGGGGGTTTGCGTCGAGGGCAGGAGGGCCTGGGATCCCTCCTGCCCGTAATGTAGTGTGGGTGGGGGTAGGGGGTCGCGTGGTCAGGAGGGTTTGGGCTCCCTCCTGGGCCGAACAACTAGCGGGGGGAGTCGCCAGGGCTAGGAGGACTTGGGCTCCCTCCTGGCCCGATATTGTCGGGGAGTTGGGGAGTCGGCGGGGCAATACGGCTTGGGCTCCCTTTTGCCCCGATCGTGTCGGGGAGTCGTGGGGGCAAGAGGGCTTGAGCTCCCTCTTGCCCCGATCGTGTCGGGGATGCCGCGGTTGGCTGGGGCAAGAGGGCTTGAGCTCCCTCTTGCCCCGATCGTGTCGGGGAGTCAGGGGGGCAAGAGGGCTTGAGCTCCCTCTTGCCCCGATCGTGTCGGGGATGCCGCGGTTGGCTGGGGCAAGAGGGCTTGAGCTCCCTCTTGTCCCGATCGTGTTGGGTGTCGGGACCGCCAAGAGGAAGCAGCAGGACACCGGTAGGAGCTTCTACATGATGGGGGGTTTGGGAGGCTGTGGGGGTGCGAGCGGTCCTTCAGGGTGGGGGTGCGGGTGCGGATGGGAGTGCGTGCGAGCGGTCCTTTGGGGTGGGGGTGCGGGTGCGTGCGAGCAGTCATTCGGGGTGGGGTGAATCGGACGTCGGGGGGGCATCAGCCTTTCAGGGTGGGGACAGGACTTCAAGGGGGAGAGGAGAGTCGGGGCGGGCGAAAGGAGAGTCGGGGTGGCCAGAGGAGAGTCGGGGCGGGCGAAAGGAGAGTTGGGCGGCGACGGGAGAGTCGGGCAGCATGCGCGGTATACGGGTGTGCGCGGTATATAAAAATTTCTGTACATAAATTTGTGTTTTTCGCGCGCTATACCCGTGTGCGCGTTTTACACGGGTGCGCGTTATCTACGTGAAAATACGGTAACTGTGGATTACAATAAACTATGGAGAACTCTTGTGCAAATGGGAATACCCAAACACATAATTCAGCTGATAGAGAGCCTATATGAAAATCAAGATGGCAAAGATAGAAAAAAAATTATATATTTTAATTTTTTTGTTATAGGATAAAGTAGTATTGTAGCTGTGCTGAATTCAGGAAACGCCTAAAAACACATCTGTTCCTGAAATACTTAGGAAACCAACCCATACAATCTTAGTCCTCAACAAATGATCTCTAGAACTGTTAATCACCAAATGGAGTTACAGATTTGGTTGTTTATACATATGGGTTAAAGTTGGATGACAGAGTGAGGCAGTTGATACGAGTTGCAAACTTGGTTATTAATATAGACTTATGTTTTGGATAGTATTACTGCTTTACAATGCATTTGAACACTTTTATATACGTATGGAAAGGGTTCAGAGTTAAAATCCTGGGCAAGTAGGTGGGAAGGGAAGGAAGGGGGAATTTGTTCAGTGATGTTTGGGACTTGCATAGAACTAAAACTGTACACTGGCACTGGTATGGTAATCTTTGTTTGTTTTGAATTTTATAATAAAAGAAAAAAATGAAATACAAATGGAAATAAAGAAGTAAATAATAAAACAGGTAAATAAATGGGGGGGGGTGGGATGTGAGCGGGGCAGAGCTAGGGGGCCCAGTGTACTTGTGTGCCTAGGGCCCTCGAATAATTAATCCTGCCCTGGGTGTTCCATACAGAATTGTGGCTAAGGACCTTAAGCACAATAAAAGTATCACATTTATGGTCTATGTAGAATTGTGGCCAATGGTACCTACTGATAATTATCATTATAATGAAGTTCTAAACTGAGGCTGGAGCTCCTACAGCCATACCTCAAACTCAGACTGTTAGTAAAAGTCCTATACCAAACAGATAGTGAGGCCTTCTCCTTGCCAGATCTCAGACCCAGACTCAAATGTAGTTAGTACACAGCTTACCTCAGCCAAGAGGACTTCTGGGTCCTGAAGTCAAGGAGTATACTGGCCCTACATCTTCCTTCTACTCTCATGGGCCTCCTGAACCTAGCTCTGGCTCTGCCTTATATACTTCCGGTAGCTGCTTCCCTGACTCCTCCTGCCTGGGTCACTTCCCACTGAGGAAGAGTTACCTAGGTTAAGACTGATTCTGACATTGTGACGGAGTATGCAGCAGGAGGAATGGTAACGTACTATAACCAGTGTTTTCTAACTCAGTCCTGGAGTACCCCCATGCCAGTGAATAGATTTAAGAGGAAATTCTGTAAACAGTGCCAAAATGTAGGTGCCCTAAGAAAAACACCATTAGAAATCGTGAAAAACACCTGTGTCAAAAGTGACTACTAGTGCTGAAATAAAATACACTAGAATTGCACCTTTGTAGGTGATTTCAGAGGCATAGTGAGGGTGAGAGGCACTTGGACCAGTAGTGCCCCTTCCCCTTCCCTGTTCCACCCCCACCCCTACACACTCCTTCCCCGTCCCTTCCCCCACTGCTACACGCACGCCACTTCCCTTCCCTCATACCTCTGTAATGTTCCAACCTCCAATCTGCTATTGCACCTGTGTGGGCTTTCCCTCTGACATCACTTCCTAGGTGCGAGTCAAGGAAGTGACATCAGAAGAAGAGCTGACACAGGCGTGACAGCAGGTTTGGGGTTGCTGCTCATTCCAGGAATGTTACAGAGGTACAGGGGAACAGAAGCAATGTGCGCAGCAGTGGGAATAGAGAGGAGGATGGGTGCTGCACCCCTACCAAGATGGCATCTGGGGTGGACCAATTCCTCCCCCCCTTACTATGCCACTGGGTGATTTACAGTGCATAGAAACATAGAAACAGAAGATGAAGGCAGAAATGGGCCACGGCCCAACATGTCTGCCCACTCTACTAACCCACCCCCTAATTTCTTCCTTGAAGAGATCCCATATGCCTATCCCATTTTCTCTTAAAATCCAGCACACTGCTGGCCTCAATTACCTGAATTGGAAGACTATTCCAATTGTCGACCACCCTCTAATGCCTCTAAGGGTGTGCGAAATGCCTGAAGTGGTGTTAGATGCTGTAAAGTACCTGTGTATGCATAATTCAAGGCATAGATAGGTGCTGGAAATGTAGGCCTTGAAAAATCTGGCATACATTTCTGGCAACGGGGTACTCCAGGACTAGATTGTAAAACATAGCTAGGATTCCCTCACCTGGAGGCATGAGAAGGGATGTTATGTCAAACTGTTGTATGATATAAGTAATGTACCTGGTACTCAACCTGTCCCTCCCTCTCTTTTCCCCTGTCTCTTCTCCAAACAGATGGAAGACCCTCAGAAAAAGGGCCAGCTCCTTTGTCAGCACCACCATGATTTCATCCAAGGGGAGCACAAAGAGCTACATGCCAAGGAAGGTCTATAATTAATCCATTCCATAGATCCTCTCCACAATATTGTAGAATGTTTAGGTTTCTGTTATCTCCCAAAATTGTGAGCTATAGTGATACCTGACTATAACCTTTTTCTATGTTTATCTCATGTGTAGCTGCTGCAGAACTAGCACCCCCTGGACCAGGCGCAGCAGCTGGTCCTGAAGAGCAGGAAAGGAAGGTGGAGGTGGAAGAGGAAGAAGAACTCCACATTATTGAGGTGGAGGAGGAGGAGCGAGAAAGCTTCTGCCCTTCCTGTGACTGTCCCTGCCCTCACCCAAACACCTTACCCCATCTAACCCCCTTCCCCTCATATCTCTGCCCTTCCTGTGACTACCCCTTCCCCCACACAACCCCCTTTTCCCTCTGCCCCCTCTCTCAGGAGCAGCTGTACCAGCATCAGGCGGGGCCTTTGAGGTTTGAGCCACAGGACCATGTCCTCCTGCATCCTTCTCCACCCTCTCCAACATACAGAGCTGATGTTCTGAGGGTTCCAGGTACAGGTGTAGCTGCTGTTGCTGTTGCTGCTGCAGTTGCACTTGCCCCTGGAATTACTGAAGTATCGGAGAGGATGGGGACCATATTGGAAGCCCTGGAATGCCGACTACTGGCAGTAGAAGGGTGTCTGGACAGGCTAGAGCATGGTCTGTCTAGTATTTTAGCTGCCCTAGGCCATGCTCCAGCCAGAGGGCCAGACCCCTACTATCGCCCATAGATAGACAGACAGACAGACACACACCCTCCATCCTGAGACAGCTTCAGCTGCTCTTGAGAGCTACCTCCCCCTCTTTAGTTCTATCACTCAATCCTCATGGTGGCCAATCTAGGTCACTAGTACCTGGTAAAAACCCAAATAGTAGCAACATTCCATGCTACCGATCCAGGGCAAGCAATGCCTTTCCTCTTGTCTGTTGCAATAGCAAACTATGGACTTTTACTCCAGGAACTTTTCCAAACTTTTTAAAACCCAGCTATGTTAACCGCTTTTACCACTTCCTCTGTCAATGTGTTCCACAGCTTAACTATTCTCTGAGTGAAAAAATATTTCCTCCTACTAGTTTAAAAAAAATGTTATATATATTATACAAAAAAAAATTTATATCTTGAAAAGTTATATTTTGTAAAACAGTTGGTTTATTTAGGTGTCCTATGTGGTTTTTCTCTGCCTGTCCATGGCCCCTCTGTTTTAATTATGTCAAGTGGACAGAGTGGAAAGGAAACAAGAGTCACACCATCATAGTATTTCAAGGGATGGTGTAAACTTGGGTCACGAATGAGATATACTACAGCTTTTCAATGTGCCCTGGTCCTCATTTTACATATGACCCCAAAGTCACAGAGAAATGTTTGCTGTTTATTGGTCTTCCAATATCACATTAAACCACACATGTACTGAGACAGAATTTCAGAGTCATTACATGTGAGCAAATACAGGCCAACTGGTCCCCAAACACAAACTCGTACCTATTTCCTACAGCTCCCAGCCACCCTAAAATATGGCATAGCATACATCCTAGCCTCACAGTCCAGGAAAGGAAGATGCAGCAGTGACAATGCAGCTGGAGATAAATGAGATGGGTGGTGGAAACAGTGGAGGGAGCCATGGTCAGGAGCAGGTGGGTGATATGGAGCTGGAGTCTCCCCCAGGTGATGACAAAGAAGAATGCTCCTGTATGTTCCAATGAAGGTCAAGGCTACATGAGGAAAAGGAGAATGCCAGTATGGAGGCATTTATTTAAATGGTACATAAAGGGGTGTTCAGGGACAAGGACACTGGTATGTGGAAGGAGAAGACAGGTCCACACCCACAACCAAAAATACTGAAACCTACACATAATGCTTTGGTATACAGGGTGCATAACAACTGGGAGGGCAGAATCAGGAGGGTAATGGGAATTGAGAAATGGGCAGTACTGCAGGTGGTGTAGCTGAGAAGGCAGTAAGTAGGAACAGGTAGGACGTGTCAACCACTGAACCAACACACTCTTAGAATGCCAAACACTAACTCACCTGCACCTAAATGTGATCTGTGATATGGAGCACAAGCTACCACCATGTTGCCTGGAACTGCATAGCCACATGAAGATGAAGGTCCAGCACACCTGAACAGGGACAAAATGGTGTGCATGTCAACACATTTGGAATGTAGACTACTGATTATAAGGGCTGCTTAAGAAAGAGGCTGACAGCTCCTCTCCCCAGTCACAAACACAGCACCGTATTCACTGGATTGGGGTACAAGATTGGCAGACAAAGTGAGGGGGAGGGGCAGGGAGAACATAGCAACCAGGACAATTTGCAACATTAAAGTGCTGGATATGTATATGGAATCAGGCCAAAGCACAAATCCAGCATCACAAACATAAAAATATCACCAATATACTTCACTCTCACCTACGTTTGATATGGAGCATGAGCAACCACCTGGCCACCAAGAACTGCAGAACAGCAATAAGAGTGAGAATGTGTCAGTATGTTGGGAATGTACATCATTGATTACAACGGCTGCTCTGTGAAGAGAGTTATGGAGAGTGAAGGACAGTGCAGGTAATATACAGTAGGCACGAACTTCGTTAATGTACATGTATGTAGTAAGATCAGAACACACATTCAAGGTTGCAAAGTATCACCAACATATTACACTCACATCTATTCCTGATTTGGTGCAACAGCTGCTACCAAGTACCCCTTGGATAGACCCATGAAGATCAGGAACATCTGAGCAGGGAGAAAAGGGGAAGCATGTGAGCACATTGCAAAAGAATTTCATTAAGCACAAGGTCTGCTTAGGGAAGAGTGGCACTGGCATGCAGGAGTTAGGAGCACCATAAGAAGAGTCCAACAGGACAAAATCCCACAAACCCCAAACAAAGAAAGCAGTGGGAATGGACAATGAGCAATCCACAAGGGCCAGCGATATGAGTCAAAGGCTTGTTTATTTTATTCCAGAACGTACAATAACAAGGACCCAACACAGTACTATTTTGAGGCCCTTGGTATGTTTATCGTAAAATAAAACATTCTTGATCATATGTCTCTTTAGCTATAAATTACAATATTATCATTAACATAAGAACATAAGAAATGCCATCTCCGGATCAGACCTTCGGTCCATCAAGTCCGGCGATCCGCACACGCGGAGGCCCTGCCAGGTGTACACCTGTCGTAATTTATAGTCCACCATATCCTTACATGCCTCTCTTAAGGAGATATGCATCTAGTTTGCTCTTGAAGCCTAGGACGGTCGATTCCGCAATAATCTCATCTGGGAGGGCATTCCAGGTGTCAACCACTCTCTGAGTGAAGCAGAACTTCCTGACTTTAGTCCTGAACCTGTCCCCCCTTAGCTTCATTACATGTCCTCTAGTCCGTGTAAAATTGGACAACGTAAATAATCTTCTCTGCTCTATTTTGTCGATTCCTTTCAGTATTTTGAAGGTCTCGATCATATCCCCACGCAGTCTCCTTTTCTCAAGGGAGAATAATCCTAGTGTTATAAGTCTGTCCTCGTATTCCAGTTTTTCCATACCCTTCACCAGTTTTGTTGCTCGTCTCTGCACCCTCTCCAGCAGTTTTATATCCTTCTTTAGGTAGGGAGACCAATGTTGGACGCAGTATTCCAAGTGTGGTCTGACCATTGCCCTATAAAGCGGCATTATAACTTTCTCCGATCTACTCGAGATTCCTTTCTTTATCATGCCCAACATTCTATTTGCCTTCTTTGCCGCTGCCGCGCATTGTGCCGACGGCTTCAGGGTCCTATCTATCAGTACACCCAGGTCCTTTTCTTGTTCACTCTTCCCCAGAGTTGCACCTGACATTGTATACTCGTATTCCTTATTCTTATTTCCTAAATGCATTACCTTGCATTTCTCCACATTGAACTTCATCTGCCATTTCTCCGCCCATGTTTCTAACCGACACAAGTCGCTCTGGAGTTTCTCTCTATCCTCATGCGATCTGATCATCCCGGCATAGTTTTGTATCGTCTGCAAACTTGATGATCTCACTGGATGTTCCTTCCTCCAGATCATTGATATAAATATTAAAAAGGATCGGCCCAAGTACCGAGCCCTGGGGTACACCACTAGTCACTTTCTCCCAGTCGGAGAACTTCCCATTTATGCCCACTCTCTGCTTTCGGTTTTCCAGCCATTTGCCTATCCATCTTTGTATATCCCCCTCTATGCCATGGCTTTGTAGTTTCCTGAGAAGTCTTTCATGTGGAACTTTGTCGAACGCTTTCTGGAAGTCCAAGTATATTATGTCCACCGGCTTCCCACTATCAATTTGCTCGTTCACGGTCTCAAAAAATTGGAGTAAATTCGTCAAACATGATTTCCCTTTCCTGAATCCGTGTTGACTGGGTTTCATCAAGTCGTGTGCGTCCAAGTGCCGGACCATGCTATCCTTGATCAGTGCTTCAACCATCTTGCCGGGGACAGACATAAGACTCACAGGTCTATATTTGCCCGGTTCCCCTCTTGATCCTTTTTTGAAAATTGGGGTGACGTTCGCTATCCTCCAGTCGTCCGGTATCTGTCCAGTTCTGATTGTCAGGTTTGCAAGTTTTTGCCAAAAGGAAAGATTTATAAACTGTAGAGTTTACTTCATGCAAAATTGTCATTTATTTTATAAGATATTAACTATTTTTTTCTGAAACCCTCCAAGTACCTACAAATCCAAAATGTGACCCTGCAAAGGGTTTCAGTTTGAGACCACTGATCTAGAGCATGTGATCACTCAGATATTGTTAGTAGTGCATGCTGGGGCTGTGACAACAGAGAGGAGAATGGTTATGGGGAATAAAGTTAGAATGAACATCAATATGACAGTTCTAATTATAATCACAAAAATTGAGGTTTTCTCGGGCCTCCTGGCCTCTTTGCCGATTCTGATGCCTATGCTGATTCTTTAAAGAATGCCTGCCTAGTGGTTGATTGCTAACTGCACAGAGTGGCACCTAAAATTTAGACACGCTTAGACACAGTTTATAGAATCTGGCCTTATGAGGCCAGACCCACAATAAGCAGGAGTGAATGAGCATCAATTCCACCCCCCTCCACCCCATACCAACGAGGCTAGAAAAGGTAGGCTGACCATTGCCCGATGAATATTGGCTAGTAAGTGGAGAGGCATAATCAAAAGAAATGTCTAAGCCGTTTTGGGCCTAAGTCGCCCAAAATAGGACACGGAAAAAGATTCATTTTCAAAAAATACATCAACATATTTTTTTTTTCCAAAAATCGTCCAACTGCACATCCTGCCATCTGATCGTCCAGACCGCTAAGTCGTCCATCTTTATACCTAATTTCATCCAAAAATTTGTCCAAGTCACAATTGCCTAGAAAAAGGCCTTTTGGCCGCGGGAGGGGCCAGAAAAGTGATAGACTGGACACCCAGACATGGCACCAGAGTAGTGGGGTACCTTACAGGGCACTGCATAAAAAAAAGGTCCCACATAAACATCTCACTACATCTCCCTTATATAAGGTGACCATATGTCCCGTTTTCGGATCCCCTGTCCCATTGTCCCCACACACATAGCTTCGGGATGCCAAAATGTCCCGTTTTCAGGGACAGCGTCCCGAAGCTGTGCGCGGGGACAACGGGACAGGTGATCGCTTCCTATCCCTCCTTGCCAAACCAAAAAAACCCCAAAACGTCCCAATTTAAACTTCCCCCCCCGGTCCACCGCCGCTGCTCCTCTGCTTACCTTCCTGCCTAATCGCGCCCAGAAGCCTTCTTCCCGACATCAATTCTAATGTCAGAGAGGACGTTCAGGCCAGCCAGGTGATTGGCTGGCCCTGAACGTCCTCTCCGACGTCAGAATTGACGTCGGGAAGAAGGCTTCTGGGCGCGATTAGGCAGGAAGGTAAGCAGAGGAGCAGCGGCGGTGGACCAGAGGGAACTTTAAGTCGAGCATGGAGGGAGGCTTTTTTTAATCCCGTGGTAGGGGGTAAGGAGGTAGGCAGGCAAGCTGGCTGGCTGGCTGGCTTTGGGGGAGGGAGGTAGGTAGGCAGGCTGGCTCTGGGGGTGGTAGGCAGGCAGACTGGCTGGCTTTGGGGATGGCAGGCAGGCAGGCAGGCTGGCTCTGGGGGAGGTAGGCAGGCAGGTTGGCTCTGGGGGAGGAAGGCAGGCAGACTGGCTGACTTTGGGGGAGGCAGGCAGGCATGCTGGCTCGGGGGGAGGTAGGCAGGCAGGCTGGCTCTGGGGGAGGTAGGCAGGCAGACTGGCTGACTTTGGGGGAGGCAGGCAGGCTAGCTCTGGGGGAAGTAGGCTGGCTCTGGGGGAGGCAGACTGGCTTTGGGGGAGGTAGGCAGGCAGGCAAGCAGGCTGGCTTTGGGGGAGGTAGGCCGGCAGGCTTTTTGGGAGGGGATGGAACAAAGGCTGGAAGGCAGTGAGGTGGACATAGGAAGGAGGGATGAAGGAAGGAGAGAAAGAGGCAGAGAAGGTAGGGGGATTGTAAGTAGAAGAAAGACTAGAGAGATAAAGGCCTGGACCAAAGGAGAAAGACAGGAGGCAGAAGCAGGACTTTGGGAGGTGCAGACAGAGGGGGAGTCCCTGAGGATGAGCAGAGAGAGGCAAGATCATAACAGAGAAGGGAGAGAGAGGGAGACCTGGAACAAAGGTACAAAGGAGAACTGACACTGGATCTGGGGGCACTAAGGACATAGGAAGGAGGCACTGGGGACACTAAGGACATAAGAAGGAGGCGCTGGGGCACTAAGGACATAGAAAGGGGCACAAGACATAGGAAGGAGGTGCTGGGGACACTAAGGACATAGGAAGGAGGCGCTGGGGGCACTAAGGACATAGGAAGGAAGGAGGGAGGGAATAGAAAGGGACAATTGTTGGGCCTGAGTGCAGAAAGAAATGAAGGAAAAGGATGCACAGTCAGAAGGAAACGCAACCAGAGATTCATGAAATCACCAGACAGCAAAGGTAGGAAAAATGATTTTATTTTCAATTTAGTGATCAAAATGTGTCAGTTTTGAGAATTTATATCTGCTATCTATATTTTGCACTATATTTGTCTATTTTTCTATAGTTACTGAGGTGACATCTATGAAAACCCCCAAATATAAATGATAATTAACATTTTCTCTGCGTATAGGGTGCTTTGTGTTTTTTTAAATTTTATGGTTACCATTATGAAATAAGATATTGTGTGTACATGAAAAATGAATGGAAGAAATTGGGGGTGGGATTGGGGGTGGGGCTGACTATTAATAGATATCCCATTTTGATGAAAACAATAAATGGCCAGTTACACTTATAGGTCATGATGAGCCCCCCAAAACACCCCTAGAATCTACTAGAACCACCTATCTACCACCCCAATAGCCCTAATGGCTGCAGGCAGGGCAGGATTAATTCGTTGAGGGCCCCTAGGCACACAACGAATGTGCCCAGGTGGAAATAGGAAGCTGCATCAGAGGGAAGCTTTGGGCATGCAGCACCCCTTGCACAATTACATTTCCCGTTGCCTTTCTTACCCGCGTTGCATGCTTGTCTTACTTTCCGTCGATTGGGGGTGTTGACGATCGGGGGGGGGCCCATGTTGCCGATCGATGCTGGAGGGGCCCATCGCTGTTTGAAAAAATCAATGTTGATGCCTTCCTTCATCGGGCCCCCTTACCATTTTGGGCCCTAGGCACGTGCCTACTTGGCCTATTGGTTAATCCTGCCCTGGCTACAGGAGCCACTTATATAGCAGTACAAAAGGTTTTGGGGGTGTGAACATGTTTAACTAAGAATGCAGTGATTAGAATGCTGGACCCCCCACCCCTGCCAAAGATCATCAGCAGGAGGGATGTCCAGTCCCTCCTGAAAGGCCCCACCCTCACCAAATATCAGTGGCAGGAGGGATGCCCAGTCTCTTCTGCCAGAACCACCCCCTACAAGGTAGCCCACCCAGACCCCCCAAGACCCCCCTACCTTTTTTAGATGGCCAGCCAGAGGGATCCTTCCTGCTTCCAGCCAGCAGGCCCACCTTCACTGGAATGGTGGGCCTGCCCCTTCCTGGTGCATCATGGAATGCACGGGGAAGGGCCTAAGGGCTCAGGCGCTTAAGATCACTCCCGTAAGACGGGCTATAGGCATCTGGGCCAACAAGAATCTTAGGCCTCTCTCCCAGTATATTCTGGAATGTGCTGGGAGTGGCCTAAGTTTCTGATTGGCCAGATCCCCTAGGCCACCCCCATGGGAATGCATCTCAGGATGCACTGGAAAGGGGCAAGCCTGCCATTCCAGTGAAGGCGGGCCTACCAGCCAAAGGCAGGAAGGATCCTTCTGGACAGCCATGTAGAAAAGGTAGGAGGGGGTCCGGGTGGGGGGGAGAGTTGGGGGGTTGGGGGAGGTCCAGGTGGGCTACCTTTTGGAGGGTTCTGGCAGAAGCATCCCTGGGCATCCCTCCTGCCACTGATCTTTGGCAGGGGTGGGGACAGTCTGGCAGCAGGGATTGGACATCCCTCCTGCCACTGATCTTTGGCGGGGGGAGGGGGGCCAGCATGTGGTATTGGGCATCCCTCCTGCCACTGAACTTTGGCAGGAGGTGGGGGTAGGGGGTCCAGTAGGAGGGATTGGGAATCCCTCCTGCCAGTCACCTTCGCCTGGGGGGATGGGTTCCCTGCCATGGCAGGGAGATTCCCTTGTCACAATCAGTTCAGCGGCCACGTCTGCTTGAAATGTAGGCCAGCATTTTGCTGGCCTACATTTAAGTCAGCTACTGCGGGCCTAGAGAGGCTCCTAGGGGTGTCTAGGGCCACTTAAGCTCGCTTAAGGGCCACTTTTGAACAAAACCATGCCCATGCTGAGCCTAGCATGGGAGAAGCCACTGCTTGCCTTGTATCAGTAGCATGGAATGTTGCTACTCATTGGGTTTTGGCCAGGTACTAGTGACCTGGATTGTCTACTGTGAGAATGGGCTACTGGGCTTGATGGATCCTTGGTCTGACCCAGTAAGATAATTTTTATGTTCTTATGTTCTTAGGCGAGCTTTGGTGGCGCTACGCATCTCCTTAGGCTTGCGGAGGCATCTACATTTTAGGTGGCCTGCCTCGAGATGGTTTTCTATGCTGTTTGTCTGAAGTTCATCTAAATCTCAAGGGGGCATGTTGGGGCATATTTTAGGTGGGATTAGGGCTGACCTATGATTCTGATGTTTTTCTGCAATAATGGAACTTTGCAGAAAACATCCAGGGCAAAACGTAGATGTTTGAGGCTAGACTGGTTTCAATAACAAATAAGTACCAAAAAGGTGATCAAACTGACCGAATGACCACTGAAGGCACAAAAGTGTGAACCCTACTTACTCTCCCAGTGGTTCCTGGCCCCCTCCCCCCCCCCCAAGGATGTGAATGAAACAGTACATACCAGCCTGTATGACAAGTTCAGATATTAGAGTAGCAAGCAAGTCTCTGGAGTAGCCTGTTGGTTGGTGCAGTGGACTGCAGAGAAGGGGACCCAGGTCCATATCCCACTCTAACTATTGCACTTGTTGTAGAAACTGTGAGCCCTCCAAAAAAAACTACTATATTGACATATAGGTGATACCTGCAGACATAAGGAGGCTCATTTTCAAAGTACTTAGAAACACAAAGTACCATAGTTTTCTAAGGTATTTTGTGTGTTTAAGTGCTTTCAAAATCATCCCAAGATTTATTGGGGGGAGGTGGGAAGGGTATGCACTTGGATATAGTAGGTTGTGGGTGAGTTTTGGAGAGCTCGCCATACAATGTAAAGAAGTTACGATGAGATGGTTACCTGGGATCTTTTATGGGAAATAAGCTGCGGTGCCCCACTGCTCCGTGGGATGTCTGTGTGGTCAGTATGCTAAGAATGCTGGCATGTCCCAATAGTTTGATTTGTGTGTTCGACTATTTTTTTTTTTATTTTTTTTTTTAATGGTTAAGAAAGATAGACAGACTGAGGACAAAGACATCTTCCCACGAAGCTAGGATTATCAGATTTCACATAACGAAAATCTGGACCCATGGCCCTGCCACCTGGCCCGCCCTGTTCCGCCTGGCCCCGCTCTGTTCTGCCTCCAGCCCTACCCCTTCAACTTTTTCACATGTTGGGAGGGCATGCGCTGGTGTGACACAATGATATCACATCCATTCGCGCGTGCCTATGACATCATCATGCGCAAATGCCATCCCAACGTCACTGCAAGCTGGAAGCTTTTCAAAACCCGGACTAAGTGCTGGGTTTTGAAAAGCCATCCGGACCCCCGGACATGTCCTCGAAAAGGAGGACACGTCCTGGGAAATCTGGACATCTGGTAACCCTTTGCGAAACTGGGTTTACATGTTCTCTCACGGGGAGAACATCTTTAAACTCACCAGAGACTTTTCCATTCTTTAGAAAAAGAGACCAACTGACTTTCGCACCAAATTCAAATTTCTGACCAACTGACTTTACCGCCAAAATTCAAATTTGGTGTTCTGCCCTGTTCCCAATCAGGTTAGTGAACCCACTATTTACAAAGGCAAACTCTAGACCTCACAGCATACCCTGAAGAAAGTCACAGCATGATGGCTGAAACATTGGCTTCTACCTGACAAGATGCAGCGAAACCTGGAATCCTGCAATAAGCACATCTAGGAAATGCTTGTTGCAGGTTTCTGGGTCTCGCTGCATCTTGTCAGGTAGAACAAACATTTCAGCCATCATGCAATGGTTTTCTTCGGGGTATGCTGTGAGGTCTGCAGTCTATCTTTATATAGTAGGTCCTCAAACCCGATTGGTTTGAACTTGAGGTGAAGAAGGCAGGAAAGTCTGTTGGTCACCAGCTTGAATTTTGGTGTGATAATTAGTTTGCCTCTTTTTCCCATAGAATTGAGTTTAAAGATGTTCTTGGGTTATATGCTCTCTTAGGCTTCCACAGCTGGTATCATGCTTGTTGCAGTTTTCCAGTTTCCATTGAGACATTTTCTTTTTAATATTATTGTTTTTTGTTGAGTTGAGCCAGAATCAGTATGCTTAAAGGGACATTAGATTTGTGTTATATTTGCCAATCCTGTTCAGTCCTTTAACTAGCTTTAGCTGGCAATATGGCATGAGCACTGTTTTTGGCATATGCTCTCTTCACAGTATTATAATATCTCACATATAATATGCATGCATCATCAGCACTGGCTTTTAGGCATCTTGTTTTGAGTCATTTGCTTCAGGCACTTCAGGCATTTATGAAATTATGGCTATATATTTATTTAAGGCCCACTGCTTTATGTTTTTATTTGTTTAAAGTTTCTTAAAAATCTTTTTTCCTGGCTACCTCTGTCAGTTTTCCGGCATGTTCTCGTTATGCTTTTGCTTTTTATTTTTATTTTGACAGCAAAAGTTCTTTTTTTTTCAAAAAGGAATTGACATTATTTACACCGATTGTATTTGCAGGATCTTGATTTGGTTCGTTCATCCTTCAAGGTATTTTCAAGTTTCCTTTATCACAAGGGTTTCCTGCTCTGGGTTCTTTGATATGCACCTGTTGCATTTTTTTAAGCCTCTAACAAAACCTCGTAACAAATGATCCAGCACCCATTCAATTTGTATGGGTGTTGGAGCATTTACAATGCCAGACCACACTGCCAACTTTTGTAAAAGAAGGGGTTAATGTAATAAATATACTGTATTTGTTTCCCTTATATCTGTAGTTTTTATCATTATTTTTTTAGATTAAGATTTATACATATATTTTTGTTATTTGCTTTCCATGATGTCTTTTAATTTTTGTCTATTTAATGATTTGTCTGACATGTTTGTTTTATTGTATATTTATATTGATATTATTGTATTATCTATTTTGGTTATAGACTCTTGAAGAAGGTATTGTGTTTATATACTGAAACACTGGCAGTGTTGAATCTGACTTTTGGGTGAATTTCAACCAATAAAGATCCCATATGGAAACATCTTCTCTATTCCCACTTCTTTTGTTTGTAAATACTTCTCAAATCTTTCTTTGTAAGGTCAGGTAGAAAATGCACTAGCTTTTTCAAAATGTATCCATAAAATCTAGGAACACTGTCTCTTTTAAAACTCTGTATATGCCAGCACTGCTCCAGGATGACTTTTTGTCTCATTTGGAAATAGAATTCCCTTACTTCTTTTAGATATGTTTTCCCTTCACTGAGAGGGTTTTTACCAAAAAGGGCTTTCAAGTTCAAAGTCTTTCAGGCAAATATTTCTCCCTTAGTTCCCAGATGCAAAATGGTTCTTTCAAATCCTCCTTCACAGTTCTGGGTTCAAACAAGTCTTCCTGAGTTTTGACTAGGATCTGTTGTCAATTACAATGTATGTAGAACCCTCCCCCCCCCCCCCACACACACACATTTTGTGTTGTGTTTTTTGGTGGTTTTTTTTGTCATTTGCCAATAACAGTGCACACTGTTTGCAAAGAGGGTCATTGGTTTGGAAAGAGTGTGTTCTCTTTCTAAATACTGTGGGCATGTGTGAATCATCACCTATATGTAAACCATTACACATATAAAAATTAGCATGCACATGTGTTCTCTATCAGGAAAGAGTGTGCATTCTTTCTAAATGAATTCACTTTCTTTGCAAATAGTGCACACTAGGGTCCTTATACTAGGCTGTATTAGGGCTAACATGTACCTAACACAGCTTAAAATGATGTACTTCAGGTCATGCTCAGGCGTCCTGTGATAAATGCCAATTTAGCGCAAGCTCATACATATGCTTAAAAAAATGTCTCTTTTGGGAGGTGGGGGTTTGTCAGGGAACATTTCTGCACTAGTTAGTTAGAAAAGATACATTACTGCATGCTAACTGGTTAGCACAGGATTACCGCATGAACCCTTACCACCTCCAAAATGGATAGTGGGTAGGGCCTACATAGCAATTTTATTTCAGTGGCCATAGTGGCAACATTAGTACATGTCCAAAACTATACATTCAAAGTTACATAGAAACATAGAAATCGACAGCAGATAAGGGCCAAGGCCCATCCAGTCTGCCCACCCTAATGACCCTCCCCTGCCTTTACTTTGCGAATAGAACCCACGTGTCGATCCCATTTGGCCTTAAAATCAGGCACGCTGTTGGCCTCAATCACCTGAAGTGGAAGACCATTCCAGCGATCCACCACCCTTTCGGTGAAAAAGAATTTCCTGGTGTCACCCACCTCTGATTTTCCACGGGTGTCCTCTTGTTGCCATGGGACCCCTGAAAAAGAAGATATCTTCTTCTACCTCGATGCGGCCCGTGAGATACTTGAACGTCTCGATCATGTCTCCCCTCTCCCTGCGCTCCTCGAGCGAGTATAGCTGTAATTTACCTAACCGTTCTTCGTACGGGAGATCCTTCAGTCCCGAGACCATCCGGGTGGCCATTCTCTGGACCGATTCCAGCCTCAGCACATCCTTACGGTAATGTGGCCTCCAGAATTGCACACAGTATTCCAGGTGTGGTCTCACCATGGATCTATACAAAGGCATAATGACTTCAGGCTTACGGCTGACGAAACCCCTGCGTATGCAACCTATGATTTGTCTTGCCTTGGAAGAAGCTTGTTATACTTGTGCCAATGGAGGGGCTAATCATTACATAAGAATAGCCTCACTGGGTCAGACCAATGGTCCATCAACCCCAGTAGCCCGTTCTCACAGTGGCCAATCCAGGTCACTAGTACCTGGCCAAAACCCAAGGTGTAGCAATATTCCATGCTATCAATACAGGGCAAGCAGTGGCTTCCCTTGTGTCTTTCTCAATAACAGACTCTGGACTTTTCCTCCAGGAACTTGTCCAAACTTTTCTCAAAACCAGCTACGCTATCCACTCTTACCACATCCTCTGGCAACTCATTCCAGAGCTTAACTATTCTCTGAGTAAATTTTTTTTCCTACAATTGGTTTTAAAAGTATTTCCCTGTAACTTCGAGTGTCCCCTAGTCTTTGTAATTTTTGACAGAGTGAAAAATCGATCCACTTGTACCTGTTCTACTCCACTCAGGATTTTGTAGACTTCAATCATATCTCCCCTCAGCCATCACTTTTCCAAGCTAAAGAGCCCTAACCATTTTAGGCTTTCCTCATATGAGAGGAGTTCCATCCCCTTTACCATCTTGGTCGTTCTTCTTTGAACCTTTTCTAGTACCACTATATCTTTCTTGAGATAAGGAAACCAGAATTGAATGCATTAGCGACTTCAAGCGCTTTTGCAACTATCAAGGTGGATAAAAAGCCTCAAATTACATTGGCCAGCATTACACAAACAGTGTTAAAAAACTCTCCATTACTATCACAGGCATAAAAAAACCTCCACCTCAGCTCTCTTGAAAATTCTCAAAATGAAGAAAACCCCACCACATACGCCTCAGAGTAACTTATCTTATGACGCTGGGAATCATGTAGAATCTTCTGATACAAATTCTCATTTTGGGATACTTTAATGTTTTATCTTTCTCATCCCGCGCTTGTCCCTAACCAGTCCTAACCACACCTGTTTTTCACATAGACATCATTAGGAATTTGAAGGTGCCTCCACTTAGGCATCGTGTGGCACCATGTGGAATTCCGTGCCTAGCTTTTAATTTTTTTAAATCAATTTTTCAATTAACTTCAATGGCACATTCAATTATCATGCCATTTAAGCTAATTGATTGAATTTAGGTTAGGCATAAATTTTAGTTAGGCGTCTCTAGGAGGCCTCAATTATAGAATCAGGCCCTTAGTATCCCCTTTTTCATACTCTGCTATATGGAAGGGGATGCTTCCACAGAAAGCTCTATAATAATATGATACTGAAAGATTGTCGATCCATGACTAATATCCCCCCCCCCCCCATTACAAAACTTGTGAATTTTTTAGCACCGGCCATGGCAGTGACAACTCTGACACTCATAGAATTCCTATACCACAATACATCAGAGATGAAAAAGATCTCTCATCCTTTAAAAAAATCCTAAAAACTCGTTTACTTTCCCATTGTTTTTCAACTCTAACAAAGAATTGTAACTTTTCCCCCCTACCCCCCACGATTCATGTTAGTCTTATTTCGTAAGTCTGAAATTATTTTAATATATTCACTACCCTTCTCTTATAAATTGTACATCGCTTAGGAAATTAAATAAGCGATTCATCAAACACTAATAAAAACTTGAAACTTCATGAGCATCGGAGCTGTCACCATCGTGGCCGGCACTAAAAAACATATTACGGTTTTGTAAAAAGGGAGGGGGTGGGAGAGGTAAATGTTGGAAAAAACCTTTACTTCTGAATGTTTATTTTTGGTGGAACTCTTTATGCTTAACATAAATATGAATCTATTATGGCGGAGAAAGCAGGATGCCATTCACAGTTTCTTAAAGTATGGTCTCCAGTTATGGACTTTATAAATGTTGTGACATTCTAATCTCCAGAACAGTATATTTTAAAGAGTCTCTTGACACCATTATATGTATGGGGGATAGGTTTATGGGCATTTTCCTTATGATCTTTTTTCTTTGATTTTGCACTGTCTAGCCTTTTGATACAAATTACGGTATAGATTTTATATGTTTGAGTTTGCAGGGAGGGTATGGATAATTGGAATTGTATTTGGAAGTTTGTACTTCAGTGTTCTTTGTTTGATGTTTCTATAAAACTAATAAAAAAAATACATGAACTTAAAAAAGAGTGGTGATTAAATGGCAGCTCCAGCAGTGGGGGAAGTGAAGCTGATGCCGAACGGTCTTCTATGATCTGTGTTCCATATGTGGGAAGACAGGTAACGATAGATTGAAGTTAGCTTTACGGCAACCAGGGCCAGTTTTAGACATGCTAGGGCCCAGGGCAGAAATCAAGAGGGGACCCTTCTTCTATGTGCCCATCTCCCAGTTTCCCCACCTACCTTAAAATAACTTCTTCACATACAAAACACGGACAGACCTTCACTAGATACAGAACAATGGATCACAAATTAGAAATAGAAATATGAGGACTAAAACTGAACTGGACACCCAGGGCCGGATTTTCCTATAGGCTAACTAGGCTTCAGCCTAGGGCCTCAAGTCAAGAGGGGCCTACATTCAAATTGTTAGCAAAATTAAAATTACACTATTCTAAAAACAGTGAACACTAAAACACTGAACCGAAAATAAGGAGAAATTCTATGCTTCGGGATCGGAACCGGCTCCGGCCGCAACGGGGCGCCGACTCGCTTCTCCCTTTCTTTTTCTCGCCCTGGGAGGAGGATCGGGGAGGGAAAGATGTCAGTCCGGAAACAGCTGGGCAAAGCCCAGCCCCGCGGGGGAGGGAGGCAAAACGGGGATCTGTCAGGACAGGGGGGCCCAGACTGGCATCGGAGGGGGGGGAGGGTTTCAGTGGAAGGGGGATGAGAGGCAGGCAGGCATCGGAGGGGGGGTGAGGTGAGGGAAGGACGCACTGGGGCACTATGGACATAGGAAGGGGCAATGTTGTGTGTTATGTTTGATTAGTTATTGTTTTCAAGTACTATATATGGTTGCTGAGAATAATGTCCAAATAAGTGTTCTCACTTTTTTTTATTTATTATCCGTGTCACATTTTTTATAAAGGTTAGTACCAAAAAACAACATGTTTCATTTAACCTATTGATATTATCACAGTAATGATGTATTTTATTATCTCTCATGTAATTTACAAACTTAAAAATGGAAGGTGAAAGGGCCTCATAAGTGGAATAGCCTAGGCAGTGGCGTACTAAGGGGGGGGGCGGGGGGAGCGGGAGGGGCGGTCCGCCCCGGGTGCCAGCCATGAGGAGGTGTTCCCGGGTCTTGCCGTTCATCCCCCCCCCACCACCCCGAAGGACCACTCGCCCTACTGACCTTCCTGCACCACCTGTGAAGCAGCCCGCAGCAGGATCGCGACTTCAGCGATACCTGAGCTGCTTGGGCGCTGCTTCCTGCGCCGCGGTCCCGCCCCTCCTCTGACGTCAGAGGAGGGGCAGGAACGCGGCACAGGAAGCAGCGCCTAAGCAGTGCAGAGATCGCTGACGTCGGGATCCTGCTGCGGCTGCTTCATAGGTGGTGCAGGAAGGTCGTGGGGCGAGCGGTCCTTCGGGGGGGGGGGGGGAGGGACTGAACGGCAAGGCCGGGAGCATAGGTAGTGCTGCTTCAGAATGGTATGGGAGGCCAGGGGCGAGCGGTCCTTCGGGGTGGGGCAGGCGGGCAGGCAGGCAGGCTTTCAAGGAGGAGGGAGGTGACAGACAGGCAGGAAGGCCTTCAAGGGGGGACAGGCCTTCAAGGGGGGGGACAGGCAGGCCTTCAAGGGGGGGACAGGCCTTTGGGGGTGTGTGCAGACCTTCAAGGGGGAGGGACAGGCCTTCAAGGGGGGGCAGGCAGCCCTTCAAGGGGGGGACAGGTCTACAAGGGGGTGGGACAAGCCTACAAGGGGGTGGGACAGGCCTTCAAGGGGGGAACAGGCCTTGGGGGGGTGCAGGTCTTCGGGGGGTGTGCAGGCCTTCAAGGGGGGGACAGGCCTTCAAGGGGGGGACAGACCTTCAAGGGGGGGACAGGCCTACAATGGGGGGACAGGCCTACAAGGGGGTGGGGACAGGCCTTCAAGGGGGGTGCAGGCCTTCGGGGGGGTTCAGGCCTTCGGGGGGTGCAGACCTTCAAGGGGGTGCAGGCCTTCAAGGGGGACAGGCCTTCAGGGGGGTGCAGGCCTTCGGGGGGGTGCAGACCTTCAAGGGGAGGGACAGGCCTTCAAGGGGGGGACAGGAAGGCAGGCCTACAAGGGGGGGACAGGCCTACAAGGGGGGGAGGACAGGCCTTCGGGGGGTGCAGGCCTTCGGGGGGTGCAGACCTTCAAGGGGGGGGACATGCCTTCAAGGGGGGGACAGGCAGGCAGGCCTTCAAGGGGGGGACAGGCCTACAAGGGGGGGGACAGGCCTTCAAGGAGGTGGGACAGGCCTTCAAGGGGGGGTGCAGGCCTTCAAGGGGGGAACAGGCAGACTTGTAAGGGGGGGACAGGCCTTTGGGGGACCCTGGTTTAGAAGTACACGGAGGGAAGGGGGTGTTCAAAGAGACGTGCATATGCCAAACTTGGGGGGAGGAGGAAGAAATAAATGGGTCTGAAATAGAGGAGAGGGAGAGAGATGATGGACCATGGGATTTAGGGAGGAAGGAACAGAAAGGGAGAGAAATTGGACACAAGGGATTGGTGTGGAGGAGGGATAGAGATACTGGATAGGAGGGTAATTGGGAAAAGAAAGGGAGAGATGGTGGACTCGGGTGGTGGGGAAGGAGGGAGAGATGCCGGATGAAAGGGTAGTTTAAGGAAAAGGGGGATCTGTGGAGGGGAGATGAAAAAAAGGAAAGATACCAGACTTCCTGGGAAGGGAAGGAAATGGAAAAGGGGTGGACAGAGTTGGCAGATGGATGGTTAGCATGCAGAAAGAAGAAAGAAGGAGACCCCAAGTTATCAGAAGAAAACCAGAGCCTTGGACCAACAAGATTTGAAATATAACCAGACAACAAAATGTAGAAAAATTAATTTTATTTTCTGTTTTGTGATTATAATATGTCAGATTTGTAATGTGTATCCTGCCAGAGCTGGTGTTGGACTGCAAACGTGAGCTAGGATTTAACAGAGAGAGGAAAAGTCCTTTTTGTGTCTTTATTTTATTTACACCACAGCGCCAGTGTGATTAGGAGAAGCTAAAGGGGGTGAAAAAGCTATAAAACCCACCAGGAGTTTTGAAAAAAATCACCCAACTGGGCAGGAAAATCGAATTGAAAAACCAATTCAATAGGCTGAATCGAATCAAAAAATTTTTTCCTGAATCTGGCAGCATTAGTTTGCGCTACTGTCTTAGACTTTAGGACCTGGGATTGGGGAGAGATGGCATCCTCAGTACTTTATAATGCAAGTGAAACGAGGATTTGGTCAGGACTTTTGAAGGGTCTGCAGAAAAAAAATATTGTATAGGCCGGGGACATGAGACAGCAGGAAATGGGAACTTTTCTTCCTTCTATTTTTGTGAATGGAAAGGCTGAGGATGTCAGAGAGTTCAGTTAAAATATGTGCTTTATAAGAAAATATAATAATGTGTTTTATAAAGTTTATTGCATAGCTGGCCTACCCAGTGAGGTGTTCCTAGTGGTGGTGGTGGCAGCGTGTCAATGTGTTGAGAGGAAGAGGTGGTCTGGGAAATTCTGCTGAGCAAACTCCGGGCCCATTTCCACCCCCCAGTTAGTCCTACTCCACTTAACTGGTTCACACACTGAGTGGGTCTTTGGGTGTTGTTTTGGGATCTCTTCCAGTGGTTTATCAGTATCTCCTTCTGGTCCAAGGAAGGAAACTTTGTTATCCTTAGCATTGACCTACAGAATATGTTTGTAACAGCGCTGCTTGTGTGGCATTAGCTATGTAGTGATCGAAAGAAAAAACAGACCTTTGCAAATTTTTGCACTATATGGTGGGTGTATGAAGAGATTCACATTTCCTGCACAGCTAAGTCCATGTGAAGTTACCTTGTGCTGTATTTGACATCTAGCAAGGTCTCTGTTTGAAAGGAAAGATCTAAACTTAAAAATGAAGTGGCCAGAAGTTATGGTAAAAGCAGATAGTGTAGCTGGTTTTAAGAAAGATTTGGACAAATTCCTGGAGGAAAAGTCCATAATCTGTTATTAAGACATGGGGGAAGTGTCTGCTTGCCCTGGATCGGTAGCATGGAATGTTGCTACTCTTTGGGTTTTGACCAGGTATTAGTGTCCTGGATTGGCTACCATGAGAATGGGCTACTGGGCATGATGGACCATTGGTCTGACCCAGTTAGGCTATTCTTATGTTATGTTCTTATCTGTAGGGGCCTTTGTTTTCACTTCTTATTTTAATGTATTTTTTTTCTGGGAACTTATCAGTGTTTTTTATAATGGGAACAAAAATGGAAGAGAATTAATGTGTGTGGGATGAGGGGGTAACTAATTTCTTCAGCTAAATAATTCAATCCACCTCAACCAGACATAGGAGAACTCACGCACCATTCACACACCCTCCAACCAAAAACGTCAAAAGAAAAAAACTGTTCGACAACCTCCTAGCCATTCGAGCTGCAACACTCGACCCCCAACTCTACAACCAATTGACATCGACCACAGACTGCAAAACCTTCAAAAAGAAATAAAAACCCTTCTATTCAAAAAACACATAAAACCGAACTAACACAATCAGAACTGTCCCAAGCATCACCTGCAACTACTCCATATGTACTTCTGATGTCATGACAATTCAGACATAATTTATTTTATGTTTGGATTATAAGAAATTTTCACTGCCTGTTTCTATTCTGACCATTTTTTCCGTTTCATGGTCATTACAAAAAATATTATTTTACATGGGGGGGGGGTGTCAAAAATGATGGGCCCCGGGTGCCACATACCCTAGGTACGCCACTGAGCCTAGGGTCTCTTTTCATCTAAATCCGGCCCTGTGGACACCCCAAAAAGATAAACTTGGCAAGTACTTCATTTTATACTGAACACAATCAGTGGCATAACCATGAGAGGAGGCTGGGCCTCCCACTTTGAGCTTATACCCCCTTAACATGAGCATCTCCCTTGCTGTAGCTAATGAGGATCCACAGAACTCACCAGCTGATGACCACCTCCTCTTTTCTCCCTCAGGTCCAGCAACCAGAACTTTCCAAGTTCTGCGATTGTAGCAGTATTACAGATGTGCTGCTGCTGCCTTTCCTCCTACCCCCCCCCCCCCCCCCCCCCACCACCAGCTCAGCTTTCATGCATGTATGAAAACAGTAGAACCTTAGGGATATTGCCACTAGCTGCAAAGTTTGGAGATTTCTGGTTGCCCGACTAGAGTAAGAGGTCTTCATTTGGCAGGACTTGGGGGAGCCCCACCAGCTCAAATTTATATTTTGCAGTCAGGTGGAGAGAAAATTGGTGCCCCCCCCCCCAATGAACTGTTTGAATATGACATTAAATACAATGCAAAAATATCATATGAATATTCCAGTTAATAAATTCAAAATAAAACACTTTTCTCTATCTTTTTCCATCATCTTGGTCTGAGTTTTCTTTCTGCTTTTTGTCTATCTTCTACTAATTCTCTTTTCATTGTCTGATGTCCACTTTTTTCTCTTCCTCTATTGTTCCATTCCCTCTCTATGTCTATCATCAACATATTGATTTTTCTCTTTCTGCTTTCCTCCCATTTTTCTTTTCTGCCTCTATCCATTCAAATCTCACCTTCTTTCTCACCCTTTTTCTTCTTTTTAAATTTTCAGCTACCTATCAATTTTCCATCTCCTCTCAGTCCCTAGCTCTCTCATTTCCCATCTCACTCCCTTTCCAGTCTCCTATTCCCTTCTAACTATTCCCCCTTACCATATTTCTACTACTGTACTCACTGTCCTTTCACTCATCTTCTTATCATCTCCTTTTGACCTCTTCCACTTGGCTCATCACTTCCAGAATGCCCCTCCCTATCTCCACTCATCAGGTTATATCTCCCTGCCCCTTTCTCTTCATCCCCTAGCATCTTCTTATCCCACTTCTCTTCCTCCTGCCCTCCCATGGGTTCATCTCTCCTCCTCTCGCCCCATGGTACAACATTTTGCTCCTTCTCTTTTCTGTTGTTGTTCTTCTTCCCTTCCCACTTGATGCTGATCAATGGAATGGAGGGGAAAAAAAGAGATACTGTATCTCTCTCTTCCTTCCACAACCAAACCTAACATTTTTCCCTCTCTCCCTCCCTTCTATCCCCAGGTCCAACATCTTTCCTTTTACAACTTCCCTTCCCTACCCTCCCATCCCATATCTCTCCCAGGCCCACAATCTTTTCCTTTTTCTTTCCAACAGTCCTCCCTTCAAGTATCTCTTTCTCCCTTCATCCACATAACCCCACATCCAACTTCTCTCCCTTCAGACCATTGCCTACCATCTCTTTCTCTCTCCTGTGTTTGTTTATTTATTTATTCAATTTTCTATACCATTCTCCCAGGGGAGCTCAGAACAGTTTAAATGAATTTATTCAGGTACTCAAGCATTTTCCTTGTCTGTCCTGGCAGGCTCACAATCTATCTAATGTACCTGGGGCAATAGGGGGGGGGGTTAAGTAACTTGCTCAGGGTCACATGAAGCAGCGTGGGTTTGAACCCACAACCTCAGGGTGCTGAGGCTGTAGCTTTAACCACTGTGTCACACTCTCCCCCTGGTGCCATAAAATTTTTCCCCCTTCCCCAATGTCCATTCTGACGCTCTTTTAACCCCTTCCCACTTTCTACTTAAAAACAAACAAACAGCTGGTCCAGGGGGCTTCCTCAGCCCGGCATGTTCTCCCCTTTCTATCAGTGCCAGTCCAACATTGCTGGCACCTTTGGGCTGGTTGACAAATCCATTTTTGTTGCAGGGGAACACCAGCCATGACAGGGATTCTAAAGCACTGTCTGTGGCTCCCCTCCCTACTTTCCTTCTGCCACAGTCCATCTCCAATGATGCAACTTTTGGTTTCCACCTGGGTGAATCGCAGCACAAGGAAAGCAGGGAGTGGAGTCACAGGCAGCGCTTCTGAATCTGAGCTGCAGCCAGCAGTTCCCTGCAACAAAATTGATTTTTTAGTGAGACAGAAGAGGACATGTCTGGGTGAATCCAGACGTCTAGTAACCCTACACATGTGGCAAGACAGATCAACAGGAGCTGAATAGGTTATGACTGCACCTCGGTAGCTGGGAAAGTAGGGCCAGGGCAGACACTTTATGGAGTGAGCCCTGAAAATGGCCAGGATGGATCAGGAACAAGCATTGTATTAAGTACAGGTCTTATATATCTCGGGGAGGGGGGAGGGGGGGAAGAGAAGACATCTTATTGTGGAACTTAGCAAGTTAAATGTAATAATATCCTGGATTCTTGGTTGAACATTGCCTTGACAATGAATGTGACTGTTGAGCTGAATGGATGGACCATACAGGTCCTTATCTTTGAATTTTCAGCATAAGCTGTTTTACTTCAACTTAAATTTTCATTCTGATCCTACAACTATGCATTTCTAGCTGCAAATCTTACAGTTCTAAACTCTACACTAAGAGCTGTTTTACTTATATTTTCATATGAACACAGTAGACTTTTTCTGATGCAGTTGAAGGATTATGCTTAATTACACTCAATATAACCACACATTTTTTTGCTTCAGCAAATGATATTTATTTGAACAAGGCACTTGGGAATTTTTCCTTGGAAGGTCTATTTCTGCCCAAACCAGTGTGTCTTTCCTTTGATAGTCCCATAGTATTCACTTATATCCTCAAACATATACAGCTCAGGGTAGTATCTCTCCAGTGCAATGAAATCAATGGAAACAGAGACTCCTTTGCCTGACAGTGTTGTCAGGGTATATTATCTGGTTTAGGCTGTGGATTCAGTTCATAGCAGTCGTCAGTTAAATTTCCCTTTCTGAAGCTGAGCAAAGTGTGGTAATGTCACTGCCACAGGCGACTACCGTTCACAGGATGGTTTACTGGTGAAGCTTAGCCTCTTAGCTTGTCACAGTATATATATCTCAGGGTTCTTCTTTCACTTCCTAGTCAGAGGTTTCCAAGAATCTTGCCTGGAGCAGTCATGGAATGCAAAGAAGAGAGATTTTTGTTCTGCACTTACAAACATTACCACACTTCACACTCAGCTTCTGATAAGAGAAAATTTAGCTAACTGGTCTGTACTGGATATATCAGGTAATGCAATTTGACAGTACAGTGGATTAAAGCCGTTCAGCTTACCAATTTATGTTTCATTATCTGTGCACGTGTCTTAATTGATTGCCTTTTACTCAGTATTGCAAAGGCCATACAAAAAATGCATCACTGCTCTAATGCTAGCCATACTGTGATGGTAAAATTATAACGGGTTTGGCTGGCTTAATGGTTCAGAGACAATAAAGAAAAGGTTTAATTTCCAAGTTCAATTTTTTTGTTTTCAAACTGGGAAAGATTGGGATACTTAAAAAGGAAGCATTCAAAGCCTTAATATGAGGGGGTCACTGAAAAGTTCTCAGCCCAACCAAGAAGAGAATGATGTGGAGCCATGAAACTTAGAAGTTATTTCACACTTTTCATTTCAATGATATGAAATGTTTATGTTTATTGAGAGCTTCTATACTACTACTAATGACTGGGGAGTCAATTCAGAGCAGTTTACATGAGCTTCTTTAAAGATGTTATGCTACATGAGCTTCTATAGAGATGTTACCATACAGAGTTACAAAAGAGCTTCTGCAAGATGTTACAATACCTAGGCTCTAAATTGAAATACACGAAGCTCTGTGGTGGTGTTACAATGCAGAATAATTAGAACTGGATTGATTATGCCATAATCAATTATCCTACTTATGTTACTTACAATGAAATGAAAAGTGTCAAGAAAAGTGTGGAATAACTTGTAAGTTTCATGGCTCACATTATTCTCTTCTTGGTTGGGTTGAGAACTTTTCAGTGGCCTCTCATAGGAAGGCCATTTCAACCATCATACAACTATGTGGTTAGGAGACAGACTTTAGGATAAATGTATTAGGTTTTCACAGAATGTACAGTCTGAGTTCCCTAATTAAAGGCTTTTGCTGTAATGACTAAACTATTTGGAAAGAGGGAAGGTTAGAAATGAGGAAAACCATTGATAGTTGTGAATGAAGCTTACAGACTCATAATTCATTTTGAAATTGAATCTGTTCTACTTGGAAATCCAAAGGAGTAAAAGGAAACCAAACAATTAACTACAATGGGCCATTATGGCCAAATAATGTTTATGCATTTACAGATGGTTTTCATGAGATCACTGAGAGGGATCAGAACATAAGAATAGCTATACTGGGTAAACCATTAGTCCATCTAGACCAGTATCCTGTTTCCACAATGGCCAATCCAGGTCACAAGAACCTGGCAGACATCCAAATAGTAGAAATATTCCATGCTATCAATCCAGGGAAAGCAGTGGCTTCCCACATGTCTGTTTCAATAGCAGATTATGAAGTTTTCTTCCAGAACCTAAGAATAGCCTTACTGGGTCAGACCAATGGTCCATCTAGACCAATATCCCATCTTCACGGTGGCCAATTTAGGTCACAAATACCTTACAAAAATCCAAATAGTAGCAACATTCCATGCTACTTATCCAGGTCAAACGGTGGCTTCCCCATGTCTGTCTCAATAACAGACCATGGTCTTTTCTTCCAGGAACTTGTCCCAAAAATTATTTTTTAACCAGCTACATGAACTGCTCTTACCACATCCTCTGGTAATGTGTTCCAGCACTTAACTATTTTCTGAGTGAAAAAAATATTTCCTCCTATTTTAGTTTTAAAAGTATTTCCCTGTAACTTTGAGTGTCCTCTAGTCTTTGATGAATTTTTGATGAAGTAAAAAAAATCAACCCACTTGTACCTGTTCTATACCACTCAGGATTTTGTAGACTTCAATCATATCTCCCTTCAGCCATCTGTTTTCATAGCTAAAGAGCATATGTGAGGAGTTCCATCCCCTTTATCATCTTGGTCGCTCTTCTTTGAACCTTTTCTAGCTCTGTTATATCTTTTTGAGATAAGGCAACTAGAATTGAACACAATACTCAAGGTAAGGTCGCACCATGGAATGATACAGAGGCATTATAACAATCATAGTCTTATTTACCATACCTTTCAAATAATTCCTAACATCTTGTTTGCTTTTTTGGTCACAAACACACATTGTGCAGAAAATTTCAGCGTATTGTCTACAAGACACCTAGATCTTCTTCTTGGGAACTTACTCCCAAGATGGACTCTAGTATCTGGTAACTATGATTTGGGTTATTCTTCTCAATACGCAACACTTTGCACTTGTCCACATTAAAATTAATCTGCCATTTGGATGCCCAGTCTTCCAATTTCCTAGGGTCTGCCTGCATTATAACAACTTAGAGCAGTTTAATTTCATCTGCAAATTTAATCACCTCACTCGTGAACTTATCTAAGCCATTTTTTAAGTCAGTTACGCTAACCACTGTTACCACATCTTCCAGCAACAAATTCCAGAGCTTAACTATTATTTGAGTGAAAAAATATTTCTTCCTAGTTGTTTTAAAGGCATTTCCATGTCACTTCATCAGGTGTCCCTAATCTTTGCTAAGGAGAGAAATATATTTAATTCCCTCAACAGTTATGGTATCTGGAGCTGCTGTCAAAGAGTACTTGGTTCCAAGAACTTAGTCAAATCATTAACAATGCATATACATGGAAAATTTAAATTAAAAGTAATGCCTGATGACCCTTTTATCAAGCTATACTAGAGGTTTTTAGTAGAAGCTGGCACGCTAAATGCTCTGACGCTCATAGAAGCCTCTGCTTGCCCTGGATCGGTAGCATGGGAATATTGTTACTCCTTGGGTTTTGCCAGGTACTAGTGACTTGAATTTGCCACCATGAGTGAGCTACTGGGCTTGATGGACCATTGGTCTGACACAGTAAGGCTATTCTTATGTTCTTATCCCACGCTTTTTTAAATTCCATCATAGTTTTCCTCTACACCACCTCCTTCGGGAGGGCATTCCAGGCATCCACCATGAAAAAGAATTTACTAACATTACTCTTAAGTCTGCCAATTTATGTCCTCCAGTTTTACCAGTTTCCCTTCTCTAGATCAGTGGTTCCCAACCCTGTCCTGGAGGACCACTAGGCCAATCGGGTTTTCAGGCTAGCCCTAATGAATATGCATGAGAGAGATTTGCATAGAATGGAAGTGATAGGCATGCAAATCTGCTCCATGCATATTCATTAGGGCTAGCCTGAAAACCCGATTGGCCTAGTGGTCCTCCAGGACAGGGTTGGGAACCACTGCTCTAGATTACTCCTGAGCCTATCACCTCTTAAATCAATCCTGTGCCCTCTTATTCCAGAGCATCCTTTCAATTGAAAGGAGACATCACCTCATGTATTTATGCCACATAGGTATTTAAATGTTTCTAATCATATCTCCCTTCTCCCACCATTTCTCCAAAGTATACATATTGATATTTTTAAGTCTGTCCTTATGTGCCTTATGATGAATACCACTGACCATTTTAGTAGCCATCCCCTTAATTAACTTCATCCTGTTTATATCTTTTTGAAGGTGTGATCTCCAGAGTTGTATATAATATTCTAAATGAGGTCTTACCAAGGTCTTATACAGGGGCATCAATACCTCCTTTTTCCTACTGGTCCTACCTCTCTCTATGCACCTACCATCCTTCTAGCTTTCTCCATTGCCTTTTTAACCTGTTTGGCCACTCTTCTTTCATGCACAAAAGTTCTTCACCTCCTAATCTGTACTGTTCCCTCAGGTTGTTGCAGCCCAAATGCATGACCTTGCATTTCTTAGCGTTAAATCTTAGCTGCCAAACTCTTCAAGCTTCACTAATTCCTTCCTCATGTTATTCACACCATCATGGGTGTGTACTCTATTGCGGGTTTTGGTATAATATACAAAGAATCAAATCTTATCTGACCGCCCTTCAGCAATTTCGCTTACAAAAATGTTAAGAACAAGCCCAAGAACCGAACCTTGAGGCACACCACTGGTAACATCCCTTTCCTCAGAAAGATCGTCATTGACCATTACTCTCTGTCATCTTCCACTCAAACCAGTTTTTGACCCAGTCTGTCACTTTGGGGCCCATCCCGAGAGCACTCAGTTTATTTGTTAAACACCTGTGTCGAACACTATCAAAGGCTTTGCTAAAATCTAAATATAACACATTTAGTGCATTCCCTCTTTCATTTGAAAGGAATCTCTGGAATGAGAGGGCCTAGAATGAAGTTAAAAGGCTCAGGAGTAATCTAAGGAAATACTTTTTTACAGAAATGGTGGTAGATGCAGGGAACAGTCTCCTGGAAGAAGTGGTGATGGCAGAGACTGTGTCTGAATTCAAGAAGGCATGGGATAAGCACATGGGATCTCATAGATTTATGGACATTAAAAATATATGCATGTTATTTATCCCTCCCTTTTACAAAGCAGCATTAGGCTTTTTATCACCGACTGCGGCAGTATTAGCTCCGATGCGAATAGAATTTCTATAAGCGTTGGAGCTAATACCGTTGCAGTTGGCGATATTTTGCATACATTAATTTCTGAAACAAACATGCCAGGAAGCCTTTATAAAACTGGCATGAAATAAATTAATATGTTTCCTTACAAACCCCCATTACTGTGAAGAAGCTAGACAACTAAAGTACAATTTTATAAAAATTAAGACATATGAGGCATACACTTATAGTAGAATGATTATTGATTATTATAATTTGATTTTAGTTCTTCTTTAAGAATTATCACAGAAGTCAATGTACATATAAATCACAGTACAGATGCTTCCATAGTGCTTGAAGTGTGCACTGTACTTTACATTATAAAATAAGGAGTCTTCTTGCATCTATTTAATACATGAAAGATTGAATAAAACATAAAGCAAGTCTAGATCATTATTCATTACTTATTGTTAGAAACATAGAAACATAGTGGCAGAAAAGGGCTATAGCCCACCAAGTCTGCCCATTCCAAGTATTTGTTACCGAATTTACTCCCTTAAAGATCCCACGTGAGCATCCCATCTTCTCTTAAAATCCGTCACGCTGCTGGCCTCGACCACCTGCAGTGGGAGTCTGTTCCACTGATCCACCACTCTTTCGGTGAAGAAGTACTTTCTGGAGTCTCCATGAAACTTCCCTCCCCTGATCTTCAGCGGATGCCCTCTGGTGGTCGAGGGTCCCTTAAGACAGAAGATATCATCTTCCGACTCAATGCGACCCGTGATGTACTTAAACGTTTCAATCATGTCTCCCCTCTCTCTTCGTTCCTCAAGTGAGTACAGCCGCAACTTCTTTAGTCTTTCTTCATACGTTAGATCCTTTAGCCCCGAGACCATCCTGGTGGCCATTCGCTGAACCGACTCGATCCTCAGCATGTCCTTACGGTAGTGTGGTCTCCAGAATTGAACACAGTACTCCAAGTGAGGCCTTACCATGGATCTGTACAATGGCATAATGACTTCAGGTCTCCTGCTGACAAAACCTCTACGGATACAACCCATCATTTGTCTTGCCCTGGAGGAAGCCTTCTCCACTTGATTGGCAGCCTTCATGTCCTCACTAATGATCACCCCTAGATCACGTTCTGCCGTGGTCCTAACCAAGATCTCACCATTTAGTGCATAAGTTCTGCGCGGGTTTCTCCAGGTGCATTACCTTGCATTTTTTAGCATTGAAGCCTAGCTGCCAAGTCGTTGACCATCGTTCTAGCAGCAGTAAGTCCTGTGTCATATTATCAGGTAATAAGCTGTTGCCTACTATGTTGCAAATTTTGGCGTCATCGGCGAATAGTGATACCTTTCCCCTAAGCCCTTGCGTCAAATCTCTTATGAATAAGTTGAATAGAATCGGGCCCAAGACTGAGCCCTGCGGCACTCCACTGAGCACGTCCGACGCTTCTGACGGGGTACCGTTCACCACCACCCTTTGTAGTCTACCGCTCAGCCAGTCCCCAATCCATGTAGTTAAAGTGTCTCCCAAACCCATCGATTTCAGTTTGTTCAATAACCTTCGGTGTGGGACGCTATCAAATGCTTTACTGAAATCCAAATATACCACGTCCAGTGATTCCCCGGCATCCAGTTGCCTAGTAACCCAGTCAAAAAAGCTAATAAGATTGGATTGGCAGGATCTACCCTGGGTGAACCCGTGTTGGTGGGGATCACGTAGGTTTTCCTCATCTAGGATTGTGTCAAGATTCCGTTTGATCAGTGTCTCCATGAGTTTACACACTATAGACGTGAGACTCACTGGCCTGTAGTTCGCTGTCTCTGTCTTGCTGCCCTTTTTGTGGAGTGGGATTACGTTGGCGGTTTTCCAGTCCAAGGGGACTCTTCCTGTGCTTAGGGAAAGATTGAAAAGCACAGATAATGGTTCCGCCAGGACTTCACATAACTCCCTGAGCACCCTGGGGTGTATGTTGTCCGGTCCCATGGCTTTGTTCACTTTGAGTCTTGATAGTTCGCTGTAGACGCTACTGGCCGTAAATTCGAAATCTTGAAACGGGTCTTTCTGGCTATCTCCCGTCTGAAGCTGTGGACCATCTCCCGGTGCTTCACATGTGAAGACTGAACAGAAATATTTGTTTAGTAGTTCTGCCTTGGCAGAACCTGATTCTGCATAGTTACCGTCCGATTGCTTCAGGCGTACAATCCCATCTTTGTTTCTTTTCCTGTCACTAATATAGCTAAAGAAAGATTTATCCCCTTTCTTAATGTTCCGTGCTAGATCTTCCTCCATTCAGGTTTTGGCCTCTCTGACTGCTTTTTTGACAGCTCTGGATCTGTCTAGATAGTCCTCTTTCGCCTCCTGTTTTCTTAAATGTTTGTAGGTGATAAATGCTTCTTTTTTCTTTTTAACTAGGTCTGAAATTTCATTGCTGAACCATTTGGGTTTTTTGTTTCTCCTGCGTTTGCTTACTGTTCTTATGTAGCGGGTTGTTGCTTCATGTAGGATGGACTTCAGAGTCGACCACATATCCTCTACATTGTCAGCTTTTTCTTGTTTTTGTAACTCTCGATGGATAAAATCTCCCATGCGGTTGAAGTCTGTGCCTCTAAAGTTGAGAACCCTCGTTGCTGTGTGTGATTTAGGGAAACCTTTCTTGAGGTTGAGCCATACCATATTATGGTTGCTGGAGGCCAGTGCAACACCTACTGAGACTTCTGAGACGCTATCTCCATTGGTGAGTACTAGGTCTAGTATTGCCTGGTCCCTGGTGGGCTCCAATACCAATTGCTTGAGACGTGCACCCTTTATGGAGGTTAAAATTCTTTTGCTGCTGCATGTAGTCGCGGAGAGTGTGTTCCAATCTGCATCAGGCATGTTGAAGTCTCCTAGCATTACTTTGTCTCCGCGCAGTGTGATGTTCTCTATGTCCTCTATTAATTCCATGTCTTTGTCTTCCTGTTGCCTGGGAGGTCTGTATATCACACCAAGTTAAAGGCATTTTTCATACCCTCTGGCCAGGTTTACCCAGAGGGATTCCCCGGTGTATCTATCATCTGTGATTCTGATAGTTTTGATGCTTTCCTTAGTGTACAGTGCTATACCTCCTCCCGTTTTACCCTCTCTATCGCAACGAAGTAAGTTGTAGCCCGGTATAACCATATCCCACCCATGCGAGTCTGTGAATCAGGTTTCAGATATCGCTATTACGTCTAGATCGGCATTTATTATTTCAGTCTCCAATTCTAGAATTTTATTTCCTAAGCTGTGTGCATTAACATACATAGCCCTCCATATCTGTGAAGAGTTTCCCTTATGAGTCTGTGTGTCTCCTAAATTAACATTGATAATTTTCCCTGATTTATTGTGGATATTCTTGGTACCTATCTTAGACTCAGAAGTGTGAGTGCGAATTGCCTCCTCAGGGAGGTTTCTTACTGCTTTGGGATATAAGTATGTACCCTCCCCCAACTTACCTAGTTTAAAGCTCTGTAGAGTAGGCGGGCCAGTCGATGTCCAAATATGTTCTTACCTCTCCTGGTTAGGTGGAGTCCGTCTGGTCCTTGTAGTCCCTGGAGCGTCTCGCCGTGGTCTAGGAATCCAAAGTTCATCTCTATGCACCATTCACGGAGCCATTCATTGGTCTGTTGGATGCGCTCTTCTCTGGCCCTGCCTTTGTTTCTCACTGGAAGAACGGATGAGAAGACCACCTGTGCTCCTATCTTCTTCAATTTCTTTCCCAGTGCTCCAAAGTCTCTGGGAATATTCTCTGTAGTATTCTTAGCAGTGCCATTTGTGCCTACATGGATGAGAAACATGGGAAAATGATCATTAGGTTTTAGAAGTTTGTCTAGACTGGTGGTGATATCCCGGATCCTGGCTCCGGGGAGACAGCAGACCTCTCTTGACAGCAAATTAGGCCTGCAAATTGGTCCCTCGGTGCCCCTTAGCATGGAGTCTCCAATGACTACAACCCTTCGATCCTTCCAGGGTGGTTGATCTGCGAGCCCTGAATTTGAAGTTGTGAGCTGGGTATCCTCCTGATCCCTTTCTGTTATTTCCTCGGAGGTTCCTTCTTGTAGGATCTGAAATCTATTGCTGAGGGTGAGTTGTGGTATTGTTGTAGAAGTACCTTGTTGGGGAGAAAAAGAAGAAGGTGAGAATGAGGTAGGTTTTCTTTGCTTGCCCGTAGAGGAGGTTACCAGTTGCCAAGGTCCGGCATCTCCAATCATCTCCTGTACTCCAATCGTTGTATTTAGGGCTGTGGGTTTGGGCGTGTCGAAGATGGACCTGTCGTGGGTTCTCTCTGTGATGTGTGACAGTTCCAGGATGGCATCGTCGATGAAAGCCTCGTCGTCCCTGATGCTCCTCAGGCGCTTTACCTCCTCCCTGAGGTTCAGCAGTTCCTGTAAGATGTCCCCGTCTATGTTTCCATGTCCCAGCTCCTCTGTCTGCGTATAGACTGTAGTATACCTTGGGAGGGGGGGAGGGGGATGTCTCGGTCTGCACAGAGACCTCCACCCTCTGATCCTTGTCACCTTCTTCCTTCTGCGTACAGACCTTGGCCATCCCCTGGGTCCCTCATGCTCAAGGCCCAGCAAAGAAGAAGATGCAGATCTTCGGGCAACGGCACCAGCATGTCCTGTGCATTGGTGCCGGTGCTGGTGGCCAGATGGGGGTAAGCAGCATGTTCGGGTGGGTGCTGGGGGATTTCAGGTCGCGGCGGAGGGATGGGTGCAACACGAGCGGGGGGATGCCAGATCGCAGGAGGGGGAGGGGGCCGGATTGTGGGGGGTGCCGCTCGCAAATCGAGGCAAGCTCGGTTTCCGAGGTGCCGATTTTGCAAATGTTTTGCTCATCTTGCAAAACACTCGCAAATCGGTGCACTCGTAAACACTGATCAAACAGAAACTCGACAAAATTCTAGACGAAGAAAATTTACGTGATCCACACCAACACGGATTTACCAGGGGAAGGTCCTGCCAATCTAATCTGATTGACTTCTTTGACTGGATGACTAGTCATCCGGGGAGTCCCTGGACGTGATATATTTGGACTTCAGCAAAGCTTTTGATAGCGTCCCACACCGTAGGCTGTTGAACAAACTAAAATCTATGGGATTAGGGGATACACTCACTACATGGGTTAGGGATTGGCTAGGCGGTAGGCTTCAAAGGGTGATGGTAAATGGTACCCCCTCCAAAACGTCAGCAGTGACGAGTGGAGTACCTCAGGGCTCCGTCTTAGGGCCGATTCTATTCAATTTATTCATAGGAGATTTGACCCAAGGGCTTAGAGGAAAAGTATCACTGTTTGCCGATGACTCCAAACTATGCAACATAGTAGGTAAAAGCAGTGTGCCTGACATTATGACGCAGGACCTACGGCAGCTGGAACAGTGGTCATCAACTTGGCAGCTAAGCTTCAATGCTAAAAAATGTAAAGTGATGCACCTAGGTTAAAAAAATCCGCACAGAACTTACACACTAAATGGTGAAACCTTGTCCAGGACCACGGTGGAACGTGATTTAGGAGTGATCATTAGCGATGATATGAAGGCTGCCAATCATGTGGAGAAGGCTTCGTCCAAGGCAAGACAAATGATGGGCTGCATCCATAGGGGTTTTGTCAGCAGAAAACCTGAAGTCATAATGCCACTGTACAGATCCATGGTGAGACCTCATCTCGAGTACTGTATTCAATTCTGGAGACCACACTACCAGAAAAATGTGTTGAGAATTGAGTTGGTTCAGCAAATGGCTACCAGGATGGTCTTGGGGCTCAGGGATCTCACGTATGAAGAAAGGCTAAAAAAACTACAGATGTACTCACTGGAGGAGCGAAGAGAGAGGGGAGACATGATTGAGACCTTTAAGTATATCACGTGGTGCATAGAGGTGAAAGATGATATCTTCAGTCTTACAGGGCCCTCGGTGACCAGAGGGCACTCGCTGAAAGTCAGGGGAGGGAAATTTCAAGGTGATGCCAGGAAGTACTTCTTCACCGAAAGGGTGGTCGATCACTGGAACGGGCTACCTCAGCAGTGATTGAGGCCAACAGCCTGTCAGATTTTAAGAGAAAATGGGATATTCACGTGGGATCTATAGGGGAGTAAAAGTCAGGGAGTAGGTCATTGGTATGGGCAGACTCGATGGGCTGTAGCCCTTTTCTGCCGTCAATTTCTATGTTTCTATGTTTTCTATGTAAACCGAGGTACCACTGTATTAGGGGTCCTTTTATTAAGGTGCGCTAACTGATTTAGCATGCGCTAAATGCTAAGGCATCCATTATATCCTATGGGCATTTTAGCATTTAGCACATGCTAAATCGGTGAGCGCACCTTAATAAAAGGACCCCCTAGTATCATAAAAGCATTAGAGAAATTGACTTGAATTTTCTTATCTCACATTTAAACACTGCACATGTACGCAGTCTAAAAGACTTTGATTAATAGTTTTAGGTTATTACCTGGTTAAAATTGTGTGTTTGTTTCAAAAGATCCGCAATCTTGGAGGAGTGTGTGGCACAGTGGTTGGAGCTACAGCCTCAGCACCCTGGGGTTGTGGGTTCAAACCTTGCACTGCTCCTTGTGACCCTGGGCAAGTCACTCCGTCCTCCATAGCCTCAAGTACATTAGGTAGATTGTGAGCCCACCAGGACAGATAGGGAAAATACTTGAGTACCTGATTGTAAAACCGCTTAGATAATCTTGATAGGTGGTATATAAAAACCTAATAAACTTAAAACCTAGATTTTAAAGAAAGATGCCTGGTGTGTCTTTCTCTGTCATGACTATTAGTTTACTACTAATAATATGATTATTATTATTATAGCACTACTGTACACATTATATGCAGGTACCAGTTCCTAGTGGGTTCACAATCCAAAGTTTTTTGTACCTGGAAGTAGCATGAATCAGCTACCTCAGAGGTGTAACATTTATTATGAAGTTCTTTAAAGTCTAATCATTAAAAGCAGCTTCCTCTGCTTTGGAAGGTCCATGTTCTTCATGTCGTTTGGTAGTGTTGCTAAAACGTACCACTGGTTCGGTATTTAGCTAGGTTTAAATTTATATGAGTTTGAAAATTACTACACTCCGATGGGTTTACATGTTAAAGGAAGTTGCCTGGTGTCTCTACATCAGGACAGGCTACTTACATAATTCAACTGCTTTGGAATCCCTCCTACATTTTTCCATCCACCCCTTTCTCTGTATTTCTTATATAGATTAAATTTGACCAAAGGTATAATGTTACTGATTCATTAACCCTCTTTTACAAAACCGTAGCACAGTTTTTAGCTCCGGCCGCGGCAGCAACAGCTCCAACACTCATAGGAATTCTATGAGCGTCAAAGCTGACACCGCTGTAGCCAGAGCTAAAAACCATGCTACGGTTTTGTAAAGGGTGTGTGTGTGGGGGAGGGAGGGGGCGAAGTAATTAGAGTAACTACCAATCTTCAATTTAACTCCATCCTTCTTGAGGTTTTCCTATGATTCTTCATATCTACCTTAGGAACATATTTTGGGGCCCTTTTACTAAAAGGTGTTAAGCCCTAAAGCATACTTAGCAAATGAAAAGCACAGAACATCAAAATGAGTTAAAGCATTTTGTGATATTTTGCCTATTAGCATGTGCAAAGGGCATGTCAACTATTTTTTTTTTTTTAAAACAGTTTTTAGAGGTGGCTTGACATGAGTGAGAATGAGCTCATACTATTTGGTTAAAGCTGATTTAATGCAGAAGCACTTAACACTTCCTAAACAGGAGAGAGTAAGGCCCTGATTCTATAAAGTCTGTTAATCAGTGCTGATATTAGCACTCAACACCTCACAATTGGACTTAATTGAAAGCTAGGCGCCTAACTTGAAAATATAATTCTATAAAAAGAAGGCAAAAGTGGGTATGGTTGGATCATGGGCATATTTTTAAATTAGGCACCTCTTTGTGAATCAGGCGCTGTTAGGTTTTGATATTGGTTTCTAACTTTAGAAGGACTTTATAGAATCAGGCATATGCAGTGGACACTTTTTAGTTGGGGGGGAGGGGGGGCAAAAGCTCCACCCAAGACTCTATCCAAGCATAGTACTAATTGTAATTCCAGTTTTTTCCATTCATTCTCCATACACACACAATATAATCTTATTAACAATACATAATGGTATCCACAAAATTAACCTACATAAAGCGCACTGCATGTAGAGAAAATTTTAACTAACATTTATATTCTGCTTTTTTTCAGAGAGGTCAAGGCAGATGACTTTAAAATATGCAATATCATCTCACTAACTGCTACAGAAAGCTCCCCTTTAGTGCCAAACAAGTATATCAAGAAGTAATACAAAGCATTGCAAAGAGCATAAGAATAGAAACAGCATCTTTTGTCCCTCCCAACCATCCCTTTTCCCAAAATTTCTCCTTCTATCAATCCTCTACAACACAATGCTGCATCTCTTCTCCCTTCCCTCCACCACCATATTCAACATTGCTCCCTCTTACATCCCTTTCCATCTATCCCACCCTTCCCTCTCAACATCCAATATTTTTCCCTACTTCCTCTCCACCATTATCATGTCTAACAATTCTTCCTCTTTCTTCCTTTCCCCACATATATTATCGCTCTTTCCCTCTCACTCCACACACCTATGTCCACTATTTCTCCTTTCCTTTTCTCCCCCTCCCCCCATGGCAGCATTTCTTTCTCTCCCTTCTCACTACCCCACTGTGCAGCATCTCTCTTTTCCTCCATTCCTGATCCCCCAGCCCATGTATCTGTCCTTTCCAACCCTCTCCCACTAGGTGCAGAATCTGTTCTTCCCAAACCCCTCTCAGTCCATGTAACATCTGTCTTTCCCTGCCTTCCCACTCCAACCCTTTCCCAGTATGTGTAGTATCTGGCTTTCCCAAACCCCCAGCTCCTAGCTCCTAGACCCTGAGAATCCATCCTCCCTACCTTCCCAATCCCCTAACCCCAGCCCATAGCATATAGCATATATTATTCTTCCTTCCCCACCCCAGCGGGACCCAATGGCATGATCTCTCTCTTCATCTGCTATCTCCCCCACATCTACCTCCTTACCACATCATTGTTTATTTTAAATCTTTCAACAGCCTCCAGGCAACGTCAACGAGATCAGCATGTTGCCGTTGGCCTGCTCTGGAACCATTCATTCAGCAGCAGCCCACCTATGTGGAAACAGGAAATTGCTGCTGAATGAAGACTTCTGGGGCAGGCCAATGGCAGCACGCTGATCTGGTTGACGTTGCCTGGAGACTGTCAAAAGATTTAAAATAACGATGATATGGATATTCAGTGTCAGTAGCCAGATATGGCCTTGTACTAAATATCTGGGTCTAAGAGGTAGGCAATGTTTTTTAAAAAAAGTTTACTACAACAAGCTGAATATTGACCATCCAAGGAGTTAATATAAATTTCCTTTGTGAGATGCTGCACCAGAGGTTTTGTATCAATGTCTTAAAGATAGGACAGTATATAGAGGTTATAAAATTGTGAAATAAACATGGGCAGAAGATAATCTGCTACAGTCTGAGTTATTTGTCTTAGAGGGAAAAGTAAAGATTATCCAGATAAATATAAACCAAGAGGCTAATTTTATAACAGGTCTCCTAGATGGGAAAGTCTAGTAGCTGCCTATTTACGTCCTGTTTTATAAAGAAGAATATGAATGTGAGGAGCAAGTAAGTAATGGCAGTGAGACCAGGGCAGGTACTTATTCTGTTATGGTGTTGGCCTTTAATTTTTTTATTTTTATTTTTAAATCTATTTTATTAAGCAATAGTAAATACAAAATCAATGACAACCAAGATATGCATTTTCATCAAACACCCGCGGAGGACTGGACTCTTATGCCCTCCCCGGACCACCTCACCCCACCCCACAGCAAAGAATCCCCAACCCCCTGCCCTCCCCTCCCCATCCCCCCCCAGATACATACAACAAATGCTTAGGCAGGGAACAGCGAGAACACAGTAAAGCATTGAATCAGAGGTGAAGTCTATTCAAAACACGACTACGACTCTCAGGAGTCAAAATGTTCAAATACGGAGTCCACGTGTGAACAAAGTCTCTGCTCCGGCGTTGAGAAGAACAGGCCAAGCGGGCCTCCCGGAATTAGATGTGAATACTGGTAATATTAGTACTTGGGGGTCTAGCTAAGTATTTGGAACCTGGGTTGGCCACTGTTGGATACTGGGCTTGATGGATCTTCGGTCTGTCCCAGTATAGCAATTCTTAAGTTCTTATGTGAGCCAAGTATAGGACAATCAAGCCATTGTGACATCACTGATGAGGATGGCTCTTAAGCATTGGTGGAATGAGGCTTTATGACATCACAATCTCAACTCTATAATGTTGCTACTATTTGGGTTTTTGCCAGGTGGGAGGAGGGAAGTGGATAGACTCATTGAATTGAATATCCTTGCCTAACTAGTGATCAATGATATGACTAATGGAAAATTAACACTTTGAGGAGTTAGCATGGTCTTCTCAGAAGTATTTATTGCACAAAGTGGAGAAGTTTTGTATAATTTTCCCCCCAAAGGATGTAATGTTTGAAAGACGTGATGGAAAAGTAGTATGAGCTATATGAGGGGCCGCTGAAAAGTTCTCAGCCCAAATAACAAAGTTGAGGGCTATACACTTATTGCAGTGATTTTCCATTATTTTTTGTTCTGTTGGAAAAATATAGAATGAAAAAAATGGAAAACTGTTGGACTAAATGTATGGCCCTTGATGGAGACTGCCCCAATTTTGTTGGTTCGGCTGAGAACTTTTCAGCGGCCCCTTGTATCTGTAGGTTGAGACTAAGAATGTGCATCCCTAAAGTTTTTGTTTCATTTTATTTTGCAAGTACATGTTTATTATTGTATTGTTTGTAGAAAGATAATGACAACTTTGAACTGGCATTATCTTCCCTTCCTGGGAACATTGGCCCACTAATATGCAATTAGATGCTCCTGTAAAGCGTTTTAAAAGTGCATGTGCTTGCATTTGGTTCCCTTCCCCTCTAAATCCCTCTGGCACTCAAATTTATATCTCCCTACCTCCAAATCTGAAAATTTACACACAGTATTATAGAATATGCCCGATACACACCTAAATTAGACACTGGGATTTACACCAGTTTTTATTTGGTGTAAACGATCTGCCTAAATTTAGTTCCGGGACCCAGTGTGAAGCATTTTTTTTTCTGTGCTGATTTTTTGAGTCATATATAAAATTTTCCCATTATTGGCCATTAAGGAGCCCTTTACTAAGCTGTATTAAGCAGCTGGTGCAGGTTTTACCACACATTAAATATTAGTGTGGGCCTGCGGTAATAGCTAATATGCATTAAAATAGTCAGCACAGTAGAGAAAAAAACAAACACACATGCACATGTCATCTGCTTAATACAGGAATGGGTGGTGAACAAGGGGAGTGGCCAGTGGGTCATGGACCTGTATTGCCAGGGCCGCCATCAGAAATTTCTGGGCCCCTTACTGAGCAATCCTATTGGGCCCCCCACGCACCCCTCCCCCACCCACCCCCGGCGCCCCCCTCTTCTTCCATGGGCCGAATACACACATACTTTTCTGCTAATGCTCCACCTAAGCCAGTCCCGTAAAATCTTCTCACGTCCATTGGGTGATTTGGCATAGACGAGATATTCATAAAAAGAACGTCCGTCAAGATCTTTACTCATAGACTGTGCCATTTGCTTTAAATCATCTTCCATCATTAATCCAAATTGCACAATTCTTTCTCTGTCTTTGTCCTGAATGGCATCTGGCCACATTGCTGGATCCTTCCAGTCAACAAATTTATGAGCAGGCGCGAAGAACGCATTTTTAAACAAATGTAGTTTATCCTTGTACTCCTTATGTAATTTTAATCATCTATGGATATGTTTGTATGTTTATTGTTCAAATGGTTTTATTTATTTCCCCAAATTTATTTTTGTTATACGCATTGAAAATATTTGATATTGCGTTTAAATCAAAATCTCAATAAACTTGAAACTTGAAACGAGTGCCCGTGAGATTGTGGGAGGGTTAAATACTCAAAACTTAGAAGAATAACAATTTACTTAAAGTTTTTGCTACGCCAGCTTTCTGGTATCTTTACATACAGTGGCGTACGTAGCATATGTAACACCCGGGGCCCATCATTTTTTGGCACCCCCCCATCTGTAAGAAAAACATGATTTTTAGTAACAAACCACACGTCACACATGAGAACCTAGGAAAAGGCAGCATCTTACATATTGCAGTGAGCAGTACATCAATACACCCATTGTAAAACTAAACAAGCCAGACCAATCAATCCTACACCGTCAATCCTAACAGAAAACCATGTCTTTCGAACACACAGAACACAGAAAACACCTTCGCCTGGTATGGAATATGTCATCACAAACTAACCCCTCACTCTTTTACAAAACTGTAGTGTGGATTTTAGCCACAGTGGTAACAGCCCTGACGCTCATAGAATTCTGAGCATCAGAGCTGCTACCACCACGGCTGGCGCTAAAAAACGCTCCACAGTTTTGTAAAAGGGGGGATAAAATAGAAATACACAGTTTCAACGCTCTAGCTCAGAAGTGCCCAAACTTTTTGAGCTTGTGAGCTACTTTAAAATGACCAAGTCAAAATGATCTACCAACAATAAAATTAAAAAACACAAAGCACACTATATGCTGAGAAAATGTTAATTATCATTCCTATTCTGGGTTTTTTTCAAAGAGGTCAAGGCAGATGACTCTATGCATTGTCACCTCAGTAACAACCATACAAAAATAGACAATTATACCCTCCATCCTTTTTATTAAACCACAATAGCAGTTTTTAGCGCAGGGAGCTGCGCTGAATGCCCAGCGCTGCTCTTGACGCTCATAGGCTCCCTGCGCTAAAAACCACTATTGCGGTTTAGTAAAAGGGACCATATTGTAAAATATAGACAGCAGATATAAATTCAGAACTGTGCATAGTAAGTGAAGGGAAGTATTAAGTTATTTGGGCAAATTCCTTTGAAAACTGTGGTAATACTGCCTCCACTTTGCTAAATTTAAAATAAAATAATTTTTCCTACCTTGTCTGGTGATTTCATGAGTCTCTAGTTGCACTTTCTTCTTCTGACTGTGCATCCAATCTTTCTTCCCTTCTATCAGCCTGTATGCTTTCTCTCCTCCACACCTCATTCCCTCCCCCAACTTTTTCTTCCTCTCTCCCTGACCTTTCTTTCTTTTTTTCTGTTTTTCTTCTTTCCTTCTGTTTCCCTGCCTGCCCCCTTTCTTTCTTTCTCCCTGCCGTTCCCCAAGCCACTGCCGCTGCCATCGGGGAACAGGACCCACCAATGGATAACAGGCCCCAAAGCCGACGCCAACGCATGCTCTCCCTGCTTCGGGCCGATCAGTCTTCCTCTCCCCGACGTCAATTCTGCCGTCGGAGAGGAAGTTCCGCCCAGCCAGTCAGCGATTGGCTGGCCTGAACTTCCTCTCCGACTGCAGAATTGTCGTCGGGGAGAGGAAGACTGATCAGCCCGATAGATTAGATCGCCAAGACAAAGTGAGTCCTGGGTGATCGACTCACTTTGCCTTGGCGAGCTACTGGCGCCCCTGCCTTAGAACATTGCCTAGGACCCTGGGGGAGCCTGGGCCCCCTGTCAGCTCCAGGTCCCTGAATGCAGGACTGGTAGTACTGCCCTCATGGCGGCCCTGTGTATTGCACACTAGCTGCCATGACTGCCAATAGCATACCACCTCAAGAGTTGGTCTTGTGCTGCTTTGATATCAGCAGCCACTCATGGGAGAGCAGTCACAGCCACAGACACCCCAACACAGCTTCCACTTTTCAACCCTCTCCCAGTACAAAGCCTTCCTCTAATCCCCCTCAACACAAAGGCCCCTTCCAATATTTCTGTACTAAGATAACCAACCTGAAAAACTCATATGAAGGGCCACATAACTCTTATAGTTTCATGATAACTAAATCTGAAGTAGTTAGTTTAGCAGATTTAGGCTGAAATACTTTTGAGAGTCCAGACTGGAATCAATTTTTGGCTCTACAATAAATATGCAGACTCACATTGTTTCTTGGATCCATGTCCTCTCAATGTTCTTTTTTTTAAATTCTTTATTAATTTTCAAAACTACAACAGTGCAATACAACCAATGCAACTTATAGTAATACAATAAAAGCACATTCATCTTTCTCATGTTCATAATCATTCTTTTTCCCACCTACTCATCCACCCAAACAATTATCATTCCGTATAACACAAACATATATTATCATAAATATCCTATCTATTCTGAATAATGATATCTTCACACCCATCCCAATTATAAATGTTCAAAAATCAATTTATGACATAAAAAATCCCTCTTCCCCCCTGCCCTGGATATGTACCATAGTAAAGAACAAACTGATTCACAGTCAACAAATAATTACAATGAGGTAACATAAGATGCCAATGGGCCCCATATTAATTTAAATATATTACCATGTCCTAAATTTTCAGCATTTATTCTTTCAAATCTATAACTAGAGCAAAGACTTGCCCACCAGAATGAAAAATGTAAACGATCACATTTCTTCCAATTTTGGGTGATCATCTGGATGGCTATCCCAGTCATTATAAGGAAAAGACGACCTCTATATTGATCTAAAGGGGGTTTAACATGTAATATTGTACCACAAATGACTGCCTCGTAAGTTAAAGGAATTAATGATTCCAAAATGTTATTAATTTTACCCCATATTACTCCAGAAGCTAAGTATCAATGGACAATAGAACAACAGATGATCCAGTGTCCCAATGTCTAAATGACAGTGCCAGCATCTATCAGACTTGGAACTATCCAACTTATGCAACCTAACAGGGGTCCAAAAAGATCTATGTAATAGAAAAAACCATGTCTGTCTCATAGATGCTGACGCTGTATATTTCAATATCCCAGTCCAAATTTGTGGCCATCCCAATGTTCTTAAGACATCTCCATTATCCTTTCAAAAACATATTTTTGAATGGTTGAACTATATGTTAGCCAATGGAGAGTTTCCATCAACCTGGGGGGGGGGCATATAATAATCACCCCAATTGTAAAAAATCAGCAATAAAAAAATACATTACTGTCTAACTATAGATCAATTGCTTCTATACCTTTCTGTGTTAAATTACTGCAAGGCTTAGGCCCTCTTCTTTGAACTGTGATCAGTTTTTAGCACAGGGAGCCGTGCTGAATGTCCCACACTGCTCAAGACACTCATTGAGTTTCTATGAGCGTCGGGAGCTGCGCAGGCCATTCAGCGTGGCTCCCTGTGCTAAAAACTGCTATCGCAGTTTGATAGAAGAGGGCCTTAGTTAATTTACAATTACAAGAATATCTAGATAAATTTTCATTTTTGCATACTTCTCAATCAGGTTTCCATTCTCAACACAGTACAGAGACTGTATTGGCATCTTTACTAGATTATTTGTTCTCTTTTTACAGTTGGTTCAAGAGCAATCATAATACAACTTGATTTGAGTAGTTCCTTTGATCTAGTGGATCATAGAATGCTGCTGAATTGTCTGGATGGCATAGACATTTCAGGGAATGTGCTGCATTGGTTTAAGGGTTTTCTCAGTTCTTGAACCTATCAAGAATTTTTCTGACCATCTTATACTTTTTGTAATTTGCTGCCTGATGTTCAGCTTTTTCTTAACTGTTAACCACAAAGATCCTCATGGTTTTGTGGTATAGAAATGCTATGTTAAGTTATTCCCTTTCATACCCTCCCCCTTCTAACACAAATACCACCTCCTTGAAAATAATCCCTTTCATCTCACGGAGTCCAACCTTCACCCCACCCCTAACTCTTCCATGATCTTCCTGGGAGTCACATCAGTGGTCCAGTAGCTCAGTGGCATGAATGCTATCATTCTGTTCCTGCCCAGGACTGCACTGAGATCCAAAATAGCACCTATGCCCCCTAGATATACTTTCATTGTACTTACCATTAGGTAGCATCCGTCCATATAAAACAGAGGTAGTGGCAGACATAATTCACTGTGAAGAAAATAAGGTTATTAGTGACACGCCTCATGTATGAGTCTTGTTGCCAGTTCTACTCAACGGAGGAGGAGTCTAATGGTTAGTGCAGAGGATAAAGCACCAGAGGAGCTGGGCTCATTTCTCACTACACTCCTTGTGACTCTGGGCAAGTCATTTAATCCTCCATTGCCCCAGGAACAAAATAAGTACCTGTACCTAATATGTAAACTGCTTTGATTGTAACCACAAAAAGGCAGTATATCAAATCCCATCTCCATTCCCTTTTACTAAAGTATGGTACTTTCTGCCCAGAAGCAACCCAAACTATAGCATAGGATGTGCAAAGCTGATGAGGAGAATACATGGGATGTGCCCAGAATCTACTCTGCATTTAGTATGCTTGCCACGTTGGCACCGCATTACAAGAGCGGTGCTGAAAAGTCAGCCCAACCAAGAAGAGAATGACATGAATATGGTTCAATCAATGATATCAAATAATGTCGAAACATATAATTTTTTTCTGCAAATTGGCATGTAATGAAATAAAATAACACTTTTTTCAACTACAGTGGCAAAATAATGCTCAGAATTTAGGAAGTTGGTTGGTTGGACTGAGAACCTTTCAGCTCCCCCTCTTAGATGCTGTGATACATAGGGTGGGCACTTCCCAGTCAGAGGCCCAGTACCTAAATAAATATATAATACCGACAAGTGCCATGGCAGCACACCTCCTCGACATTCCTAACTCTTTCTACATCTCACCTGCCATTGCTCTAATCTCCCTCGATGTCTGCATATCCCCATGTCTGAATCTTCCACCTGAAATCACTATCTCTTCTACTGATTCCCTGCTATCATTATTCCTCCTCCAAATCCCCTTGAAAATCAGACTCTGCCCTCTGATATCCAAAACCTGTTCCATAATCTCCCTCCCCCACTCCCAGGACTCACCTAGGGTATTTCATTGGTAGTTCAGGGTTTCTAGGCAGCAGGTTATACCATCCTGCAAAATGGCTCTTCCTTTAGGTTGGGAGATAGAGATCAGGGAGAAGTCTTGATGTCAAGGTCAGTATTTGGACATTGGAAAAGTGGGATCTGATGCTCGGAAAATTAGGGATGTTTTCAGGTGAAAGGAGCAAACTTTGGGAGGGGAGGGTGAGGATCTGGCATGGGGGGAGGGTTGGAGCAGTGGGAGGTGGGATCTGGAGGGACTTGGAAATATTCAGGGAGGTGTGCTGCCATGACACTTTTGCCTCACAGCAGTGTACACTGCTGGACTGCTGGAAGCACTTCCTGCCTTTTCTTAAAGTAGAATTGCAGCCACAGTGAGCCATACTATCAACTGCCATGACAGTAGTGCATATTAATGACCCATGCACTAGCATTCAGGATAGGCCACTCCTTGGTCTACCCAATTCCCATCCATTCTTACAGTAAAGAGAATGGGATTTTTATTGCACAACGAGTCAACATACATTAAATATCAACATGGATCTGCACTAATGTTTAACATGAAGTAAAACCCATGCAAGCTGTTTAACACATGTTAGTAAGAGGGCCTCAATAATCTTTGTGTAATACTGCAGGAAAATTTAAAGGAAAAAAAAATGTCCTTTTGCAAGTAGACATGAGGATCTAAAATACTGAGTTGTGGTCAAGTGATTTGATTTTATCTATACATTTAATTAATGTATTCATGTTCTTAGTTCATGGACAAAGATTCATATGCCATTCCCCTGAAGCCTTTATAAACTATCAAAAGCTGTTAAACTATCAAAAGTTGTGGATGAGTGATTGAAGATAGAAGGTAATGACAAATGGAATTCATTCTGTGGAAAGAAAGATGATTAGTGAAGTGCCCAAGGATCGATCCTGAGGTCAGTTTAATTCAATATCTTTGTGCATAATACTGTAGAAGAATTGCAAGGAAAAAGGTGTCCTTTTATAAGCTTCATAAAGGTTTAGAAATTCTTGAGGGCTGACCAAATTATCTGTAGTTAAGTTTCAGGGCAAAAAAAAAAGTGCTGCCATCCATTTGGGGTGCAAAAAATGTAAGAATACTCCATATGTTGCAAGGTAAAGAACTGATGGTCACTATCTAGGGGAGAGATATAAAAACAGCCTTACTAGGTTAGACCAATGGTCCATCAAGCCCAGTAGCCCATTCTCACGGTGGCCAATCCAGGTCCCTAGTACCTGGCCAAAACCCAAGGAGTAGCAACATTCCATGCAGAATCCCCAAAGAGTAGCAAGATTCTAGAATCCTCAGAGTAGCAACATTCTAGGCTACCGATCCAGGGCAAACAGTGGCTTCCCCCATGTCTTTCTCAATAACAGACTAAGGACTTTTCCTCCAGCAAATTGTCCAATCCTTTCTTAAAACCAGCTACGCTAGGTGCTAAAAACTGCCAGTGCAGATCCAAGATGGCCGCGGATGCAAGCCGCTGAAGCAGGTCGCCGAACAGACGCTACTGCTGAAGATTCTGAGCTCCTTTGAGCTGTTTTGTTTAGTCTTTTTTTCCTCAAAATGCCGAAAAGAAGGGGAAAGAGCTCCGGTGGGGCCTCCCTGCGCTCCGGAACACCTACCTCCGGCAACATAGAAGCGCTGTTTCGGCGATTCCAGGGCACCATGATGACGTCGGGACTGCAGTTAGAGACACCCCGTGGGAACGGAACGGAGGTGTCTCACCGAAGTCTTGAGACCACTCTGAGCCCCGACGTAAGACCTCCTCCTCTGCACCCCCGTGCAACCAGCTCCCCAGGGGTCGAGAGCTCACCGGAAGTCGGGATGAGCTCTCCCCTAGAGGCTGCGCGGAGCTGTGTTGAGGGAGCCGATTCAGGCACACAGGTTTTGCAGGAGAGCCTGAATATGGTCGGGAGTGCTGTAACAACTGAAACTGGACCTACTCAAGCAGAGGGAAGTGGAGGAGAGCGGTCGAATGGTGAGCACAAACTTTTGAATACTCATTTACAAATTCCTACCATAGTTAAGCCCCAAGAAGTTACTTTAGATGCCTTGTGGGACCTGGTGGCAAATATGGCGAAAACAATTAATGTCCAACAAGTGCAAGTGGAGGGGAAAATGAAAGACCAAGAAAAAGAAATTTCCTTAATAAAACAAGATATTGCTGACTCAAATACATCTTTAGACAGTATCAAAAATGAATTAAAATCTTCCAAACAGCTTCAAGAGACTTTAATTAAGGACAATGTAAACTTAAGAAGGAAGATTGAAACATTTGAAAATTTTTCAAGAGTCAACAATATCAGACTGATTAATTTTCCAAGAATTACAACAATTACTCCGCGAGAGATGTTAAAACGATACCTGACGGAAATATTAGAAGTTCCTGAGGGTTCATTACCTCCATTTACACAGGTGTACTACCTTCCCAAGAAAAATCAAATTCAGCAACAGGAAGATAGCCATCGACCAATAGATGTATCGGCATTACTGGAACTATCAGATAAAGAAATGGCTACTCCTGCAACATTAGTGGCAACTTTAGCTTTAACATTGGATAAGAATTGGATTTTGAGACTTTTCTTTAAAAATAAAGCAAAAGAATTTATGGGACTCAAAATACAAATGTTCCCAGATTTGGCCAGGGACACACAACGGCGAAGAAAAGAGTTTCTTATGTTAAAACCGGGAATTATAGCTCTTGGAGCAACTTTTTTCCTGCGATATCCATGTAAATGCGTTATACAATATAATTCCCAAAAATATGTTTTCTTTGAGCCTTACCAGTTGACAACTTTCCTTTCTCTTTCTCGGCTAGAGAGGGAAAAGAATGGAGGTGTATAGAATATTTAAGATGTCCTTACCAGCTGACTTGCATCACTTTCTTTAATAATATTTCTTTGCTTTTTTCCGTTTATAAATTACATTCTGGATCTATTGTGGACTTGAGCTGATTTAAGTTAATTGGTATCCCTGAATTTATAATGTTGTTGTGGTTTTTATTTTCTTGACTTAAAGCTTTCTGTACAAGTAAATCTTGATTTGTATTTTGAAAATTGAATAAATAAATAATTAAAAAAAAAAAAAAAAAAACCAGCTACGCTATCCACTCTTACCACAACCTCTGGCAATGAGTTCCAGATCTTAACTATTCTCTGAGTGAAAAAACCTCAGGGTATGCTTTTCACACTTAACCCCTTATTCACCTGTTCACCAGCCATATTGTTTCAATCATTCCAATAATAAATGAAACTCCCTAATTCCTTATTTGTACAGTTTCTTTGCCATGAATGGACAGTAAATTGTCGAGCAGGGATGGCCTCACCATTATGTACATCAAGTAGCACTATAGAAATGCTAAGCAGTACATTTATTAGTAGTATGTAGGACATTTTAGAAAGCCTATTAAACAGGCACTCAGTATTCAAATTTTTAGAACCGCATCAAACTCAATCGTATCTTATAATTTCTCGGTTCTAATTCACACAATTAATTTTCTTCCAGGGCCTCAGCGATGACACCCACACCAATAAACAAACTTAATATCGGTTGGGATTTATACATCTAATCATCACCAGCTCCCATAAACTTAATTTGATTTTTCTTCATTTCTATCTTCATCAATCAACATTCAAATATAATATTTTCACAATTTTTCAGTATTTCAGTATTAAAACTGTACTTATCTTGTATCTCTTCAATTGAGTCAATATCAGGTCAGTATCAGGTAGGAGACTCAACAACCTAACCAATACTGACTTGATATTGATTCAAACGAAGAGACACAAATTAAGTACAGTTTTAATTCTGAAATACTGAAACATGGTAAAAATATTATATTTGAATGATGAATGCTGATGAAGATAGAAATGAAGAAAAATCTAATTGTTTATGGGAGCCGGTGATGATTAGATGCATAAATCCCAACCGATATTAAGTCTGTGTATTGGTGTGGGTGTCATCATGGAGGCCATTTTAGAGATGTGCAGGTCAGTGTATTTCAAGTTTTAGCATTGTGTTAAAAAAGAATACAGGAGACATTTGCGTTTACACACCAGCCACCTGCTGTATAAACATATAAAAATGGATATGTAAAACATATACAAACTAGCATATAACTAGTAAGGTTGTACAATGACAACATAACAGCTTATTATCCTTACTAGTGTTTAAGCCCATTAAATTTGTTACAGTAATGGGTGCTAGAATAGTCCCACCTATACCCTGAAGCCACCCATGCCCTGCCTGTACCATGTCTGGATCGTGCCTCCCACTGATTCCAGTCTCACCACCTCACCTTTCACCATTTCCTTAGTCCTCTGTACCCTTTAGACCCTCAACACGCCCTATCCCTCTCTCACACCCTCTACCATCTCTCTCTGACCTTATGTCACCCCTTTTGCCATCTTTTCCTTCAGGTCCCCTTTGTCCTTCCCCAAGGCCATATATCTTTTTTCTGTAGCAGCAGCATTTCCCTCCCCTCACTTCCCTGTGCAGCAACTGCAGCAGCATTCCCTCCCCCTCCATTTCCCTGTGCAGCAGCATTTCCCTCCCTCCACCCCAATTCCCTGTGCAGCAGCATTTCCCTCCCCCCACTTCCCTTTAGAACAGCAACATTCCCTCCCCGTCCATTTCCCTCCCCCCACACCACTTCCCTGTGCAGCAACAGCAGCAGCATTTCCCTCCCCCTGCAGTTCTCTATGCAGCAGCAGCGGCATTTCACTTCCCTTCCATGTCACTGTGCAGCAGCAGCAGCAGCATTTTCCCCTACCCCCCTTTCCCTTCCCATGGTCCTGACAAACCTCCCGACTCTAGCAGCAGCCGCAGCACTCTAAACATGCTGCTTCGCGGCCTTATACTGCCTTGATTTACTCTGGCACATCCCTGATGACATCAGAGACGCGGCAGAGCAAATCAGGGCAGTAGAAGGCTGCGTAGCAGCGTGTTTAGAGTGCTGCGGCCGATGCTGGAGTTGGGAGGTTTGTTGGGACAGCGGGAAGGGACTACGGGAGCCGTACAGACCGGGATGTGAGGGTCGGATGGGTTCGTTGGAGTACTTTGTGGGGCCATTGTAAGTGCGGGAGTACTGTGTGAGGCCGCAATTCACTTTGTGTTCAGCTGCTAGGGCATTTCGCGCTATGGAGTACTGTGTGGGGCCGTTGTAAGCGCGCATGCCCACTCCCGACTGCCACGGACATACGGATCACGGAACACGCAGGTAGGAGTGCGCATGCACGCTTAGCGTTTTATTATAGTAGATACTTCCACAGTGGTTAGTTTCTTTTGCCAGTATGGCATTTGGGGAGACAAAAAACACTGGAGGATTCATCCGTCCTTCACTCCAGTGGAGTTATGCTCAATAGTGGGTGTTTACTGTGTGCTAAACATGCTTGATAGCAGGTTAAACTCCTGACATTGCTCTTTTAGGACAAACACATCTATCCTTTCCTGAAATGGGGAATAAATGTCTATGAACTTGCTATCTAAGAGACATCCAGACCACACCCTCTTGCTATTTGCACTCACTTGTTTTTGATACATACATACCTTGGCTTTGCAAAATAAGAACTTAGATGTTTATGCATGATAAATATTTAAGTAAAAGTTTAAGCACATATCAAATGTGAATAAAGCTTGTAAAATAAGGGCCATAATATCTGATGATATTAAGGTACTGAAACAATGTGATATAATACTGCAAGACATACATAACACTCCATTAAAATAATCAAGAGACAGTCCCTGTTCAGTAGAGCATACAATCTATGAGGGTGTGCTGAAAAGTTCTCAGCCCAACCAACTTCCTAAATTCTGAGCATTATTTTGCCACTGTAGCTGAAACGAGTGGTATTTTATTTTGCAAAGTGTCAATTTGCAGAATCGTACTGCTTTATTTTGACATTGTTTCAGATCATTGCCTGAACTATGACAGCGACAAGTGGTGAACTGGATTAGAAACTGGTTGTCGGACAGACGCCAGAGGATGGTGGTTAATGGATGTCGCTTGGAGGAAGGAAATGTGAGTAGTGGAGTCCCCCAGGGTTCGGTGCTGGGGCCGATCCTGTTCAATATGTTTGTGAGTGACATTGCTAAAGGATTGCGGATGATACCAAGATTTGTAACAGAGTAGACACTAAGGAGGGAGTGGAAAACATGAAAAAGGATCTACAACAGTTAGAGGAATGGTCTAATATCTGGCAACTAAAATTCAATGCAAAGAAATGCAGAATAATACATTTGGAGATTAATAATCGGAAGGAACCGTATATGCTGGGAGGTGAGAGGCTGATATGCACGGATGGCGAGAGGGACCTTGAGGTGATAGTATCCGAAGATCTAAAGGTGAAAAAACTGTGTGACAAGGCGATGGCTGCTGCCAGAAGGAAGCTGGGCTGTATAAAGAGAGGTGTAGCCAGTAGAAGAAAGAAGGTATTGATGCTCCTATACAGGTCATTGGTGAGGCCCCACTTGGAGTATTGTGTTCAGTTTTGGAGACCGTATCTGGCAAAGGACATAAGAAGACTTGAAGCGGTCCAGAGGAGGGCGACAAAAGTGATAGGAGGTTTACGTCAAAAGGCATATGAGGAGAGACTGGAAGCTCTGAATATGAATACCCTAGAGGAAAGGAGGAACAGGGGAGATATTATTCCGACATTCAAGGACTTGAAAGGTATTAACGTAGAACAAAATCTTTTCCAGAGAAAGGAAAATAGTAAAACCAGAGGACATAATTTGAGGTTGAGAGGTGGTAGACTCAACAGCAATGTAAGGAAATTCTACTTTACAGAGAGGGTGATGGATGCCTGGAATGCACTCCTGAGAGAGGTGGTAGAGAGGAAAACGGTGACTGAGTTCAAAAAAGCACTTGTCTGTATATGGCTGTTTGGTTGAGGATGAGCTAGGGAGGGCTTCAGGTTCAGGTCTTTGTCTGCCATCATCTACTATGTTACTAACGGCCTCATTTACAAAGCCGCACTAGCGGCTGCCACGCAGAAACAGCCCCAAAGTCCTTTAATTCTCTATGAGCTTCAGGGCTGTTATGCAGTGCAGCTGCTAGCATGGCTTTATAAAAGAGGCCGCAAGTTTCTTTTAAAATATACTGAAATCTCAAATCATGCAACTTCTCAACCATCACATCCAAGAAGGTAATTTTTTTTACATCATAGTGTACTCCTAATTTAATCTGTGCAGGACATCAATTTAGGTAATCCACAAAATGATTTTTATTTTATTTTTATTTTAGGGGCCCTTTCCACAGAGCCACCTAAAAATAAGAAAAATAGCAGTCTCATGACAAGGTCACAAACGCTGAATATGGCATTGCCTGAAGACACAAACTAAAGAACCACCATTTTTCTTATTTTTTGGTGGCTAAAATCTCTGTAGATTACTGATGAAGGGGTTTTGCCAAAATCGAACTCAGTAGAACTGGTGCCAGCTCTAGCCATGAAATAAAAAGACCAAAGACTGGTAAAATCCAGCAGCTCAAGCCCTGGTGTGCCAGCAAAGATAAGTGTGCTAAAATTTATTCTTAAACCACTGATGCACAAAAATTTTTTTTTGCAGTTGTGAAATTTACATGACTCTTTCTACTTTTAACTTTAGATATTTATATTGACACTTGAACTTTTTACACAATTTGTTTTCAGCACAAGGGAGAGTCCAAGCATGGTGTGCTACAATGAGCTGTATAGCCTATGCATGAGTTAAGCATTGAACGCTACTGCGCTCACCTGACTATGCAATCACACTGAGGACCTCCTGTTTCAAAAATATAAAAATAATTGAAATATTTATCGATGCAAGATTTAAAACTGTTCAGAGGGGAGTGTGTGTTTTTTCACAACCGCTTTGATTTTGTTGAGAAGAACTACATATCTGTTCAGGATGTTCATAGTGTTCTTCAGAAGAGTTTTTTGTATTGATAGTCTGTTATTGAGACAGATATGGGAGAAGCCACTGCTTGCCATAAATCGGTAGCATGGAATGTTGGTACTATTTGGGCTTTTGCCGGTACTAGTGACCTGGATTGGTCACCTTGAGGATGGGCTACTGGGCTAGATATATCATTGGGATGACCCAGTAAGGCTATTCTTATGTTATGTCCTACCCATGTTCCTCACATATGTATATCCCTCTTCAAGTTATGCGCTTTAAAATTTCAGATATTTTCTTGTCATTTTGGTTTCAAAATGACATAACACAACATAGGAAATGTCGTTGATATTTCTCGTGTGATTTCAAACAAATGCACATCCCTATAGGACATTCATGATAGATTACTTACAAAAGAACTGTGACAAGAAATCATCCATTAATACTATATGTTCATGTACAAAACTGACAACTTGCTTCAGTGCAGTAGGAATCCAGCAAAGAATGGATATCTTTTGCAGTCAAACTTCAAAGACTACATGAGCCAGCTACATAAGCAGGAATCAGATGCACAGAACTGTCGAGAGTAAAGGCACATGCAGATAAAAAATTTCCTGGTCCATTATATTGCTGGTGTATACGTCACTCACTACAAAATCTTTGTGGTTTAAGCTTCAAGAAAAGTATGTCAATAAAACTGTTTCTAACTAGTACCTATAGGTAGACACAAAGATATATAATATTTAAAATGATCAATTTGCACAGTTTATAGTCCACTGGGAAAGTTAGTTGCTGATAGTTCATTGTTGTTGAAGATGTTAGTGATATGGAAAATCATAGAAGGTGATTTTAATGTGCCACCTAAGAAAGCCTGGGGAGAAGAAAGTAGGACAGATTGTGACTTGGTTTGGATATTAGAGGTACTGTATGTGATTTTGCTCAGCTGGTTCAGGCAATGACTCATTCAGCTGGTCATATACTAGACTTGGTATTTATACCTGTAAAAATATTAGGAAGATTAATAGCGCCTCCAGAGGTACAACCTTTGATTTGGACAGATCAGTCATTATTTAGTTTTACTTTACAGGTGCCAGAAATTCAGACTCGAAAAGAAACTGACTGTACAGAGATCAATACGTCCAAAATTTAATATTGATGCTTTTAAAGATAATTTTATTTCTGAGTTGAAACAATTGGATGTAAATGCAAATGTATCTGATATAGGCTTTTAAAGAAGACATTACTTGATATTACCACTTTACGAAAGGTAAATGCAGCTTTAATTAATCAGTCTTGCCCTTGGAAAACAGAAAATATACAGGAGTTGAGATGAGAAATGAGGATGTATGAACGGTTATGGAGAAAGACAAAAGATGTGGATGATTATGATGATTATTTATTTTGATTGACTGGCATATCGGGCTTATTGTGAATTGGAAAGAAATAGATATTATTGTGAGAGGATTAAGCTTGCAGTAAACAGACCAAGGGAGTTATTTGAGATGGTGAAATTTTTGATTAAGGGAAATACCATTGATGATGCTGCAGGTCCAGAAAAGGTTGATTATTTACATTTTCTTGTAGAGAAGGTTGCTAAATAACAAGAAAGGTTTATTAGTATCCAGGAAAGGGAGGTCCCTTATGTTGAGGATGCAATTATTAAATAGGAAAAATTTGATGTAGGACATGAACAGGAAGTTTCTAGAATTTTGTAATCGTTAACACCAATGAAATCACTTGATTATCCGTGCTTCCTTGCAGTGGTACAGAGATTGGGAGACAAAGTCATTCCATGCATTTTTATGATCGTGAATAAATCTTTGAGTTCATGTGTAGTCCCCACCACCAATGAAAATTGCCACAGTGAAACCAAAGATTAAAAAAAGCACAGATGGTTGGGACTGTCTTGAGTAATTATTGGCCTATAGCAGTAGTGCCATTCATGGAAAAGGTAATAGAAAGAATAGTGCTAAAACAATTACAAGCATTTGTGGAGAATGAAAAGCTACTTGATAATTACCAGTATGGATTCCAGGCCAGCCATAATGTTGAGTCATTGCTTGCAATAATTATGGATGAAATAAGAAAAGAGATAGATAAAAGGAAATCACTCCATATCTCCCTAGATATATCTTTTGCATTTGATACAGTAGAAAATGATATTCTGTTGGGTAAGTTGAGGGCAATGGAAATGGGTGGACTGTATATAATTAGTTTGTATCCTATTTCCAGGAGTGCTCAATTAGAGTGCAAAGCAATGGGCAGGAGTACCCCAGGGCTCTGCACTCTCAGCATTGATGTTTAATCTTTATTTGGTGTCACTGGGGAATGTATTTCAAAATTTGCATGTGAGTTATTGTTTCTATGCAGACAATATCCACTTCTTTTTCCCAATGGATGATTAGGAAACTGAGTTACAGTCTAAATTATCCATGTGTCTACAAGCCATTAATACATGGAAGATGAATCATAAGTTGGCATTAAATCATAAGTTGGCATTAAATCATAACAAGATTGATGTGATGTTGATTGGAAAAGATGAGGATGTTAGGTGGCCACAATATGAAATCAATAATGTGAAAATATTATTCCTCAATTTAGTATTGGTGGTACCGTCTTGTGGGGCTCGCTTGGAGCATATTTATCATATTTCACTACACTGTGCTTGGATTTTATTGCTGAGACTTGTGCTGGTTTTGCTGTTTCTTTCGTTATAAGATAGATATTGGTCAACGTCTTGTGTTACCTATTGTGTTATAGATGATTATTTTCATTCCTTTTACAATAAGGTTGTATCATGTCTTAGTTAACATTTGTGCACTATATATATTTTTTGTACAAACCACTAAAAATATTTGAACTAAAAAAAACCAATGTGAAAATTTTGATACACAAGTGATTCGAAGTATTGGGGGCTTGGCTGGACTCCACTTTGAGTATGAAAGAGCAAGTATTAGCTGTGGTCAAGTCTGCTTTCTTCCAGATGCAAGTGCTCAGTGGATTAAAACCAATGTTATCAAAAACGATTTTTGGATTGTAGTTCAAACAGTTATCATTCAGAGATTAGATTACAGTAATGTGATATATTTGGGGATAGCATCTGTAAGACTTAAGGCATTGCTTGTTGTTCAAAATGCAGCAGCACGGTTAATCTGTGAAAGGAGCAGATTTGATAATGCAACACCATTCTTGAAACATCTCCATTGGCTACCAATAAAATATTGGATTGTTTACAAAGTCCTTGTGTTGATTTTTCGAAGTAATACACAATGTGGCTCACAATAATAATAATAAATGTACAAAAAGTACCCTAAGTCGGTACTTTGACGATCAAAAAGACAGATCGTCCAAGTACCGATAATCAAAACTGGTTTTAGATGTATCTAAAACCAGCTTAGGCCTTTCCACTGCCTCTGTACGCCCAGAGTGAAAAGGGACATTTTTGGAGAAGTGGATAGGGCGGGAGGTGAGCCTACCTAGACTTAGTCATCTGGCAGCCATAACTAAAAAGGATTGACAGGTTGCCAAACAGAACTTATACGTTTTGACTTAGACTAAGTAAAATCAGGTATAAATTCTGAATTGGGCCGCTTAGCTGATCGCAGCTGCTGCAATCAGCTCAGCAGCCCAGGCAACCCATCCCCCCCACTGGTAACGATCGCAGCAATAGAGATGCCTAATCTCTCCTGTCACGATCTCTCCTAACCTCCCCAGCAGAAGAGATGCCCTATCTCTACTGCCGGACACAAACCACCCCCCCAACACCTGCGCAATTACAGGCAGGAGAGATGCCCAATTTGTCCTGCAAACATAAATCCCCCAAACCCCCAACACCTGCAATCATCAACAGAAGAGATGCCCAATCTCTCCTACCGAAGAATATCTCCCCCGCACCGATTATCAGCAGGAGGGATCCCAAGCCCTCCTGCTGAACCCCCCCCCCACACACACACACACACCAATCATAAGCAGGAGGGAGCCCAAGCCCTCCTTCTGGACAACCTCCCCAAACTCCCTTCCCCCCGACTGTGCACCCACCCCCCTCCCAGATCCCCCTCCATACTGTCAGCCCCCCAGACCCCCTCTAACCTTAATAGATTGCCGGCTAGCTGGGTCTTCTCTCTGTCCGGCCGGCAGGCCCGCCTTCTTCTGAATGGTGGGCCTAACCCTTCCTGATGCATTGTGGGATGCACCCAAGGAGGGGCCTAGGGCCTGATTGACCCAGGTGCCTAATGCCCTGCTTATAGGCAAACCAGAATTGGGCCAGTTGCCTAATGCCCCTTATATGGGTGTGGCCTTAGGCACATGGGCCAACTGAATCTTTCTACTGATCTTGCATCCTTATTGGTAAATCTCTCTCAATAAAAATTTGGCTCTACAGTGTTGTATTTGGGATAGCCTACTAGCTATTGTAGTGGCCTGAGAGCACAGAGAGCTCAGAGAGTTACCACCACAGCTCCTTTTGATTCTGGGCAAGTCACTTAACCTTCCATTTCCACAGGTACAAATTATGGAGGGAATTTTATAAATGTAGGGCTACCATACTTTGTGGGGTAAAATCCTGAATGCATGGCCCTGCTCTGTTCCACCCCAGCCTCGCCTTGTTCTACCTCCAGCCCCACCATGTTCTGTCCCTAGTCCTGCCCCCACAAAGCCTTGTCTCTTCATTCCTGACCTCAGGGCCACGTCCGGAAGGCCTCCGAGCAGACATAAGCATGTGTGATGTCATCCAAACATACTCAGAGGTCCTCTAGACATGGCTGGAGCTCAGGACTTTCCAAAACCCAGACAAACTGCTGGGTTTTAGAAAGTCCGTCCAGGCACCTGGAGAGTCCTCTAAAAGGAGGACATGTCCAGATTTTCCCAGACATATGTTAGAAACCTAGAAACATGACGGCAGATAAAGGACAAATGGCCCATCTAGTCTTCCCATCCATAGTAACCATTATCTCTTTCTCTCTCCAAGAGATCCCATATGCCTATCCCAGGCCCTCTTGAATTCAGACACAGTCTCTATTTCCACCACCTCTACCAGATACTGTTCCATGCATCTACCACTCTTTCTGTAAAAAAGTTTTTCCTCAGATTACTCTGGAGTCACCTCTTAACTTCATCCTATGCCCTCTCATTGCAGAGTTTTCTTTCACATGAGACTTGACTCGTTCACATTTATATTATATTAACCCTATATAAATGGCATCCAAAAATTGGCACTATGATTCTATAAAGTGTGCAAATCCTTTATAGCAGTGTTTCTCAACACGTGGTACGCATACCCCAGAATTGATGTTGGGGGAAGGCTTGTGGGCCGTTCACATGCAGCCGCTGCATGCACCTGGCCCTGCCTGGTCCTGTCTGGAGCTGCTGTGGTAGCGGTGGTTGGGGGGTGGTATGGAGTGTGTTAGGTAGCAGGGTTGGCTTTGGGAGTACAGTGGGCGGGAAGCAAGGAGGAATTGGTGGTGGCGGCTTCAGTGGAGGGCAGATAGAGTTCAGCATGGTCGGCTTCGGGGGAGGGAGGAAGGGTGTGTGTGTGTGGTGTAACAATTTTGGTACAAAGGCAGTAAGGGAGAGGGGGCACAAACTTGTCAGAGAAAGAAAGGGGGCATGAACATGGGACACAGAATGGAGAAAGGAAGGGGGCACTAACTTGGGACATGGGAGGGAGAGAATAGAAAGTGAGGATTGTTGGGCATGAGGAAAGGAAAATTGGGCATGAAGAGAGAAAGGAATAAGGTAGAGATGCATGTGGAATAGAAGGATGAGAGGGAGAAATGTTGGATATAGTGGTAGAGAGGGGCCAGAGGGATAGATTGAAGGGGATGCAAGGGGGAGGAATGTTGGACATAGTGATGGAGGGATAGATTTGGCATGGTGTTGGAGAAAGGTGATAGAAGGAGAAATGGGCATGGGGCTGGTGAGCAGTGGTGAAAAATGCTGCACATGATCTGGGGGATGAGAGAGGGAAAAATGTTGGATGTGCCAGTAGAGGGGTGGAGAGATGCTTGGAGCTCTCAAGACACATGGAGAGTAAGAGAGAGAGTAAGATGAAGGCTTGTTGCCAATAGGGGTGCAGGAGAGAGGAAGAAAAGTTGAATTCATGGAGGGACAGAGAGAGATGGTTGAGGAATGGAATGAGGTCTGGAGGAGAGGAAACATGCAGGAGGCAGAAAGAAAGGAAGAGATATTGGATGCAGTCAGAAAGAAGTGCAACCAGAAACTCATGAAATAACCAGACAACAAAGGTAGGAAAAATGATTGTATTTTCAATTTAGTGTCAGTTTTGAGAATTTATATGTGCTGTCTATATTTTGTTCTATATTTGTCTATTTTTCTATAGTTGTTATTGACTGCATATTTTAAAGTCTTCAGCCTTGACCTCTTTGAAACCCCCCCCAGATATAAATGATAATTAACATTTTCTGTGCATTCAGTGTGGTTACCATTATGTATTAATAAGATTATATTGTGTATATATGAAAAATGGATGGAAGAAATTGTATTACAATTAGTGCTATTATTGTGGGGTTGAGGTCTGGGGTCGAGCTTGGATGGATCTGAGGCGGAGCTTGGGCGGGGGTACTCGGTTGGTATTTGTTAGGCTTACTGGGGTACTTGGCTTGAAGAAGTTGAGAAACACTGCTTTATAGATCACACTTAGCACCAATTCCCATGCCTTCCTTTATATGCTGATTTATGCCTACTGAAATCTGGTTTAAATTCTGGTGTCCGAGTTAGGCACACTTACATTGTATTCTACAACTATTCATTTACTTTTTTGGAATGCTTTTGGCATGCCCATGCCTCTCCATGGCCACCCCCCCCCCCCTTTTGAGATACATACTATAGCCAGGATTCTATAAGTGGTGGCATCATCAGTGGTTGCCTAAAAAAATGGCCACTGATCACATGTCAATCATGCTGTTTAAAGAATTGCAGCTTCGTGAAAGGTAGACACCAGACATGTAGGCCAGGGATTTCAAGGCCCAGATTTCCGGTGCCTACTTCTCACGTGACTCACAGCTATGGAGGCACTTTATGATGCCTAACTTCACTTCTGGCATTAGCCATGCCTACAGTGGTGTTAGGCGTCATAAACATCTCTGTAGCTGTGATGCAGGTGCCTTTTTTAAGGTGTCATTAGGCACCTTCAATTTTTTAATGCTATTGTTTCTTTTTAAATGGCAATTTTCCACTTAAGTTAAGCACCAGTAGGGGGCCTACCAGCACCTAATTTAAGACAATGTTTATAGAATATGGGCCAATGGGACTTAGGCACCTTGCTTTATAGAATTGAGTGCAGCCAGATGCATGCACACATATTAATGAGTGTCAATTAACATCAATAATGGTTGGCCAATTATTAATGCTTAATTTGCATGCACATCTCAGCAGCATGTTCAGAGTTGGGTGAAGAAATTTGGGTGCCATATATAGAATCTGGGGATAAATACATGTATATGTACCATATCATTTTGGCTCATAACCATAGAAAGGAAGTATATCAAATTCTATCCCATCCCATCACCTTTCATTTCCCTATATTTGTTTAACTTCTGTAATATCAATAGGTTGTCCCTTTATACAGATTATGGCTTTATTCATCTTACTTATCATACACATAATTAAAAATGTCATGTTCAGTTTGGGTAATCTTTCCCTCTCCTGGAACCCAGCAAATGTATCGCTGTCCAATCAGGCTAGCAGCTCAACCACTAACTGCTCCACCTCTGGGTCCTTCTCCTGTATTACTTATTCCTCCTCAGTTGACATCTGTTCCTGTCCTTCATTTATCATGCCTTCTGCTATAAAGACCTCTGGCTGAGTCCAGTGTTGCTAACTGGTACCAGTGTTGCCAGATGTGTATGATGGCTCTGTCATTTTTGGAATTTCTCTGGTCCTTATTTATTTCCTTTATTTTTTATTTGTGCAAGTATTTCCAAAAATACATTTGAAACAACAATCAAGTTAATACAGTAACCCCTTAAAACATCCTAACATAGGAAACAAAGAAGAGACATAAATAGGCTTGAAAAGTTCAATTTAAATGAAAAGAACAAGGGATCACTAACAATACTCCACTATTAAGGGGGGAGGGGAGAATGGAAAAGAGCCTACTGTAAATCTTGGTGACAGAAACAGGAAAATAATAACTAGAGAACAATTCTCTCTAAATAAAACCTGAAAGTATCTGGATTAATGTATTCATAACCTACTCAAAATATATTATCAACCAACAAATTAATAACACTGCAACTACCTTCTTGAGCATTTAGATTCTAGAAAACCCTTCAGAAGAACTGGGTCGAAGACAACATAACATGCTTTTATTTCCCAGATCTTTTTCTCCCTTGCTGGTTTTGTTTCCCTTTGTACAAACTGAGAATCATATGGTTGGCTCCCTGCTCTCCAATCTTACCCAAGAATACTATTTTCTTGTTTTGTTTTTTCTTTGATGTAACTTTCCAAGTTTCTGTTTTTCCTGGAGATCCGACTTTACTTTAGCTTCTTTTTATTTTAGTTGAGGCTTCTTTCCAGTTATATAAAATTAATCACAAACGGCTTTGAGAGCTTTTAGAACAGAACTCAAATATGTCCTCCCATCTTTTAATGGAGAATCGAGAATTACAACTATTTATGTCATATATTTAAAGGAGTGGAAATAAGCATCTATTACTAGTGCATAATATAAATTGGAAATCAATTTTCCTGACTTGAGTATGATGTTTTCTAGTTCCTTTGTACTCATCTTATTATTGTAGAAACAGGCATATCATTGTAGCCTAACGTATGTAAAAGAATGAACAGTGAGACACAATCTGTAGGGACATACGGTACAACTCACCATCATGAACAGGTCTTCAAAGATCTTTTATAAAAAAAATTTTAATGGACTGATTTTTTGAATAATCCTTTGAGGAGAAATTTACTGCCCCCTCCCCCCCTTTTTATGAAGCCGCATTGGGCTTTTTTATCGCTGACCGTAGTGGCATTAGCTCTGATGCTCATAGAATCCCTATGAGCATCAGCGCTAATACCGCTGCAGCTAGCGATAAAAAATCCTAATGCGGCATTGTAAAAGGGCTTGTTAATTCCGGGCTCCTTTTACTAAACCATGGAAGAGCTTCGTACCGTGGGCCAGTGAGGTAAATGCTCCAACACTCTTTCATTTCCTACGAGCATCAGAGCATTTACCTTGCCGGCCCGTGGTAAGAAGCTCTTCTGCATTTTAGTAAAAAACCAGCATTACTTTTTAGCAATTTTCATATTAAAGTAATATTTATGCAACAAGTACAAACAGTGCAAAATCATGTTGTGATGAATGTCACTAACTCATAGCAGTTCTAGGACATTGAAAGAATATTATTCTAAATTACACAATTGTCATGACAAAGGTTTGATATACCAACACACTAATAGAGGCACAGCCCTGAAAAAAATCCTTGATAAATTAGACTCTTAATAATGTTGAATTGCGGTAGACCAGCCCTTCTCCCAGTGTTTTCTTCATTTTCTATATAAAAGCTATAGCATTTAGCAGTCAATATTTAGCCAGTGGCAGTCAGTGTTTGTTTTTTTAAGCACTGACTGTGGCTGGTTAAATTAATCCCCATTGCTTATTGTTGAGCATGTCCAGTTACCAGCATTGAATATTCGGGTAAGACCAGACATCATCATCATCACCAAAACATATGAGATTTTCAGTTATATTTCTGCATAATATACTTATGTGTGTCCCGAATGAACATCAGTCGGGACCCAGGTACTATAAGTGCATCTGGTCAGAGATTGCAGCAGCCATTTTGAAGTGGAAGGAATGATAGACAAATAGACATTGCTCAAGTCCTTTCTCTACTACATACTAGGCATCAAAAAGGTAGGCATAGGAAGCATTAATGGTTTGGGGATGGGATATCTGTTGGAGGGGTCCAGTTCTTCTGTGGGAGAGAGAGAGAGAAAGGAAGAGGGATCATAGCCAAAGGAATCCCTGATATGCTGTCAAGGAGAAGGGAGAGAGATCACTATTTAGGAGTTTAATATTCTTTCAGTTAAGATGGAGAAAGAGGAGGAGGATCAGAGGCAGGAGGATCCATGATGCACTTTCAAGGGGAGAGGAATAAAGATGGCCATACAGTATTCTTCCAAGAAGGTAGGTGGGAGGGAAGCCGCTGCCTGGATTAGATGCTGCTACTTGGAAATTATCCAAGCACTGCCTGATATTCTTTGCCAACACCCACAAACTCCTGGCTCCTCCTTGACTCTACCTCAGTTATGTCTTTCTACTGCCTAGTTTCAGGTTGGCCAATTAGTACTGATATTCAGTGGCACTGCCCATTGTGAGAGGGCTAGGCACCTGTCCTGTAAGTTAGTAGCCACAGGAGGGAGCTCAGTGTCCATGAGTGGCTGGAATAGGGGTGATGTATATCATTGAACCACTAAGGGGAGGTCTGGGTTACTGATCCAGTGAGGAGGACCTAGGAAGCCTGGAAATATAATTCCCAGGAAGCTTAGGGGCTGGGGGATAGTCCTTTAGAGCTCTAGTGAACCGGGGAGAAACCCTGGGCTGGAATCCTGTAAGCTAAGGGTGTGTCCCAGGGTAGAGTACTCTAGGAGCTTCTCAAGCACTGTATTAAAGCAGGCTGGCCAGAAGAGGAAGAGAAGGAGGACATGAATGGAATTGCCTAAGCCTAATGAAAGCAGAAAGATGACTGCCTGGACATATTGAAGAGATCATTGGGGGGGACAGAAGGTTCTGCAAGCAGAAAATAAGACTTGACAGGACAGAGCTCTGAAACAAAGGTACCTGGAATGCGCTTCCAGAGGGCGTGATAGGGCAGAGTACAGTATTGGAGTTCAAGAAGGAATTGGACAATTTTCTGAAGTAAAAGGGGATAGAAGGGTATAGATAGAGGGCTACTATACAGGTCCTGGACCTGATGGGCCGCCGCGTGAGCGGACTGCTGGGCATGATGGATCTCTGGTCTGACCTAGCAGAGGCATGGCTTATGTTCTTATGTACCAAGATATTGTGTACAGAATGAAGATGACTATTTGTAGCAATGCTGAGAAGGAGTAAAATCTTACTATATTATTTTGTTTCCATTTTAGTTATCAGCAAGGGGTGGAAGATAAGGATGAGATGTGTTATACAATGTGTGTCATCCAAGGTGTGGAGGTGAATAACTAAAAGAAAAACTCCCTAGTCTGAGTTAGAGTGAGTACTACAACAGCCTGAGGATGAGATCTGGAGCATGCATTTGCATATGCAAATAAGGCTAAGCAGACTGTACTTTAGTGGAGAAATGAGAGCAAATAAGGATGTGATACCACAGAGATCACAGAAAGCCAGGCTGTATTGTACAAAGTGAACTTCTGATAAGGAGAAGAGTATTGGAATTATCTCATCCCAAGTATAGAGGTACCTGGAAATAAAGACATCTGGAAGGACTTACAGGGCTAACCCAAGATTCTGAGCTCTCTTGCTTAAGACAAAAGCTCTTTTTCTGCAAGGCAGGCTAATCATGCCTGCTGGTATCCTGGGAAGTGTTGAGCTGGTCCAAAATGTAAGAAGGTATTAGAAATTTTGTCCAATTTAGACTAGTGTTAAACTCAGGTGAAGTTTTTTGGCAGTTTCTTCCTACCTTTTGAGGAGTAAGCCTAGACCTTACCACACCAGATATGTGTCACTGAATATTAGCAGCCTGCCTACAGAGTATATGATTTAAGTGGACAGGGTCTCTCCTACCCACTTAAATTGTTTTGACAATCAGACTTTTATTTTTCATATTTTTGCTATGTTTGAATATCATTTCTTCTGCTTACCAAAGGCATACTAACAGCTGAAGGGAATGCTTTTGATTCCAAACCCCAACCCACCTTCTAATCACAAATTTCTGTCTTATCATTCCCTCTGTAATTCTCCCACCTGAGCACTGTGTATTGCTGTACCTCCTGTCTTGATGGTAAGCTCTTGAGCAGGAACGGTCTTTTCTGTGTTTTGATGTACAGTGCTGTGTATGTCTAATAGCGCTATAGAAATGATTAGTAGTAGTAGAATTCATCAAAGGGCACTATTGCATTAGTGCATGCTAATTAGCACTTCCTAAATGCTAAAGACACACATTATATTCCTATGGGCATCATTTGCGTTTTGCGAATTCTAATTGTTAGCATATGCTAAAGCAGTAGCACCCTTTGATAAATTTCCCCCTAAATGCGCTGTCTTAGAAATGTTAAATTTAGTTTTTATTAACATGCACTGCTCTCACCATATATTCTGCAGAAACTGTATAATCATGTAGAGGAAAACAAACCTTTTAAACTGTTTCCACACTGAGAACCCGTTATGTGTGCAAATAGACCAAAAGGATTTATAAAGACATATCGTTAAATGACTACAAATAGCTATTTTGCTGAAGTTGCCTGGGCTACATCAGTAGCCCCCTAAATGTTCAAAAGCTATAGCTTGAGGCAAGGTCCGAAGCCACCTGCTTATTCAAAGGACTTTCATATAGGAAAGTTGATATGATACATTTACATTGATTTTTCTTAAAACACTCTAATGAATAAAGGCTTCCACCTTTAAAAAGGCTGTATTGACATAAAAATTTCCCTTTTTAGTTATAGCTTAGTCTTCCTTAGAAATGGCTTCCTACTGGCTTATTTGAATAAAAGAAGAGTTATTTTAAATTCACTCAGTGCAAAATTTTCATTTCAATTTTTCCTGTATAGATCTATTGCAGAAAGCATTCAATGTTTTATAAAAAAAAAAAAACAGCTTACTAGAATAATTGATGACTTTTTAAAATAGGACTACTTTTTCTATTTAACAGTTATTTTACTGTTTGGTCTGCTGTATGGCTATATGTTTAATACAATATACAGCACATTAATGGGTAAGAAATAGAAATTGAATTAATCAGATCAAATTCCATGGGTACTTTTATCCATGGGTTTATGCCATTAATGAACGCAAACCGTCTGCAAAGGCTATTACTTTGACTAGTGCCCCCTGGAAAAATTACTGATACACATTACTTCTACTTCCTCTGTGCATAATTTTTCTGTCAGAAACAATGTGTGTAGTTTTGATTGCACAAAACTATGTGCATTTTTCAATATTTCGCCCTCTCCCTGCCCTCAGGAACACTTTGGCAGTCTGTGGGTAAAAGTTCATGCATTATTCAACAACATATGTTCTTTTACCGGTATCATTGGTGATCATCAAAGAATCTATGCCATGATTAAAACATTGTTTTATCTTTATAACGCCTTTGCTTATTGCCCTCTAAATATGTCTTATCTATAATTAGTGGACATTATAGACTGTTAAAAAGGGAAGATATAGAATCAACATGCTGTAAATAATATTTCATACACCATAATTCAGGATTTATACATTCTTTATCAAGTAAACTTCAAAACGTCTTCATTGATTCATCACATTTCATGCATTTCATACTTATTTTGGACTTTGACGGTTCACTTAGGGCTCAAATGTCTTTAATTGCCCTAAGCTATATACACCCTCATTTTTATCAATCCAATTGGTTTTACTATTTTAGTTGTTATACAAGTTATACTTAGTTGTTGCCGACGATGGCCAACGTTTCCTGATCAAAGGATCATTTCTTCAGGACTCTTAAGTGTGAAATATGCTTAGAGTCTATGAACTTGATGTTACAAAGAGCTCAGCAAGCAAGGAGCTCCTTTGGGAGCTGGGTAACTCTTGGGAGGAGGAATGCTGGCCTAACTCCCAGTAAGCCTTAAGGCCACTGGGAGTAGGGTGGTCAGGCTGACCAGTCCTGAAAGGGGGGGACTGTTGCAGTAGGGAACTGGAAGCCTAGTAGTGGGAGGGTCCACCACAGGAAAGAGTTAGAAATAGCTGGAGGGCCCAGTAGAGCCTGGAGTTGAGGAAGTGGCTCAGGCTGGACAACCAGTGGTAGGACCAGTGAAGAGAATCCAGGTGATGGGGACCTAAGAGGCCAGGGAGTGAGAGGCTGGCAGTGGCCCCACAAGGAGAGTCTACAGTGCATTCATCTGTGATAAGATGACTGAGGGGCTGGGAGAGCCTTTGGTGCATGTGTGCAGGATAAGATGACTGAGCAATAGAGAAGTTGGAAGAATCCAAAGCTGAGGGGGGAAGGACTGGCACTGGTAGCGGTCAGTGGATCCCTAGGGGGGAAACCTGTTAGACCCTGGGATTAATATACAGAATTCTAAGGAGCTGACTGGACTGACTAGGACGGAGGGACTGACTAGGATGGTGGCAACTGGCAGAGTGAATGGTAAATGACACCGGAAGCTGCTGAAGACCTGGAGGGCCAATGGAGGGTCAAAGAGGACTCAGGAGAAGATCTGGAGGAACCGAAGGACCTAGAGTACCTGGTCGAGAATTTTAATGGAATGTATGGTCTGTTTATATAACCCTGTGCTTGTGTTTTAACAGAGTCCTGGAAGAGAACTGAGGTGCCTGGGGGTAGATATGTGATAGGTGTTAATGTTCGGCCCAGTCACATGATGACAACAAGTTTATGTAGAGAGTTTGCTTTTTACCAGTTTCTGTTTCAGATTAGGTGTTTGATGGAGGCCAGCACAAGTGGAGATGAAAATAGGTCACAAATTTAGGAGTCTACCCCCCAACCCCCCTTTACTAAACCTGACAGTGCGGACCAATGTGGTAAATGCTCTGATGCCCTTAGGAATTGAATGGGCATTGGAGCATTTATCATGCGGCACTTGGCTACATGACTTATAAAAGGGGGACCAAAGTTAGGAGCATAAATTACATTACATTACATTAGGGATTTCTATTCCGCCATTACCTTGCAGTTCAAGGCAGATTACAAAAGAATTATCCAAGATGTATTACAACAAGAACTTACAAAAAAAAAAAAAAATTGGTCATTTTCAAAAAGAGTAAGAAATGGGTAAGATTATTTGTTTGGGGTAGTTGGCTTTAGTGAGAGGTGGAGTTTGAGACTTTAGGAGCTCACTAATCAATATTCAATATAATATAGCCTGCCCAAGTAAATTGATTAAATTGCTTGTCTGGGGCTACCTGCTAATATTCAGCAGCATTTAACAGTTTATCACTGCTGAACATTAGCAGTTAGTACGTACCTAGTAAATGTTGGCTATTTTGAGGGTATTCTAAGCTCAGCCAAAGTAAGCGTCTAAATGGGACCATAGGAAACACATAAATCTTTATGTGGCAACCCTTGGCCAGTTAAGTTCTGAACATCGATTTAACCAGTCATGTGTTAGCAGGTGCAGCATAAACAGGATACTCATTGCTGAGACCTGGACATTGAATATTTGGGAACAAAGCTGGCTGTGGACAACAAAACACTCGCAGCTGGCTGAATATTGATTCCTCAGTTAGTTTGAATATTGGGCTTTCATTATTAATGGATAGTAGATATATGGAATAGCTTCTTAGTAGACTTCATGGAGGCAAGAAAAGTAACAGAACACCGACCCTGAACAATCTCTAGTGTGGATATGGATGGAAAAATGTTGAATTCATCGCTTAGAAATATGATTAAGCGATTAATCAAAAAAACCATTAAACTTGAAACTTGAATTAATTTTCAGGTGTTTGTTTTTTTTTCCAGTTGTGGCCTGATTCCATAAAACACGCCTACAGTTGGGAGCTTAAATCGGTGCATCTAGCCAATCCAGGACCTAACTTAATTTTTGTAATTTGCTCAATCGATGCTGTTAATTGAACAGCACCATTAAAAAACAATTTAATAAATTAATTTTCAGTTGTGTGCCTAACTCGGTATCTACATCAAGGTGCCTATCTGTGCCTGCTCAAAAAGTAGGTGTGGTTAGGGGAGGAGCTTGGGTATGGAATGTGTTAAGTGCCTAATATACCAACGCCTACGTTGCAGATGCCTACCAGTATCTAACTCGAGTTATGCGTCGGTAGATGCAATTCTAGAGTCAGCACTTAACTTTGAGTGACATGTGGTAGGTGCCATTTTCCTTGGTACCTATTGAGTTAGGTGTCGCTTATAGAATCAGGAAAACAATAAAAAATAATTCAATAGCCAAAAATTGTAAATATGACTTTTATGTAAAATTGTACAAGTAATTTATAGTATATCAACTATTGTTACTAATCCTATAAGAAACCCTCAACCCTTCTGCTAAGATGTATTTCAAAACTGGCTTAGCATGGTTTAAAGCAGGACTTTCCCTGGCACTAAGCCCATTTAAAGTGCACCCATAAATAGGGAATTTTCAATTTTTTAATTATCAGATCATGCACAAATGTTGTCATTAGCATGCAGAAACTGACAAGAATTAATGTGGGATCCCTTACCACTTCCTATTTAGGAGCTGATAAGGGCTCCCCCATTAACCATGCATTATTCGGTTAAGCTGTGCTAACATGAGTTCAATACCTGCCCTGACATGCTCTTCCCCAAAATAAATTTAAAAATAATGTATGGCTAGTGCACCATAAAGGAAAAATGACCACAAAGGCCTGGATTCTCTATAGGGTGCCTAAAAAGCGGCCGCCTATCGTGTGGCACCCTGTAGAGAATCACACCTCTGCAAAAGATAGGTGCCAGAAATGTATCTCAGGGTCTTCCGGGCCTACATTTCTTACACCTATCTTTGCCATGAATTGTACCTACATAGGCGCTTTAGGCTGCCCAATGCCACTTCTGGAGTTAGCCACACCCATAGTGGCATTAGGTGACCTAAAGCAGTGGTTCCCAATCCTATCCTGGAGGACCACCAGGCCAGATGGGTTTTCAGGATGCCCTAATGAATATGCATGGAGCAGGTTTGCATGCCTGGCACCTCCATTATATGCAGATCTCTCCCATGCATATTCATTAGGGCTATCCTGAAAACCCGACTGGCCTGGTGGTCCTCCAGGACAGGGTTGGGAACTGACCTGAAGCACCTATATAGCTGTAATTCTGTTGCTAATTTTTTTAGGTGCCGATAGGCATCTTGAAACTCAGTTAAAAACATCATTTGAATGGCGTTTTTAACTGAGTTTGGGTACCTACTGGTGCCTAAAAGAATCTATGCTGGTTAGAAAATCTGGGCCAAAATGCTTTAATGCATTTTGCAGGAAGCATTTTTCCTGTGTTAAGCACATGTTAGCATTTAACACGGTTTAATAAAAGTAGAAGGACCTTATTCTGAAGGACATTAGAATCTGGGTTTAGTGCATCTTAATTCTGGATTTTACTGGGTGCTAAACCCAGATTTAAAACTGCATGAAAGACATGCATTTTCTTTTTCTTTCTTTCTTTTTGCAGGTCTTGCACTAAATTTTACATTAGCATGGTAAAACATGGCAAAAATTAATACTGGAGTCCTTATAAGGACAGTGGGAAACAAACAGTGAAGGAAACTCTGGTGCCCAATGCCTTTTATTGTATATCACGACTCAACACAATTTTTGCTCCTTTGGAGGAAGTTCACCAAGATTGCGGAGTCACTTTTTTTATGCTTTATAATATTGATTTCTGACTCCTTTTGAAGAATAGTGCACATACCATCACTCAGTTTTCAGACTCCTGAGGCAGGTCCATTTGGGGCCGAAACAGGATCGTGTCAAGTCTTGATATAAAATAAAAGACATTGGGCACCAAAGTCTCCTTCACTGTTTGTTTCCCACTTTCCAAGTTTTTGGGAAGTTGGTATCTCCTGTTTTCCTGAGCCCTTATAAGGAAACATAATTCCTAGGGGTAGTTACACAAGACCAGAGTAAGATGGACACATTTTGCCAAATACTGCTGGAAGGGTAGGATCAACTGCTGGTTGCTTCTGCCATGGAGCCACCATACCACCAGGGATCCTAGATATTGGCATGGAGGTAAAGGGGGAGGTCTTTTAGGATACGGATCTTGAGCAGGAAACTTTGGATGGGGGAGGGTGATCAGGGAGTGTTTGGATTTGGGGGATCTTGTGAGGTGGGGGAGGGCTTACTTTCAGGAAGCTGTCTGGACCACATGGCTTTGGGTTAAGGGGTTCCCACTTCCTAGATTGTGGGGGATATCCAGATTGGGGCGCATAATTTGAAAGTCTGCAGGGAGAACCAGGTCATGGCCTTATGGCCATAGCTTCTGGGCATCTACTAGAATAACACTGCTTGTGGGGTGACTAACAAGTAGCATTATACTATTACTATGGTAATCAACATTCTGTGGTATTTCAGTACTGCAGGGTCCTTTACTGCAAGTCATGTTCTGATTGTTACATAGCAATAAACTGCTTTACATGCATTTGCATCTCATTACTATGTAACATGTGGTGACCTCAATATCACCATAATAAGACAACTCATGTTAAGGAGTAAGCAACTCAACGTAAAGCCCTAATGCTGCTTCATAAGCTCCCCCTAAGCTACTGATGTATTCTTGATCTGAGAGCTAAAGAGGGCAAGATCTTAAATCCTGAGTAAAAGATGTTTTGTTGTTTTTTTTACTTTTTCAAAACTCTGTCCCTCTTTTACGAATGCATAGCACAGGTTTTAGCGCCGGCAGTTGCGGTTACTGCTCCAATGCTCACTACGAGCGTCGGAGCAGTTACCGCCGCTACCGGCGCTAAAACCCATGCTATGCATTCGTAAAAGAGGGAGAGGAAGGGTCTGTTAAGTCTTATGAACCTCATTTGTTTAATATGGATTGGATGGTGATTACTTTTATTTAACACTGCCGGTGTTTACATATTTCTGAGTCTCAAATGTTGGCTGAATCCAACCACCAGTGCCTTGTTTTCATAAAGACAGAAATAAGGAGTGCACAGCCTTGATGGTTTTTTGCTGAACTGTCATGCAGGGCTCTTAGGAAACAGAACACATCAGAGACAAATAAATCACTCCCCTGCCTGTAGTGTTTTTATTCAAATGACAGTATTTCCAAAATTCCAGTCAAAACATTTGTTGTAAAATCAGTGCTGAGTTGCATTTACTGCTAATTAACCTACTTCTAAACAAAATTATTGGAGTATACTTTATTAATGTTTAACACATAGGATACAGGGAAATACAAGCAATACTGCATTACAGTACCCAGGAGGCAAGTCTGTGACACTCTCTTCTAGACTCTATCTGTAGCTCACTCTCCACAGGAATAATTTTGAAGCAGTGGCATGCTGTGAGTTGGCTGTAAAACATTGTAGAAGCTTCTCAGCATAGAACAGAAGGCATGCTTTTCCTTGGGAAGAATGCTGATAAAATTTTAATGACCTAACGTGTTGTCATGGGGATTTGTTGCTGTTCATTAATTCATTGTATTTTTTTTTCTCTCCACAGTTTTGCTGAATTTGAGTGACAAATTGTCACACAGTTTCTCTCAGAGGCTCAAAGTTGCTCAGTGATAACCTAAATGTCCTGTAGATTGCAAAGTTGTGTTATTGCTTACAGAGTAATTTATTGGCAAAAAAGTGGATGATGGTTGCAAAATCCATTTATTAAAAAAAAAAAGGGTAAGAAAAAGAAAATCACTTGATTTAGGACAGTGGTCTACAAACTTTTCCATGTAAAAGGCTGCAAAGAATACATGAGAAAGCTCTGGTGGGCCACCAAAATGTTTAAGCTTACAAAGGTAATTTTAAATACTAACCCCCCCCCCCCCCCCACGTTTTACAAAATCATATTCCTATGAGCATCGGAGCTGTTACCGCCGTGGCTGGTGCTAAAAGCCATGGTAAAAATGGGGGGAGGGGGGTAATTTGGTTCTACAGGCAAACCACCATCCAACTGTACAATATCATGCAAGTGTCAGCTTACCTTGGTGCAAAGCACCACAGACCTCTCTAATTTTCAAACCTATCAAGCCAATATTAAAATGAGGTGTATGTTCACCACAATCAGCAAACCTGTAATTCCACTTTGCTTAGATTTTAGGGTAGAGAAAAGGTCCCATGAAGCTCCACTGCATGGCCACATTGAGGCACATGCTTATGCACTTATGGGAAGAGACGAGTTTACTGGTATTTGCATGTGTGCACATGTCCATCAATGTGACCATGCAGGAGTTCGTGACCCAGTGGAGTTTTACAGGGCCTTTTCTCTACCTACAATAGTAGAGGCAGTCACTGGATATGAAGGCTACAAAAATGGACTGTGAGGGCCACATGCGGCCTTGGGGCCATGTGTTGGAGACCACTGATGCTGTATTTAAAGGAGGGGTTTTTTTTTTTGCCTGAAAGGGCTTTTATAAAATTATGCAACGGACTTTGCATATAAAATTATGTACTGTGATAAGAAAGTATGTACATTTACATTACTCCTGTGTGTATACATTACAATACATTACATTAGGGATTTCTATTCCACCATTACCTTGCGGTTCAAGGCGGATTACAAATGGTTTGTCCGGAGATTAGAAATATTTAGGGAGTAGTTTGTACATTTCTTTGAGTTGTTAAGGATTACATTTGAGTTGTCATGATATTAGAAGTTCAGATATAGTAGTTGCAGGTGATGTTTGGGACATTTCTGATTGTGTTAGTTCGGTTTTATGTGTTTTATGAATAGAAGGGTTTTTATTTCTTTTTTGAAGGTTTTGTAGTCTGTGGTCATGGTCAATAGGCTGTAGAGTTGTGGGTCGAGTTTTGCAGCTCGAGTGACTAGGAGGTTGTCGTACAGTTTTTTTCTTTTGACGTTTTTGGTTGAAGGGTGTGTGAATGGTGCATGGGTTCTCCTATGTCTGGTTGAGGTGGATTGAACTAGTCGAATGTTCCAATAGGCTGGGCTGTTTCCGTTTATTGCTTTAAATAGTAGGCAGTAAAATTTGAAGTGTATTCTCGCTTGTATTGGGAGCCAATGTGAGTCGTGGTATGCCTCTGTGATGTGGTCGTATTTCTTCAGTGAGTAGACCAGTCTTAAGGCTGTGTTTTGTATTGTTTGTAATTGTTTTATCATGGTTGCTGTGCATGGGAGATATAATATGTTGCAATAGTCTATTAGACCTAGGATTAGGGATTGTACCAAGAGTTGGAATTGTTTTTTGACGAAGAATTTTCTGATTTACCTCAGGTTTCTCATAACTGCGAATGATTTTTTATTGTTTTGTTGATTTGTGGCTGCATTGTACAGCCTCTGTCTATTAGCACTCCCAGGAGTTTTAAAGTGGGTTGGATGTGGTATGTTGTAGAGTTTATGACAAGGCTTGTTACAGTTGGGGTTTTGTTATTTTCGAGTAGGATGAAGTTTGTTTTGTCCGGATTTAGTTTTAGTTTGTGGTCTTTCATCCAAGTTGCTATTGTTTCAAGTGTTCTGTGTATTTTGTCTGTCATGGATGGTGCTGGTTGATCGAACGGAAAGAGAATGGTGATGTCATCTTCATAGCTGTAGGAGGTTAGACCTTGTTTGTCTAGGTAGGAGCCAAGGGAGGCAATGTATAGGTTGAAGAGTGTGGGAGAAAGAGGTGATCCTTGGGATACTCCGCAGGGGTTAGACCATGGCTTGGATTTTTCTTTGTTTGTTTTAACTCTGTATATTCTGGATTGTAGGAATCCTTTAAACCATGATAGTACCTTACCACTGATTCCTACTGAGTCCAGTATCTGTAGAAGGGTGTTATAGTCTACCAGGTCAAAGGCTACGGAGAGACCTAGTTGGATAATTAGCATTTTTTTGCTTTTGCTGAGGTGTTGTCTGGTGGTGTCCCTGAGTGAGCCTAGTAGGGTCTCGGTGCTATGGTTGATTATGAAGCCTGATTGTGTTGAGTGGAGTAGGTTGTGGTTCTCTAGGTATGAGTTTAGGACTTTGACTATGAGGCCTTCCATTAACTTGACATAAAGTGGTATTGAGGCTATGGGTCTGTAGTTGGATGGTTGGTCTGTTTCTCCTTTGGGGTCTTTCAGGATTGGTGTGATAATGATTTCATTGAGTTCTTGTGGGAAAAGGTCATCAGTTAGTAGGGTTTGTATCCATTGCAAGAGTAGGGTGCAAAATAGTATACTGAGGCTTTTAATAGGTATGGGGGGCAGTGACTGAGGTCGCTAGTTGCGTGGCTATATTTGTTATAGAGTTTGTTGAAGTCTGACCATAGTATTGGTGAGAAGTGGGACCATGTTCTGTCTGCTGCAACTGCTTCTTCTTCTGTAGAGGGTGTTGTGATCTCTTTTAGGTGCATAGGTGCTCCACTGAAGGTGGATCTTATGGTTGCAATTTTGTCTTTGAAGAACATTGCTAAGATGGTGGCTGTGGGTGTGAAGGCATTGTTGCTTTTCAGGTAGGGTTTGGTGTCTGTGAGTTATTTTAGTAGTTGGAATAGATTTTTTGTGTCTTGGGTTTCTTCTCCTATTTGCTTTGTGTAGTATGTTTTTTCGTTTTTCTTTTGATTTTTGTACTCTCAGTTTAGTTTTCTCCATATTGTTTTTGTGGAGTCTTGACTGTTTTCCTCCATTTTCTTTCTAGTTGTCTGCATTGTCTTTTTAGTAGGAAAAGTTCATTGTCGAACCATTTGTCAGATTTTGGTTTGTTCTGGAGCTAGCTCATCTAGGATTGCTGCACTTAGTTGGCTCCATTGTGAGATGAAGTTTTTGGGGTTATAGTCTTAGATTATGGCATCTGTTTTCATCCAGAAGTTGATGGGGTCAATGTGCTTACGTGAGATGTAGGTATATTTTGTGTTTGGTTTGTTTTTGTTGTTGGTCCAGTTGATGTTGAAGGAGTACGTATAGTGACCTGACCAGAGGGAGCGATACCAGGTTCCATTTGATGTGTGAATTTCTGGTTGTTGGGTCATGTAGGCAGCAATGTCGAGTTGGTGGCCTTTTTCATGAGTTGTTTATGGGTCTTGTATGTTAAGGCCTCAAGGTAAGATAGTAAGATTTCTACTTGTTTGAAGGATTGGTTTTCGAGGTGGAGGTTTAGGTCTCCTGGGATTAAGTTGTAGGTTGTCGTTAATGAGTTTCGATAGATAAAGTCTTCAAATTTTGGTTTTGCTGTGTTCCAGTTTCCCGGCGTTTTGTAGCAAAGCATGCAGTGAGGTGCCTGAGAGTTGACAGGCTAGTAAGCCTGGGTAGTAATTTTGTCTTGTATTTTTAGGTCTATGGTGTTTTTGGCTATGATGGCAATTCCTCCTCCTCTTCTGTTTTCTCTGCAGACCACTATCATTTTGTATCCTTTAGGGCAAACTTCTGTTATTCTGGGGTCTGTTTCAGAGGTAAGCCAGGTTTCATTGAGAAAGAGGCAGTCTAGATTTCCCCTTTCTATCCAGTTTTTTATGTGATCAGTTTTTGGGCCTATGGCTCTTATGTTAAGGTAAGCACATGTGAGATTGGTGTAGTTTGTTGGTTCGCTGTGGGTTGTTTTCGGGTAGATGAGCGATCTTTGGTGAGGGTGCGTTTTGGTCTTGTAGGGGTTAGTCGGTCTTCTTCTTGTTATTTGTGTGTTGGGGTGGTAGGTATAGGTCTGGTAGTGTGTGTATCTGTCTGTCGTGATTCGTCTGGATGGGTGGAGAATTCTATTGGTGTTTGATATAGTCTGTGGCGTACCTAGCATATGTGACACCCGGGGCCCATCATTTTTTGGTACACCCCCCCCCCATCTGTACGAAAAACATGATTTTTAGTAATAAGCCACGTCACACATGAGTACCTAGGAAAAGGCACCATCTTACATACTGCAGTGAGCAGTACATCAATTCACCCATTGAAAAACTAAACAAGCCAGACTAGTACAGATCAATCCTACACCGTCAATCCTAACAGAAAACCATGTCTTTCAAACACACAGAACACAGAAAACACCTTTGCCTAGTATGGAATATGTCATCACAAACTAACCCCCCCTCTTTTTACAAAATTGTAGTGTGGATTTTAGCCATGGTGTTAACAGCTCTGACGCTCATAGAATTCTGAGCATCAGAGCTGCTACTACCATGGATGGCACTAAAAAATGCTCCACAGTTTTGTAAAAGGGGGGATAAAATAGAAATACATAGACAAAGGTTAAATTGAACCAGCAAGAAGCTGGACTCTGCATACAACGCAACACCACAGAAACAGTGACACATGTCTCCTAAAGCAATAAATAAATAGAAAATTTTTGTTCTACCTTTGTCTTCTCTGGTTTCTACTTTCCTCATCTTCTTGTTACTCTCTTCCTTCTGTCCACTGTCTCTCTTCTCTCTGCATCTTCCATTTGCTCTGTTACTGTGCCTCTCCCTTTCTCCCTCCTTCCAAATTGGTCTGACACCCATCTTCTTCCCTCCGCTCCTTCCATAGTCTGGCATCTCTGTCTTCTTCCCTGCCAGTGTCTTCTCCCAACTCTCTCTTCCCCATTTCCCTTCAGTGTCTTCTCCCCAATCTCTCTTCCCCATTTTCCTGCAGTATCTTCTCCCCACTCTCTGTTCCTCATTTCCATTCATGCATCTTCTTCCCACTCTCTCTTCCCCATGTGCTTTTAGCGTCCTTCTCCTCCCTCTGTCTTCCCCATGTGCTTTCAGCGTCCTTCTCCCTAAACTAAACTAAACCTTAGGTTTATATACCGCACCATCTCCGCAATCGTAGAGCTCGGCACGGTTTACAGAAGTTGTGATGGAAAGGAACTCCAATGGAGGGTTAAAGGATTAAAGTGTAAAGAAGGTTAGAAGGGTGTAAGATGCCGGAGAAGAAGGAAGTGTTACATTTTTGAGAATAGCCAAGTTTTCAGATGTTTACAGAAAAATTGGAGGGAGCTTAAGTTTCGGAGTGGGGAGGTGAGGTTGTTCCAGAGCTTAGTGATTCTAAAGGGGAGGGATGTCCCTAGTTTTCCTGCATGGGGTATACCTTTTATAGAAAGGAAGGATAGTTTTAATATTTGGGAGAATCTGGTGGAATTAGAAGTTGAGGAATTCCAAGATAATGGGATAACGGGAGGAAGGATGCCATGAAGGATCTTGAAAATTAGGCAAGCACATTTGAAGTGAACCCTGGAGATTACCGGGAACCAATGAAGCTTGGACAGGAGTGGTGAGACATGGTCGAATTTACCCTGTTTTACCCTGTCTCTGGTGCAACTTCCAGTTGCATCAGAGGTTACCTTTACGGCAGAAACATGCAGCTTCAACACTCTAGCTCAGGGGTGCCCACACTTTTTGGGCTTGTGAGCTACTTTTAAAATGACCAAGTCAAAATGATCTATCACCAATAAAATTTTTAAAAAAAAACACAAAGCACACTGTACGCTGAGAAAATTCCTATTCTGGGATTTTTTCAAAGAGGTCAAGGCAGATGACTATGCACTGTTACCTCAGTAACAACCATACAAAAATAGACAAATACCCCCCTCCCTTTTTACTAAAGCACAATAGCAGTTTTTAGCGCAGGGAGCTGCGCTGAATGCCCAGGGCTGCTCTCAACGCTCATAGGCTCCCTGCGCTTAAAACCACTATTGTGGTTTAGTAAAATGGGGGCCATAGTGCAAAATATAGACAGCAGATATAAATTCAGACACATTTTGATCACTAAATTTAAAATAAAATCATTTTTTCTACCTTGTTGTCTGATGATTTCATGAGTCTCTGGTTGCACTTTCTTCTTATGACTGTGCATCCAATCTTTCTTCCCTTCTTTCAGATTGTATGCTTCCTCTCCTCCAGACCTCATTCCCTCCCCCAACTTTTTCTTCCTCTCTCCCTGCCTCCCTTTCTTTCTTTCTCTCTTCATGCCCCCTTTCTTTTTTTTCTGTTTCCCTTCTTTCCTTCTGTCTCCCTGCCTGCCCCCTTTCTTTCTTTCTCCCTGCCCTCTCCCAAGCCATTGCCGCTGCCATCGGGGAACAGCCCCCAAGTCACCACCATCGGGTAACATGCCCCAAAGCCGCTGCCACCCCAAGCTCTTCTTCCCTGCATATTCCCTGCGTCGAGCCGACCAGCATTCCTCTCCCCGACGTCAATTCTGCCGTTGGATAGGAAGTTCCGCCCAGCTAGGCAGCGATTGGCTGGCCCAAACTTCCTCTCCAATGGCAGAATTGACGTCAGGGAGAGGCAGGCTGATCGGCCCGGCAGAATTTTCCAGATCTGGCCAGATGTGCACCCTCCCTAAGGCTACACCCATGGCGGACCACCCCCCTGCCTCCCCCTTGGTACGCCACTGGATATAGTTGGTATTGGGAAGATGTTGTTTGCTGTTGTCTTCCGGTTGGCGGGGAGTCCTTCAGGCTTTGGTTTTTCATGTTCAGGAGAAGAGTTTGGACAGAGTATGAAGAGCGTCATGATTTGTGCACAGTTTAAAAAATTCACAATACAAATAAAACTTATATTCTACAAATTACCAATTTGGAAGCCCACCAATTTAGTGGTGGACTAATAACAATGACTGAGCTTATGTATAGCTCAGAAAAGGGTGATTGGGGTGGGGGTAGGTGGAGGGGAAGTTGTGAGAAGGAAGGGTGCAGGTAAGGTAAGATAATCGGTGGGATTAAGGGAATAAAGAATTACTTAGGTTGGAGAAGTAGGTGTTGCTAAGGGTGGGTGTTACTGGATTAGAGGAGAAGGTGTTTGTGATTGGTAGGAATTTGTGTGGGAAGAGGTTGAAGTGAAAGAGTTAGTTTTGTGAAGGTTGGTTAGGAAGGGCGGTGGTTTGAGAGGAAGTTAGTATAGTTAGTTTGGGGGTTGGAAGTAGAGAAAAATGGGTTGGTTTATCCCGCCCTACCCATCCTGGTGTGTTTTGGGGAAGGGTGTTTGGGTGTTTCTTGGGGGGGTTGTGTGGGATGGAGTCGCAGCTGTGGTATGGTGGATCTTCCAGGGCCAAGCAGTTTAGAAGTTTGGTGGAGTTATTGAAGTATTGGTTAATGGAATTGTTGAGATTACTTGTAAGCGATATCACTACAAGTAGGGGTGAGGCCGGGTGACACTGTAAGTCTCTTGGGGGGGAGGGGATGGGAAGTGAATAATATGGATATTTACATGAATACAAGGTTGTGATTTTGTATCAGCTTAGTCGGCACCGACTTGCTGACAGTCAAGTTTGTATTAAGTGGCTGGCCTGGAAGATGGGGGTTTGATGATATTAGGACATTATGATTAATATTATTATTGTTACATGGTTATAAAAGAAATTTGCTAATAAAGCTTCGGCCAAATAATTTTCCACAAGATTGGTGTTATGGTCTTTATTGGGGGTTATGGATATGTCTGATGCTGAAGCAGTACGAGTACCATTGTTATAGGATTCTGTCAGGCACCTGACCTGAATTGGCCACTACTTGATGCAGGATACAAGGCTAGATGAACGAATGGTCTACCTCAGAATGACTATTCTTATGTTCTTATTTATTAATTTTATTTATAACCTGGTTACTACTAAACCACATAAAATTTTGTGAGCCAATCAAGAAGCCACTCAGCACCGAGTAGGCACGTCAAAGTACGTTCCTGCTCTTTGCAGCTCAACGGCAGAAGAAACGCTTTTCCACAAGTGAAGACAGAGTCTGACAGGGGTTGAGAGGGAAGGGGGCTGGAGCAGTGAAAGTTGAAAAACCCAATTCCACAGGTGAACAACCTGATAGAAGAGGGAGGGAGTGAAAGGGGCTGGGTGCAGTGCCAGAAGGGGTGGGGAGGGAAGGGGGCTGGGTGCAGTGCCTGACAGGGGTAGAGGATAGGGAAGGGGGCTGGAGTCTTGTAGGGGAGAGGTAAGGGAAGGGGGCTGTGTATAGAGCTTGAAGGGGAGAGGGAATGGGGCTGGGTGCAGAACCTAATGGGGGAGGAAGGGAAGGACGCTGGATGCAGAGCCTGACAGAGGAAAGGAGAGAGATGTTAGACCTCGGGAAGAGGGAGGGAAGGAGAGAGAGATGCCAGACCATGGGAGAGGAGAGATTCCAGGCTATAGGAAGGAGAGGCGAAAGATTCCATACCATATGAGGGGGGAAGGGGAAGACAGAGATGTCTGACCATGAGAGAGGGATGAGATGGTGCATAGGACTGGAGGGTAAGGGGAGACAGAAGGAGGATATGGTGCACAGCGATGGGTTTGACAGGAAAGAGATAAGAAGAAATGCTTCTTATGGATAGATGGGAGTAAGGGAGAAGAAAGAGGAAGGAGATGGTACACATAGATGGGAAGGAAAGGCATGGAAAAGTAGATTTTGATAAGAAAGCAGAAAAATGGAAGAAAGTTGAATGTTAAAAGTTAATGCTCAAGACGGATGTTTGGCAGAAAGTGAAGGAGAGAAAAACAACAAATGGATAAGGTGGCCATGGATACACAGTTAAGAGCACAGACAGAAGGGAGTACAGCCAGAGACTGGGAAAGATGGTTTGAAAACCAAAATCACCAGGCAACAAGGGGAAATGATTTTATTTTCAATTTAGTGACTGAATTGTGTCAGTTTTGAGAGATTACGTCTGCTGTCTATATTTTGCACTGTTCAGGAAGAAATGCATTTGTTTCTATTTCTCTGTGGGTTGTACTGCATGCAGAGTCTTGCTTCTTAAAGTTTTGTTTGTATATATTAATAATTTTAGTTTGTGGTCCTGTATTTGTATAGGGGTTATCTATGTTCTGCATGTGTGGCCAAGGCCAGGTGTTCTGGTAGGAATGAATGATGAGACACATACAGTGTGCTTTGCGTAGTTTAATTTTGTGGTTAACCATTATGTATTGTTAATAAGATTATATTGTGTGTGTATATATGAAAAATGAATGGAAAAAATTGTATTATAATTAGTACTATTAAGGGGCGGGGTCTGGGGGTGAGATTAGGCAGGGTCTGGAGCTTAGCTAGCGGGTCCCCCAAACAAAAAAATGTTCCGCTGCCTATATGTTCTCTTGTGTAGGACCTATGGAGTGGAACAAATTACCGGTGTATTTATGGCATTTGATAGATTTGCAGGAATTTAAACAAATGTTTTTTTTTAAAAAAAAAAACACACTTCTCGTATTTTGTGCTATGAAATATAGCACTTAACTGAAACAGTGGATAGGAAGATATGCACTCTGTACCATGAAGTATGTCATTTGATGATGAGTTTGTTAATTGTTGTGTATGTTTATTTATTCTATTATATATGTACATTTTGTAACCTGCCTTAGATAAAGGCAGGCTAGAAATGATAATAAACCTACTAAACTTTGTACTATTACCCTAAAATCTGAATTTCATGAAAGTTTTATTGAAAACCAAAATGTTTTTAAAATTCAAAATCTGAAGCTCAAGCATTGGCTTCAGTTTTCTAACTAATCATTCTTATAGTCTTACTTAGATTATAACAAGATTGACTGCACACTTCTAAAATGTACAATCATGATAAGACAGAAAATTATCTAAGAGAAATATTTCTTAAATAAATTTTCAATTACCTTCAAAATATCATATAACAATTTTGAGATCTAAACTCAGACAGTAAAGCATTTCAAATCAAAGCTGACTGTTACATAAAAATTTGAGAAGACACATTTTATTTCTTTTTAATTAGGAGAGTGTAACAAATTCTTTCCCTGCTGCAATGGTTTTGAATAGAGTGAAAAGGATAGCAACTGACTGAGAAATGGCTCCTGACCCTGAATTATCTTAAATACTAATCAATTTTAATATAGTTCTACCTTCTACAAACAATCAATATACTTTGATCAGTAGCAGATACATGTTATCATGAGAATCTCAGAGAGGGTGGGAGCCAGAAGGCCTTGAGCATGCGCAGATGCTCAAGGTCCCGCAACAGCCCAGCATAGAACATCAGCGGCAAGCTCTTCAGCACCGGCACACATATGTCCTGTGGGTTGGTGCATGCCGGTGTCCGCTGGAGGTAAGGGTTTGGGGGGAGAGAAGCCGGTTCTCGGGGTGGGGTGACACACTTGCTTATCGAGTCAATGCTTGGTTTTCGAATTAAAGTGTGCTCAATTGTTTTGCTCGTTTGCATAACACTCACAAAATGAGGTTTGACTGTACTTGGGTTTTTTTGCTAGCTAACTGCTTTGTTGGAGGTTTTCCTGTGGGAGTGGTTTGTGACCTTTTGGACCAATCAAATTGCTGAGATACTGACCGGAAATCATCAGAGCCGTGATGCTGGAAGCAGAAGTCTGGAATCCAGGAGCGCGGTTCCTTTGTAAGCCCAAGAGAGTCACAGGACCAGATCCAGAGTGTGTGTGGCAGTATCCAGTCTAGAGGCAGAGTGGATCTGTGTACCTGAAAAGTACAAGGCCCGGACTCACTAGTGCTGCAGGTAAGAGTATCTAGGGTAAGGGGCTGGTGAGGATAAGGAGGTATTGTTCAGGAAGGCTGGAGCAATACACTTTGGGAAGAGGACCAGGCTGTGTGTAAAGGAGCCACACTTGGTTTTGTTTTTTTGTTCCTGTTCCAGGTGATCCAGGATGGAGCAGCAGCAGCTATTGTCACTTTTGGAGGGAGAGTGGCAGAAACAGGTCGAGGATCTGAAGGAAGTGCTGAAGACCAACCAGGACTGGTGGTACCACACCCAGGAGAGCATGAGATGAACTTTTGATGACAATCGGAGAGCAGACTAAAGCCTTCACCCAGTTTTTAGAAAGACCTTCATCACAGCCCACTGATGACCTGTTGCAGAGTCCTGTTGTTCAGCACCCAGTAGGACTAAATCCACTTTCAATGATGAACTTATGTAAGATAGCACTGGGTGATGTCCCAGATGATTTTTTTTCAGCATTCACCAAGATATGCAAATCATTCTGTATATTTAACAAATTTTTGCGAGGTCTCTCCAAGTACCACCCCGGACATCCTGTATTCGTGCATGAGATTTTTGTTACCAACATGCATCACTTTACACTTATCCACGTTGAACCTCATCTGCCATGTCAATGCCCATTCCTCTAGTCTAATTATGTCACTTTGCAGATCTTCGCAATCCCCCTGCATCTTCACCACTGTGAATAACTTCGTATCGTCCGCAAATTTAATCACCTCGCTCATCGTACCTATGTCCAGATCGTTTATGAAGATGTTAAAGAGCACGGGTCGAAGCACCGAGCTCTGCGGCACCCCAGTCCGAGTATTGTCTATTTACCCCTACTCTCTGTTTTCTATGCTCCAGCCAGTTTTTAATCCACGTGAGTATTTCACCCTCGATTCCATGGCTCGCAATTTTCCGAAGTAGTCGTTCATGTGGAACCTTGTCGAACGGCTTCTGAAAATCCAGATATACAATGTCGACCGGATCGCCCTTGTCTATCTGGACTGGACTGGAAAACAGCTAACGTCATTCCATTGCACAAAAAAGGTTGCAGAATGGAGGCTGCGAATTGCAGACCGGTGAGTCTCACCTCCATAGTGAGCAAACTCATGGAAAGACTTATTAAACACGAATTAGATACGATCCTGACCGAGGAGAATCTACAGGATCCCCACCAGCATGGATTCACAAAGGGAAGGTCCTGTCAATCTAATCTGATCAGCTTCTTTGACTGGGTTACAAGGAAACTGGATATGGGGAAGTCTCTGGACGTCATGTACTTGGACTTCAGCAAAGCTTTTGATAGCGTCCCACACCGCAGATTGTTGAGCAAGATGACTTCAATGGGATTGGGAGTGACATTGACGACATGGGTCAATGACTGGTTAAGAGGTAGAATCCAGAGGGTAGTGGTTAACTGTACCCCCTCCAATACATCGGAGGTGACCAGTGGAGTGCCACAGGGATCGGTCTTGGGACCGATCCTTTTCAACATATACATAAGAGATCTGACTCAAGGGCTTCAAGGTAAAATAACACTATTCGCCGACGACGCCAAACTATGCAACATAGTAGATAACAGCACCTTGCCCGACAGTATGGAACAGGACCTGCTCTTATTGGAACATTGGTCCTCGACTTGGCAGCTAGGCTTCAATGCCAAAAAATGTAAGGTCATGCACCTTGGCAGCAGAAACCCGTGCAGAACTTATACTCTAAATGGTGAGACCTTAGCTAGGACTAGGGCAGAGCGTGATTTGGGAGTAATCATTAGTGAAGACATGAAAACTGCCAAGCAGGTGGAGAAAGCTGCATCCAAGGCTAGACAAATGGTGGGATGCATCCGTAGAGGTTTCGTCAGCCGGAAGCCCGAAGTCATAATGCCCCTGTACAGATCCATGGTGAGACCTCATCTTGAATATTGTGTTCAATTCTGGAGACCACATTATCAAAAAGATGTGCGGAGAATCGAGTCAGTTCAGCGAATGACCACCAGGATGGTCTCGGGACTCAAGAACCTCCCATATGAGGAAAGACTAAATAAACTGCAGCTATACTCGCTCAAGGAACGTAGAAAGAGGGGAGACATGATTGAGACTTTTAAATATATCACGGGCTGCATCGAGGTGGAAGACGATATCTTCTTTCTTAAAAGACCTTCAACCACAAGAGGTCATCCGCTGAAAATCAAAGGCGGGCAATTTCATGGCGACGCCAGGAAGTATTTCTTCATCGAAAGGGTAGTCAATCATTGGAATGAACTGCCATTGCAGGTGATTAACGCCAGCAGCATGCTCGATTTTAAAAAGAAATGGGATATGTATGTGGGATCTCTAGCCGGGTGAAGTCTGGGGGTGGGTCATTAGCGTGGGCAGACTTGATGGGCTACAGCCCTTTTCTGCCATCATATTCTATGTTTCTATGTTTCTATCTGTCTGTTTACTCCCTCAAAGAAGTGCAGCAAGTTCATCAAACACGATCTGCCTTTGCTAAAACTGTGCTGACTGGTCCTCATCAGCCCATGTCCGTCAAGGTGATCAATGATGCTGTCCTTTATCAGTGACTCTACCATCTTTCCCGGTACCGAGGTCAGACTCACAGGTCTGTAGTTTCCAGGATCTCCCCTCGAACCTTTCTTGAAGATCGGCGTAACATTCGCCACCTTCCAGTCTTCCGGAATCTTTCCCAATTTGATCGACATAAGAACATAAGAATTGTTAACTCAAATAGTATCTACTGAGCTGTCAGAAGCGGCACCCCAAATACACATGGTATAGGTTTGTGGGGCTATCTGCCACTGGTGCTTCCTCATAGGCTCATATACTACCAGCCATTTATATCCTATTGTTTTCGTTAGTTTATATTTATATTTTAATCAATCAGCTATCCAGCTTGAAACAATAATTTATTGAAGGTTTATCTTTCAAGTCCTAGTTCAAGTTTATCTTTCAAGTACTAGTTTAAAGTTTATCTTTCAAGTCCTAGTTCAAATTTAACTGATACCAGGAACAGCAGAGCGCCAACGCTGACATGCATGTTTCGTGCAACGGTACTGCTTCAGGGTGTGGCAAAATATTTTTTAGTTAAACCACTTTTTATACATGGCGGGCAACAACGCTCATCCATTTGCATCTTGATTTGCATATCTTGGTGAATGCTGACATAATCGCAAATCGTAAAGAAGTTTTCAGCTGGTTTAACCAGATGATTTTTTTTTTTTTGCAGCTTTTCCAAAGGATAGTCACTATGGCTGGCTGGCCACAGGAGCAGTGGGCAGACTGTTGCCATATTTAGCAGGTGAAACTCTGACTGCCTTTCAAACACTCAACCCTGACTTAGTCAACAATTATCAGTCAGTGAAAAATCACATTTTGGAGTACTTGGGTTCATGCTGGAGCATTATAGACAACAGTTTAGAGCAGGGGTGTCAAAGTTCCTCCTCGAGGGCCGCAATTCAATTGGGTTTTCAGAATTTCCCCAATGAATATGCATGAGATCTTTATGCATGCATATTCATTCAGGAAATCCTGAAAACCCACAGTGATGTTGGAACTTGAGCGGCCTAAGGCCTTAGTACAGTGTCTCACAAAGATCGCTGAATGGTGGCTCCAACATTGCCTGATTGATCCCCAAGCTCTCTTCACTGAAATTGTGAAAGAGCAATTCTTGGAGTCAGTTCCCATGGATTTGAGGAGCTGGGTCAGGAGGCAAAGGTGTAGAAACCTAACTCAAGTACTAGAGGTAGCTGAGGCATATTTGGATGCCGAAGATTCCCTGGGGGAAACAAGAACAGTACCAGTGGCAAAAACTGAGTCTAGCAGGGAACAAACCCAAAGTGAAAAAGGGTACCCCATTCCAGAAGCAAACCCACAAAGGCCCCGCATCAACTCAATCTGTGTGGGCTCCGCAGAAGGAGGGACCCCGGTGTTACCACTGTGGCAAGACTGGTCATACCCAGCAGTTTTGTAGAGAGAAGAGGGACTTGGTATTCACCAGTGACCAAGGGGCATTGTGAGTGGGGTCATATATGGCACAGATCTAGGTAGGGGGCAAACCCATTGTGGCCACGGTAGACATTGGGGCTAATTAATCCATGATAGCCGCTAGATGCTGGGCAAAAATCTTTCCCAGGGGCAAAAGAAAGGAAGGAGGTAAGATGATTATTATTTAATGCATTCATGGGGATAATGCCCGATACCCACTTAAGGATACCATCATTCTGCACAAAAGCAGATTAAACCTGGCTGTGGTGTCTGAAGCCCTTTATGATCCCATATTAGGCCAAGATTGGAGACTGGGAGAGTATCTCAGGGCAAAGCAAGGTTTGGTGAATGCTCGCTTCTAGAAATCTCCAGATGATGAAGGAGGAGAGGAGCTGGGTAGAGTGTTTCCATTTAAGAAGTGGGTTTTCCAGATGTATACTCAGAAGTGGGTCTGTAGTGACAAGGCTAGGAAGAAGCAGAAGCAGCAGCAGTGAAGTCAGGTTCTCAAGCGGCTGACCTGTAGCTGGGAAATCCCCTATCTCCCACAGGAGATAGTGGGAATGTTCCCCACATTTCCTACTGAGCATAGGGCAGATGATTCACTGCTAGAGGCCTGGCGGCAGATCTCTGAACCCCCAGCAAGGTAGCAATGTCCTTAAGGTAAGGAGAGGGTTACTCTATCGCCAGGTATCAGGGAGGGGGGCTAATAATCAGGAAGAGCAGCTGATAATTCCCCAGGGCTTTAGAAAGTTCCAAACCCCATCTTAATCCCATTGTACCCACAAATAGGTGTCACTGAAACGGTTCTGGTCCCAATACTGCCTCACACACATACTCTGTCGTCTCTGGTATAGATGCATCTGGGGGCACCTCCCTAGAAAGAACAGACCACGTCATGTTCCAGGAGATGTCCGTTTATTATGAGTCCTTCATTCATTTATATAGCATTATACATGGGTTAATTTTTTCAGCATATGACCGTAGGAAAAACCATATTTGGTAACAGGATACATAAAAGTAACAAAACTGTAGGAAAGACCATATTTGGTAACAGGATACATAAAGCAACTGAAAAGGTAGCAAGCACAAGAAAGGGGGGGGGGGGTGTCCATAACTATGACATATAATACTGTGCTTTATTTTTCAAAGGTGTTTCTTAGCAAATGTTTCTTATCTAAGTGACTCACAAGAAACAAAATCATCCACCAGAACATGAGCTGTGGGGAGTTCAGTGCATGGGGAGGAATGACCTTGGCACAAGTAGCTAGCTTCAGAACAGGAAGAGAAAATGACCTTGTTCTTGCTTAGCAAAGTGAAGTTTCTTATCAAAGTGAAAGTTTATGTATTTCAACACAAGCCTGAACAGAGAAAATTACTTACAGAGACAATTACTTACAAGGAATATATATATATATCCCTTCAGTCACCTTCAGACATAAGGACTATTGGTGTGGTGTACAGATGGGTCCAGTAGGTTTTGTAGTGCTCACCATACAATATAAGGAGGCTATGATGAGATGTGTATTTGGAACTTTTTATATGTGATTCACTTTTGAGCCATTTGGCAGGTACGTCCTTCTTCTCATCACTGTTTTTCTTGGCCATGACACAATTGCCCTTGACTTCCATTGCACATGTCCTCTGTCCCCACACTGTGACCTCAGCCTTTTTAAGCTTTCTCTTCTCGCGGAGTCTTTTTTTTTCCTATAGAGAAGTTCACACAGAGACCGTTCTTCGACTATTGACTTTTTCACTTGCACAGGCTAAGGTAAGCTTCAGATATTATTAATACTCTACTTCACGTTTTTCCTACTTTTTACTTTCTGAAATGGTTTTTTTAGTCCACAGTTTTACCCTTTTTTAAGTTCACAGTTTTACTTCCTTTCTGGTCGTCTCTTTAATGGTGTCTTTTGATGTCCTGGATTTTGAGTCGCCACTTTTGTTCTTCAGGGTTAATTCTCTCCCTTTTTTCATGTATAGCACATGCATTTAAAAAAAAAAAAATTTAAATCTTAAACATTGTGGTCTAGCTGCATGTTTTCCTTTGTATTTAAAACCTCCTTTTTCTTCCCTCGTCCTGCAATGTCAGCATTTTCATCAGTCATTTAATAAATATTGTCTAGTTCTGTTTATATCAATCTATTTTCTGGTTAATTTATTTAGTACTAAACTAATCCTTAATACCACTTCCAGACAGGATGTATCCAATATGTATTTTAGTATTCGTTCAGGAAAAAGGCCTCAGAATAGGAGCATACGTACAGTCCTATCACAGACTGAAACTTCAACGTAGCAGCTCCTTGCTCTAATCATTGGCCAAAAAACCTGAAAATTTCTTTAATTCACTTAAATTATTTTTAATTATTTTTAAATAAATATATGTACTTTTTTTAAATATTTTAAATATTTTCTTCAAACTATTCAAAATCTTATGGATACACCTCTCTGATGGTTTGGGAGAGAGTATTTGACAACTGGATGTTAGATACTTATCTCAGCGTTGTCATTGCTGTTTCATATATAGCCTGTTCACTGCCAATATGTTGTCGACGTGGCCAGCGTTTCGTGGACATAACATTCGGTCCACTGCTTCAGGGCCAAAGGCAGAAGCATTAAGGCATTTTTCCATTAATCGTTGCCAAAGGCTCACAAACCTATTTATTTAGTAATCATCCGGTACCTTCACTATTTGCACCATTGCTAGTGTCATGCCCTTGTGCTGCTCTAATACCTCATATTAATTCTTCTAGACTTACTTTTCCATATCCTCAGCCTTTTGTTTGTCACGTACGTCAGATGTACCCTCATTAATATTTATATATGATTTTTTAATATGATTTTTATATGATTTTGATTTTTACATTATGTTTATAGGGTAGTATTATTAATTAAGCTTTACTTTTACAGTTTTTGTTTGCGGTTTTATTTGATACCTTATCAACTTGGGTAGGTTTAATTATTCTTTATCTATTTATTTATATCGTAGTTCCAATTATTCCTTTTTTCTTCATTAGGTTATGATCTGTAATTTGCATAACCTTCTTCTAGTATACTTACCTTCACATTTCTCCATCACATTTATGATTAATTTTTTACACTTGTTATCACTTTCATCATTTATAACACCAATTTATGCATGATACACGTCATTTTGGCTTGTTTTCTTGTCACTCACATTGGTTTTAGATTTATGTTTTGTAATAGTTTGTGCACACACCATTTTCACATGTCCACATACTCATATACAGTCAAACCTCGGTTTGCGAGTAACCCGATTTGTGAGTGTTTTGCAAGACGAGCAAAACATTCTCGCAATACTTGTCTCGCAAACCGAGTGTTGACTCGATTTGCGAGCACCCCCCCCCCCCCCCGAGAACCGGCATCGCTCCTCCCACTCGCAAAGCCCCCCTCCCGCTTGAACCGGCACCCCCCCTGCGTGAACCGGCACCCCCTGCCCGAACAACTTGAACTTACCCCCCCTCCCCGTCTGGCACCGGCACGCAGCCCACAGGACATGCCGGTGCCGCTTGAAGATCTTCCTGCCTCTGCCTGGCCTTGAGCATGCATCTGTGCATGCTCAAGGCCTTCTAATTCTCCCTTTCGCCGAGAATTAGGAGGGAGAATTAGAAGGCCTTGAGCATGCGCAGATGCATGCTCAAAGCACGGCAAAGGCAGGAAGATCTTCAAGCGGCATCGGCACGTCATGTGGGCTGCATGCCCGGTGCCAGACGGGGGAGTAGGTTCAAGTTGTTCGGGCAGGGGGGTGCCGGTTTGCGTGGAGGGGGGAGTGCCGGTTCGCACAGGGGGGGCCTATGCAAGCGGGGGGGGGGGGGGGGAGGGAGCAGCACCGCTGGCCTTGGGGGGGTGGGGAACGTATCAAAGCGAGTTTCCATTATTTCCTATGGGGAAACTCGCTTTGATATACGAGTATTTTGGTTTACGAGCATGCTTCTGGAACGAATTATGCTCGTAAACCAAGGTTCCACTGTATATATATTTAATCATATATATTATTTGTTATACATACTCTGAGTTATATTTATTTTGGTTTATTAGGACTAAACTAAATTAAACTGAACTAAACCTTAAGGGGCTCATAATCAAAAGAAAAAAACGTCTAAAAAGTGTCCTAAATGGCTACTTGGACGATCAAAAAGCCTGATTTTCCAAGTACCCATAATCAAAGCTGGTTTTAGATGTATCTAAAACCAGCTTAGGCCTTTCCCCTACCACTAAACGAACAGAGAGAAAAGAGGCGTGTTTAGAGGAGGGGAAAGGGCGGGCGGTGGGCAGGAGATGGGCCGACCTACACCTAGGCGTGCAGCAGGTATAACCAAAACCTTAGGCAGGTTGCCTAGTCGGCACTTATATGTTTTGACTTAGACGAAATCAAAACAGGTCTAAGTGCCGAAAAAGGGGCCGCTGAGCTGATTGTGGCTGCTGCGATCAGCTCAGCAGCCCCAGACACCTGCTTACCCCCTACAGCAATGATCGTGGTGGGAGAGATGCCTCATCTCCCCTACCGCAATGCCATCACTCCTCTAGCCAAACTGCTGTGACCTGCCGCAGGAGAGATGCCCTATCTCTCCTGCCGCGGGTTGTGGCAGTTCGGGTAGAGGAGTGACGGCATCGCGGTAGGGGAGATGAGGCATCTCACCTGCCGCGATACATCACCCCCCCCCCCCAGACAACATCGGGGCAAGAGAGATCCCAAGCCTTCTTGCCCTGCGGCACCCCCGACCTCCCCGACGACATCGGGGCAAGAGAGAGTCCAAGCCCTCTTGCCCCGCGGCACCCCCGAACCCCCAATGAAGATCAGGGCAAGAGGGAGCCCAAGCCCTCTTGCCCCACGATCCCCACCCCCCCCGATTATGTTCAGGGCAGGAGGGAACCCAAGCCCTCTTGCCCCGCGATCCCCAAACCCACCCCCGAGTCCGATCCGGCCAGGAGGGAGCCCAAGCCCTCCTGGCCTCTCGCCTCCCACTCCATACAAGATCGGGCAGGAGGGAGCCCAACCCCTTCTGCCCAGGCGGACCCCCTACCCTCCACCCCCCACTACAATATGGGCAGGAGGGATCCCAGGCCCTCTTGCTCTCGACACAACCCCCTCAACGAATGCCCCCCCGAACCCCCGATCAGTCCCCCGCCAACCCCATGACCCCAACACCCCCAATCTCACCCCCATACCTGTAAAATGTTGGTCGGAAAGACGGGTGACAAACCCGCCCGTCCGGTAGGCCAGCCGGCTGCAGAATGGGGCCAGATTGGCCCAGGCGTCTGAAACCCCGCCCACAGTTGGGGCCTAAGGCGCTTGGGCCAACCTGAATAGGCCCGGGAGTCTTAGGCCCCTCTGATTTCCTCTGCCGGTGTCTCTGATGACATCATCAGAGACGCGGCAGAGGAAATCAGAGCATGGGAAGGCTGCGAAGCAGTGTCTTTAGTGTGATGCGGCTGCTGCTGGAGCCAGTAGATTTGACGGTCGTATTGCGGTGGGAGGGTCAGTGGGGTCGGCTCCACGGCGGCGATAGTGGCGGGGGGAGAGGGTTCTACTGCACAGGGGGATAGCTGGCAGGCAGGTTGGCTTCAGAGGGTGCGGGAGGGACAAATTATGGAAGGCAATGAGGGGGAGCAGGGAAGAGGCACTGCTGGACCGGGGGAGCAGGAAAGAGGGACCGGGGAGCAGGGAAGAGGTGCTGCTGGCAGGGGGGGGGAGAGTTCTACTGCACAGGGGATGGCAGGCTGGCAGGTAAGCTGGCTTCGGAGAGTGGGGGTGGGACAAAGTCTGGAAGGCAGTGAGGGGGAGCAGGGAAGAGGTGCTGCTGGACCAGGGGAACAGGGAAGAGGTGCTGTTAGGCCAGGGGAGCAGGGAAGAGGTGCTGCTGGACAGGGGGAAGAGGGACAGGGGGAGCACGGAAGAGTTGCTGCTGCACAGAGAAGTGGGGTGGGAGAGGGAAATGCTGCTGAAATGGGAAAAGATGGGAGAAGGGGGCTGGGGGGGGGGGTTAAAATGAGTTTGGAGCTGGGGCTGAAAATAGGGGACATGTGAAGGAAAGAGGCTTTACTAGCACCCGTTAATGTAGGGCTTAAACACTAGTAAAATATAAAGCTCTGAAGTTTTGTTTCCTCTTTGTGAAGCTGATTGATACTTTCTTCTTGGGGACAAAAAAACACAAAACAGAAGCATGAAACTTTTGAGAGTTTGCTAAGGAAAAGCCTTGCTGCACAGACAGCCTGAGTGTTTTAATCAGACCTGAGAAATAGGCCTTCAATGTCCTGATAAGCCAGAGTCCTGGAACTGAGTAACAGGCTTATTTGGAACTGTACAATATAAGTTTTTTTGGTTGCATCTTTTTTGAGCACAGTGCTGAATTAAACACATTTTTCTTTTGGGACAAATACTCACAGTGGCATTCTGTTCATTGTACTAGAGAACTATAGGATATCACCTAAGCTGGGTCTTCTCCCTTTTTGAGGAAGCACGTGGGCCTTGGTAATGGTGTCAGCCATGCTCTGCCAACACCTCAGAGACGGCTGAGCTACAATGTCTATCTCTTTATCTATCCAATCTGAATAGTTTTATCCTAATCAAAACAGTTTGGTATTTTCTTTATTTAACTTCAAAAATATAAGACAACTCATTTTTTAATTAATTTATTAAAATGGTGATAACCTTCAATTGCTATCAATAAAAGTTAATGGGATAAGCATTGTAATATCTACAGAATAAAACAAGGAAAAAAGTAACCCCCTAGAGCAGTGACCCACAGACTTTCTCGAGCCGCAGCACACTAAAGGTAGTGGCCGTGGCTCGAGGCACCTAGAAGTACGTGAATATTGCTGTGATGACATCACACACATGTGTGACATCATCATGTTGATGTCCATGTGTGTGTGTGAAGGCCCTCCAGATGGGCCCTGAGACGCCAGGGGGAGGGGGGTACCAGAAGGGAAGAGGGCCAGAGAAAAAGATAGGTGTTGGCGCCTACTGATTGCCTACAGGGCGTGCCTCGTCATGTCCTGTAGGCAGTCAGCTAGCGATGGCACCTCTCTTCCTCCCCAGTGTACCGTGGCACATCTGAAATCTCAGGAGGCACACTGCCCTAGAACATATAATAGAGATATCAGGTATGCAAATCTGCCTCATGCATATTCATTAGGGATATCTTGAAAACTCAACTGTCTGAGGGTCCTCCAGGATAGGTTTAAGAACCACTGTCCTAGAGATGTTTTTCTTATTTTCTCAGCAAACTGCTTTGAATTTCAATGAGAAATTTTATGTGCTTATTTAGTCACTGAATATCGGCATTTGTCTGTATAAGTTCTGACTCCACCCTGACCACCCACAAAATTGCTGGCTATGGCTTTAGCAGTCACTGTTGATATTTGGTAACACAAACCTGTTAATTGCCAATGAATATCAGCAGATAGCCACATGCAAGTAATTTAACCAAGCAAGAGGCTCTCAATACATTTTGGTAAATTTACTTAATAATATATTAACCTTATCTTCTTGAAGAAAAAGGAAAGACTTCCATGATCTATATCCCAGAACAGCCTCTATTCTAGTATATTCTACATTCTATTACATTAACGGGTGCTAGAATAGATCTTTCTTTCTTTCTTTCTTTCTTTCTTTCTTTCTTTCTTTCTTTCTTTCTTTCTTTCTTTCTTTCTTTCTTTCTTTCTTTCTTTCTTTCTTTCTTTCTTTCTTTCTTTCTTTCTTTCTTTCTTTCTTTCTCTTTTCTTGGCTGTCCACCATCATCCCTTGCCTGCTCCCCCTGTCCAGCAGTAGCCCTTCTCCCTTCCTTTTACCTCCCCCATGTCTAGCAGCACCCCTTCCCTGCTCCCCCTGACCATCAGCAGCCCTTCTCCCTTTGTTTTACATCTCCCCTGTCCAGCAGCACCTCTTCCCTGCTCCCCCTGTCCAGCAGCTCTCCTTACCTGATCCCCTGTCCCTCTTCCCTGCTCCCTCTGCCAAGCATGCGGCTTCCTTGTCGTTTGCGTCTGCCCTCCTCTTCTTTAAAGCAGCCTGAGGATCGTGGCCGGCTGTAGCGAACCTCGCAGGCCATTCTGCACCTCGTTAGCATGTTCCCTCTGACACGATTGCATACGTCAGAGGGAACGTGCTACCGAGGTGCAGAGCGGCCTGCGAGGTTTGCTACAGTCGGCCGTGATCCTCAATAGGCTGCTTTGAAGAGAAGCAGCGCTGTCGGCCGCAGTTGGTGAGTGATGGCAGGAGGGGAGAGTCGCCGGCATGTTCCCTGCCTCCGTGTTCCAAAATGGAATTCGGCACGGAGGGACACAGCACGTCAGCAGCGTTCAGAAAAACCTAAGTGAGGGTGCGCGCTTAGGGTTTTATTATAGAGGATTATATAATATCTATAGCCCACTCTAATATCCAGTCAGATTTTAGGCAGATAACAATATTTAAAAATAATACATCAAAGTTCTCAGCAAATTTACAATAAATCAATTAAAATAAGTACAGTGGCAGCCAAAAAAGCAAACAGGATGCTAGGAATCTATATATATAAAATCGGAGGTATGTATGTGTGTATGTATATGTGTGTGTATGTGCCGCGATCACGCAAAAACGGCTTGACCGATTTGAACGAAACTTGGTATGCAGATCCCTCACTACCTGGGGTGATATGTTCTGGGGGTCTCGCGGCCCACCTGCACACGTGGGCAGAGCTACAAACAGGAAATCAGATTTCACCCATTCATGTCAATGGAAAAAATGTAAAAAGCTGCCATTCTCACAGTAATTCAAAAACGGCTTGACCGATTTGAACAAAACTTGGTATGCAGATCCCTCACTACCTGGGGTGATATGTTCTGGGGGTCTCGTGGCCCACCTGCACACGTGGGCGGAGCTACAAACAGAAAATCAGATTTCACCCATTCATGTCAATGGAAAAAATGTAAAAAGCTGCCATTCTCACAGTAATTCAAAAACGGCTTGACCGATTTGAACGAAACTTGGTATGCAGATCCCTCACTACCTGGGGTGATATGTTCTGGGGGTCTCGTGGCCCACCTGCACACGTGGGCGGAGCTACAAACAGAAAATCAGATTTCACCCATTCATGTCAATGGAAAAAATGTAAAAAGCTGCCATTCTCACAGTAATTCAAAAACGGCTTGACCGATTTGAACGAAACTTGGTATGCAGATCCCTCACTACCTGGGGTGATATGTTCTGGGGGTCTCGTGGCCCACCTGCACACGTGGGCGGAGCTACAAACAGAAAATCAGATTTCACCCATTCATGTCAATGGAAAAAATGTAAAAAGCTGCCATTCTCACAGTAATTCCAACTATAAAACACTTTCTATGACACTATAACCACTAGGGACATCGTTTCTATTCTACCACGGACACCATACATATAGAGTTTGTATGTTCTAACTGTGTTTGTAACTGTTTCCTTCATGCACCCCAGTTCATAATGTAATTACATTACATGAGTACTCACATATGCTGAACTAGGAACACAGGTTCCATTCTGAACCGGGAAAAAACTGCATGGAGTTTCTTTTCAACCTGAGTTTCCACATATTGAGTTGTTTAAATCAATACTGAAACTTTTGGATGCCACTTATTCCAACAGATCTTCCTTTTCAGTTTAAGAGATTGCAAATTCCAGTAAGACTTGCATTCTCTATCACAATCAACAAATCACAGGGACAGACTATTACATACTGTGGAGTGGATTTAAGATCCCCCTGTTTTTCCCATGGACAACTCTATGTTGCTTGCTCAAGGGTGGGTTCACCCAAGAATTTATATGTTCTTGCTCCTGGAGGTGAAACTAAAAATGTTGTTTATAATCAAGTTTTGCGTTAGTTGTATTGTATTCATTTTGTCAAATATTTCACATTATAATTTGAATATTGTACTTTTTATAAAGCTGTAAAAAAATAATTTCATTCACCACTATAAACTATCTTTATTTGAATCCATTTACAGTGTTATTGCTATAATTAAATACCCGTGCAACGCCGGGGCATCAGCTAGTTATTTATAAAGGGGATGTTAACAAGACTAAGAATGTCATAATGCCCCTCTATCGCTCCATGGTGCGACCTCATCTGGAGTATTGTGTTCAATTCTGGTCTCCTTATCTCAAGAAAGATATAGTGGCGCTAGAAAAGGTTCAAAGAAGAGTGACCAAGATGGTAAAGGGGATGGAGCGCCTCTCATATGAGGAAAGCCTAAAACGGTTAGGGCTCTTCAGCTTGGAAAAGAGATGACTGAGGGGAGATATGATTAAAGTCTACAAAATCCTAAGTGCAGTAGAACGGGTACAAGTGATCGATTTTTCATTCCCTCATAAATTACAAAGACTAGGGGACACTCGATGAAGCTACATGAAAATACTTTTAAAACTAATATGAGGAAATTTTTTTTCACTCAGAGAATAGTTAAGCTCTGGAACGCTTTGCAAGAGGATATGGTAAGAGTGGATAGCTTATCTGGTTTTAAGAAAGGTTTAGACAAATTCCTGGAGGAGAAGTCCATAGTCTGTTATTGAGAAAGACATGGGGGATGTCTCTTCTTGCCCTGGATTGGTAGCATGGAATATTGCTACACCTTAGATTTTGGCCAGGTACTAGTGACCTGGATTGGCCACCTTGAGAATGGGCTACTGGTCTTGATGGACCATTGGTTTGACCAAGAAAGGCTATTCTTATGTTCTTATGACAATCCACAACAGAAATAAAATAATAAATGAAAACTGTATATGTGCTAATGTTCGTTCAATTATATATGATTTATATCATACCCATAAGTATAAGAAAAATTCAAATTATTTACATCTCAAAGACAGTCAGAAAATTAGGGGATTGTTTTCTAATGCTGTTAATACATGATATAAATATGCTGCAAGGTCTGTTTTATTCATACATTAATTTTGTTAGTGCATACTAAATGTTAGCAAATGATCTCATAAGGAATGTAGCACGTTGGACAAAATGTAACTATGCCACATGTACTCTACAATATGTGAATTTAATCCATATGCAACTGTGTAGTCAATATAAACAGAACTGAATCATAACAAAGCTTTCTATGTATGAAGTTGTAATCAAAGATGAAGAAATATTACTTATTATGGATCAGTAACTGGTATATTGTAGTTTACTTTTTCCTTGTATTTTCTTGTGCCCCACAGCTAAATGCAAGATGCAAAAGTTCATATATTGATTCCCGCTGTCTATAAAACTGGGTGAAAATCCTTATACTCATCCAGATAATTACTTTTTCTGCAAACTCTTATAAATAAAATAAAGTGCTGAAAATGACATACAGCTTTATTTTCAAAAGCATCCTCTTCCCTCGCCCTGTTCACTCACTGCTGACATTGTTTCTCGGTTATTAGATGACAGTTCAGTGCCTTGAGTGCTACTCTCGCTGTAGGGTTAGCAGTATAATTGACAAACCACAGGGACTGGATCCCTGGATTAGGTTGGCCAGACTGTCAAAACAGCCATGACAAACTCTCACATCAACTTCTACTGCAAATCAAGTTGAGGAAGAAGAAATACACCTTGGCAGAGTCGGGAGGAAAGTCTTTAATTTGGTTCTTTTCCCTGCAGAGGGAACTGTTTTAAGTTTCCTTTCTGTTTAATTCATAGAAATCTGTTTTAAAATAAGTCACTGCTGATTACAGCCCTGACTGCAGAGTCGCAGCCAGCTGTGTGCCACAGATTCAGATTCTAGTGGGCAAGCCCCTGTTGGCTCAACTAAGAGTTCAGAGCAGTATCTAAGTTTGCCCAGTAGGTTCACAATTAGAGAATCAATTCTTCCTGTATGACATCCGAAAACTGGTAGCAGAGCACTTATGCTCTGAGCTTGCCACAAGCACTGGAATTGCAATGATCAAGAGAACTCTACTAAAATGTGGTGTTTTTCTTCATCTTTCCAAACTGCAATAGTGATGCCATTTGATAAAAACTATGAGGAAAGAATAAGAGGTTAAATCACATATTAGATCATACAAATCAACAGTATTACTCTAGAGATTGTTACTTAATAAATGAGGCATTGGGGCTCATTTTCAAAAATGAAAGACATCCAAAAAGTGACCTAAAGGGGAAGATGAACATTTTTCTTGACAAACCCTTCCAATGTGCTATTTTTGAAACCTGTTTTCTAGACGGAATCCTATGCTGTTCATCTGCAGTTCATCTAAATTTCAAAGGGGCATGCTAGAGGTGTGGTTTGGGCAGCACTAGGGCACACTCATGATTTGGACATTTTCCATAACAATAAGGCAAAACGCGGAGCTACTGGTGGACCATTCCCCTGAAGATGTGCCTTGCGAAACGGGGTTCTCCCGAAGGGATTTGAAGCTTGGTCGGTGTTACTTACAACTGGAGGAGGAGCAGTACAGATAAGTGGTGACTTTGAGATTTCTTATACTGATTGAATTCTTGCTGTATGGGTGGGACCTATTCATATTTATATAGACTCTGCAATTCCTGGTGTCTGGTGAGGAGGAACTCGAGGCAACACTATATATAAGATAACAGGTGGAGTTTTTTTTATGACCTATGACTGCTATGGAATCATTTACTATGCTTGTACTAATGTGTACATTTGAGTCTTAGCATTTCTTAGTCCTTCAGGGCTTTAACTGAGGTCTTTTTCTCTACCTGTTTTATTTGTTGTTTGGTCCGGTTCCTGAAGAAGGGGCGTATGCCCTGAAACCTTGCTGGGTTGGACCACAGGAATTGAATTTAACAACAGCTCAAGAATACTGAGGATTCTTGCAACCTCCAGCATTTGATTCATTACAACTGAATTTGATTCAGCAAATTACCTGGAGTGTCCATCTATATTATTATATTATCACATAATATTTTTTTTGCCTTGGGTCTGCAGTTTGGGTATTTTGGGTATTACATGCCAAGTGAGTTATAATTTTGATTTTGTCATTCTATTTATGTGAAGACTTAGAAACATGATGGCAGATAAAGGCCAAATGGCCCATCTAGTTTGCCCATCCCCAGTAACCATTATCTCTTTCTCTCTCCGAGAGATCCCACATGCCTATCCCAGGCCCTTTTGAATTCAGACACAGTCTCTGTCGCCATCACCTCTTCTGGGAGGCTGTTCCATGCATCTACCACCCTTTTGTAAAAACATATTAGATTTCTCCGGAGCCTATCACCTCTTAACTTCATCCTACGCCCTCTCATTGAAGAATTTCCTTTCAAATTAAAGAGATTCGACTCATGCACATTTACATTATGTAGGTATTTAAACGTCTCCATCATATTTCCCCTCTCCCGCCTTTCCTCCAAAGTATACAGACTGAGATCTTTAAGTCTGCCTTGTCACTTGTCACTTTAGTAGCCTTGTCACTTATTGATTATTTGGCACAAATATGCACATGTGAGTGCTCCGATGATGGCGTTTGGCTGGCCCATTTAGGGCTCCTTTTACGAAGCCGCGTTAGCGGCTGTATCGCACGTGACTTTTAATCACGTGCTAACCCCCGCGCTAGCCAAAAAACTACTGCCTGCTCAAGAGGAGGCGGTAGCGGCTAGCACAGCCGGCAGTTTAGCGCGCGTTAAACCGCTAATGCGGCTTCGTAAAAGGAGCCCTTAGTGTTGCCGGCTCTGCATCATAGCAAGCATCAGAGCCGCTAATCTGAGCAGCTCTTCAGAGCTTACAATCTCACACTGAGGGCGCTCTCTCACTATTTAAATAATTTTGTAAAGTATGTTTATATATTTAATTTTAAGAAGCGAGGATCCTTACATGTCATGTAATATCTTAAGCACGCCCAGCCCTCATTTATTGTGTTTTTCAAGTATTGAGTAGCTTTTTCTGGGACTTTTTGTTTTTGCCTGTCCTATTAGAATGGCAAGCAGATTCCTGGAGTAGCCTGATGGGTGTTATAATGAAGCATATAGATGGGGATTCAGGCTCATATTCCACTCTAAGCACTACCCTTATAGTGGAACATGTGAGCCTTCCAAACCCCATCTTAATCCCATTGTACCCACAAATAGGTGTCACCTTCAGACATAAAGACTATTGGTGTGGTGTACAGTTGGGTCCAGTAGGTTTTGGGTGGGTTTTGGAGTGCTAACCATACAATATAAGAAGGCTATGATTAGATGTTTACTTGGAACTCTTTATATGTGATTCACTGCAGTGCCTCCTAGGGTGCCCCACTACTCTGCTTGGAGGTCTGTGTGGTCAGTCTACTAAGGGCAGGATTCACTAAAGTCCCAAAATCTATCTGATTCTTGTTCTATCCGTTTCCGAGTCATTGTAGCCGAACGATTCAATACAGCTTATCCATGCAAATGATCCAATCGTAAACACGCCGCTATTAGCGCAGAAACATCGATCGACGCGCGTGAGCACTATATCCTTGTTTGGTTTAGAAGCACATAACGCATGTGCTAGTTCTTTAGGATGCGACAATCTAGCTGGAAGGAAGGGGGGGGGAGGGATACTGGCCCTTAAAAGTAATATTTGATTTTGGATTTTTTAAGTTATTTGGCATTGATATTTGAAAAGTACAATGCGAAAGGAGAGCATGGGGTTAATCTGCAATTTTCTTGCCATGTGTATTACAAATCTGAGATTCACTCCCGTGCTCACTATGCGCATTTCAAAAAAATAAAAAAAATATTTCTAACGCTTATGTACATGAAAATTTACATGTATTTAAAAGTTTAGATATATTTTGAATTTTAGAGGGGTAGATATATATTTTTAATGGGGTTCTTAACATGCACGTGTCAGTTGCTAGGCAGAAATAGACGGCGAGGATGTAAACGACTGGTTCTCAGCAGTCGTAATTTTTTGGACAGGAAAGGCCAGTCGGTTTGTCCAAAATGGTTTCATGAATCGACGCGTTAAGAAATTTACATGCCTTTTTACTCATTTGCAAGCGCAGATCGGATTGGGTGCAGACGTGGTCTGGAGGAAGGTTAGTGAATTGAGCCGGAGTCGGAAAGTGAGCGCAATCCGATCGGTATACGATCGGTTTGCTTAGTGAATCTAGCCCTAAGAATGTTAGCCTCTCCTGCATCCCAATGGCTCGTTCTGTGCGTTTTTGTTTTAGACGTGCTTTTTTTTCAAAAATGGTTCAAAAGGGTAGATTCACTGAGCACAAACACATCCATTCCCCCCCCCCAAAAAAAAAGATAGATATCTTGCAGTTTTGAAAATAGGCATGTTTGGTACTGGATTTTTGTGCATGCTCCGCAAAACATCTAAACTTGGATTTAGGTGTCATATTGAAAATCCTCTTCTATATGTATGTTTTATGATGAAGACTATCAACCATTTTTGTAGCCACTCTCTGAACCAACTCTATTTTGTTTATCTTTATGAAGGTGTGGTAGACAGAATTGACCATCATCTCCAAAAGAGATTTCACAAAGACTTATACAGAGGCACCATTACCTCTTGTTTCCTTCTGTCACTATGTATTATGTATTTTGGTACATAGTAAAGAATGGAATTTGGGAAATAAAAAGCACATTCTACATTATTATATTCAGCATACTCTCTACAAAGCTTATTAGAATTCTGGTGAACAATTCTCTGCAACTATGATTTGATTTTAATTAGCTCATATATTAGTAGGATAAACCCCAGAAGCCTCTAAATGTCACTGAGTTTCCCAGAAGGCCAAGAGTATCTCAGCCATCTTCCTTGCTTTGCCCAAAGAGCCTGTGGGAAACTCAGTAAAAGCCAAGACATATCAAAGACTCTAGGACATTATGGTCACCCACGCTAATCAGCATTAGGTCTTTTAAGTGTCACTTTGACTTACATTACCAATTTTTTTTAGGAGACTGTATTAATAGTTTCCTGAAATTATCCACTAAGGGTATATGTAACATTTAGCAAGTTGTCTTATATAGTGCAATGGAGGCTGAACGATTACTTCAAATGGAACAGAATGCATATGTCATGTACTTCATACAGAAATGTTATTTAATCAAACTTTTCAGGGCACAGTGGTATATGCCATCAGGGCAATAATTAACTAAGAATAAATGTGAATTGTGCCATGAAAGAAAGTAGTAAACTGATCTGCTATGTGGATCCAATATGGAACATTAAATATTTGAAATGGTTTGATGATATTTCTGTTAACACTGTTGGGAAATCAATTCCTGTGACATTAGCTGCTATTTAAATGAGTTGTTAAACTTGATAAGAATATAATTATAACTATAGACGAGGACATTACAGAAAAGGATCTCATAAAGGACTAAAATTGCTTTCCTGCAATGCTATTGTGTTCTATGAGTAATGGTAAACTATGTGATTTGTTTAAGATGCTTTTGCTGATGTCTACGATGATCCATAAAATAAAATTCATATTTAAAATATATATTGTTACACAAAAAACACAATGTAAATGCATAGGCTAAAGCAGTGGTTCCCAAACCTGTCCTGGGGGACCCCCAGCCAGTCAGGTTTTCAAGATATCCCTAATGAATATGCATGAGAGAGATTTGCATATAATGGAAGTGACAGGTAGCAAATCTCTCTCATGCATATTCATTAGGGATATCTTGAAAACCTGACTGGCTGGGGGTTCCCCAGGACAGGTTTGGGAACCACTGGGCTAAAGCAACATTTAGGAGTTCCTTTTGGAAGAGTCACATGAGTAAATAGCAGCATTCACATGTGTGAGTAGTACATGTATGTAAATATCAACTTTGCAGTGTCAGTAGTTGCTGCAGGGTACACAGATTTTAGGGGGCCATGTTCTAGGCATTTGTGGGGTGGTCCCCAAAAAAGCAACAACTATGTATTTTTTATTTTGTAAAGTCGATCTATTTATTATATATAAAAAAAGAAAACCTCTGTGTCAGTATTTACAGTTACTCCACAGTACAACTAATTTTCAAACTAAAAAAGTGCTAGGATCACACCTTATCTTATGGAGCTGCACTGGCTACTGGTGGAAGCTAGTAGGATCCTATATAAATTCTATTGTATATTGTTCAAAATATGCTTTAGGGACACACTAGATTATATTTCACAACATAAGAACAGAAGGGGGGAGGGGAGGGAGTTACATTGGAATTTGATTCAGGGAATTTATGGATAGTTTCTTGAAGGTTTTTATTTTATTTGAATATTAGGCGGGAGGATGGGGGGGAAATATAATTGTACATTAATGTCGGAAAGGAACACGACGAAAGAAACTATATGACAGCCTTTTAGCGACACAGGCAGCAAAGATCGATACTACCATCACCAATCTACTGACCAAATCAATAGACATTAAAACATTCCGAAAAGAAATCAAAACTCATCTCTTCAAAAAACACTTCCCATCATCATAACCTCACAAAAGTTTAAGATAATGCTCTCATGACTACCCAAACACCACCACCAGCAACACCCAAATCCGAACAGTATTATCTCTACTCGTCTAAACAACAGAATCCGGACAATATTATCTCTATTCGTCTAAACAACCTATCACTATCTACTATCTACTACCAATTTATCCTGGAAAAGTCCAGAACAACAATTGTAACTTAACGCATTCTTGTTTATATGTACTGCAATGTTACTGGAAATGTCCAGTCTTCTAACATGTAATCCGCTTAGAACCGCAAGGCACAAGCGGAATAGAAATCACTTATGTAATGTAATGTAATGTAAAGTTTATTGTGCTTTTCTTGTAACATTATATGTATATGAATTACTTGTTGCACAATTGTAGTTTGAAAATTCAATAAAGGTATACAAAAAATAAAAAAAGAACATAAGAATTGCCGCTGCTGGGTCAGACCAGTGGTCCATCGTGCCCAGCAGTCCGCTCACGCAGCAGACCTTAGGTGAAAGACCAGTGCCCTAACTGAGACTAGCCTTACCTGCGTACGTTCTGGTTCAGCAGGAACTTGTCTAACTTTGTCTTGAATCCCTGGAGGGTGTTTTTCCCTATAACAGCCTCTGGAAGAGCGTTCCAGTTGTCTACCACTCTCTGGGTGAAGAAGAACTTCATTACGTTTGTACGGAATCTATCCCCTTTTAGCTTCAGAGAGTGCCCTCTCATTCTCTCTACGTTTTAAGTTCTCTAACAAATCAACTATGAATTTAAGGCAAAATCATACCTTCTGTTTTCCTGAAATTAAAAAGATAAAATACTGTACACCAGAATTTTCAACTCAACCTGGGCTTACCAAGCAGCCAAACTGTGGAAAACTCTGCCTATTATGATTAATAAACAAATTAACTTTATGAGTTTCAAACAAGAGCTAAAGACTTATCTGTTTGAAGAATTTGTAGTTAAAAAGATATACACTTCTCCCTCCGTATTCACTGTGATAGGGGATTAACAGAACCGCAAATACAGAAAAACTGCAAATAACTTTTTCATATGTTATTTGCTGTTTTCTATTTAAAACCATCGTGAATATGGTGAAACCACGAATAACATGGTGGGAGACCTGGCCTGTTTCTGAAGGAGAGGCAAAATACAGTGAAGAAAGTTCTGGGAATCAGCGATTTTCTCTGTAAACGCTTGGAATCAGCGATTTCTCTATGCAAGCTGATGTAATTTGGGGGAGGAGCCAGCAAGCTAAAAACCGTGAATAATCAAAACCACGAATGCTGAAACCGCGAATACGGAGGGAGAAGTGTGCTAACCAGTTCATAATGTTGTAATAGCTCATTTATTTTTATGTAAACCACTGTGAATTTCCATGAGGTATTGGTGGTATATAAATAAAGATTGTATTGTATAATTAAGAACATAAGCAGTGCCTCTGCTGGGTCAGACCAAGGGTCCATCCTGCCCAGCAGTCCGCTCACGTGGTGGCCCTTCAGGTCCAGGACCTGTATAATGATCTCTATTTATACCCTTCTATCCCTTTTTTCTTCTATCTATCTATATCCTTCTATCCCTTTTTTCTTCAGGAATTCATCCAATCCCTTCTTGAATCCTGATACCGTACCCTGTCCTATCACACCCTCTGGAAGCGCATTCCAGGCATCCACCACCCTTTGGGTGAAGAAGAACTTCCTAGCATTGATTCTGAATCTGTCCCCTCTTAATTTTTCCGAATGCCCTCTCGTTCTTGTAGTTTTTGAAAGTTTGAAGAATCTGTCCCTCTCCACTTTCTCTATGCCCTTCATGATCTTGTAAGTCTATATCATGTCCCCTCTGAGTCTCTGCTTTTCCAGGGAAAAGAGCCCCAGTTTCTCTAATCTTTCAGCATATGAAAGGTTTTCCATACCTCTTATCAATTGCGTTGCTCTTTTCTGAACCCTCTCGAGTATCGCCATATCTTTCTTAAGGTATGGCGACCAATACTGGACGCAATACTCCAGATGCGGGCGCACCACCGTCCGATACAACGGCAGGATGACCTCTTTCGTTCTGGTTGTAATACCTTTTTAAATAATACCTAGCATTCTATTTGCCTTCTTAGAGGCCGCTGCGCACTGTGCCGACGGCTTCATTGTCTTGTCCACTATTACCCCCAAGTCCTTTTCTTGAGTGCTTTCACCCATTACCAGCCCTCCCATCGTATAGCTGTACTTTGGATTTTTTTTCCCTACATGCAAGACTTTACATTTCTCTACATTAAACTTCATCTGCCATCTCGTCCCCCACTCTTCTAGTTTGTTCAGGTCCCTTTGTAAATCCTCACAGTCCCCTTTAGTTCCAACTCCACTAAATAGTTTGGTGTCATCTGCAAATTTTATTACTTCGCACTTCGTCCCTGTTTCTAGATCATTTATAAATATATTGAACAGCAGCAGTCCGAGTACCGACCCCTGCGGAACACCGCTCGTGACCCTCCTCCAGTCAGAGTAGTGGCCCTTCACTCCTACCCTTTGCTTCCTACCTGCCAACCAATTTTTGATGCATCTATGAACGTCTACCTGCTCATTTGAACCTGGGGTCTCTACAACTGATTAAGATAATGGATTGTGACCAGCTCTACCGGTGCCTATGTTAATTTTCAATTGGCGATTAATGGCATGGTAATTGACTGCGCTGTTAAAAAAAACCCAATTAAAAACAAATTAAAAGAAAAAAAGTAGGCACCACAAGGTGCCTACAAAACATGGCACTGAAATTGCATCTCTGCAGACGCTTAGCAGCACTAAATGTCAAAAGAGGCACAGTTATTGACAGGGTTGATGGTTGGTACCACTCAGCTGTGACTCACTGGTGGAGCTGCTGCTTCTGCACTCAGAGGTTGCGAGATCAAATCCTGGTGCTTCTCCTTGTGACCCTGGGCAAGCCGCTTAATCCTCCAGTGCCCACCGCTTTGAATGTCAGCATTGAAATGCCAAAGCAACAAAAAGGCAGTATACAAGTACCCATTCCCTAAGTGTGATTTTGTAGAAAAGGTAGGCTCTGGAAATGTAAGGCTACAAATCCTAGGCCTACATTTCTGACAACTACCTTTGACACAAGCTGCAATTCTCAAAACAATGCTGTAATCAGAGTGACACATGACCAGCCTACCAATTACGGTGACACTTTCAGAATCCAGGTGTAAGTGATTTAGGGACACTGTTCAGAATAGTGCGGAATTGCCAAGTATAAGTGCCAATCACATGCATTAGCGCCACTATTCTACAATCAAGGTATACTATTTCAGCTAAATTTAGGTTCCAACTGTATAACTTCGTAACCCATATTACTGAAAGGATCCAGGGAGAGTTATTCTAAGTACCAGATGTAAATAGTATGGATATAAGATATTTTGCTCAATTTTAAGCTACATGAGGCAGTCAACATGTAGCAACGGTAGTCCTGATTGAAACAACAGACACAGTTCAGAATCAGGAATGATTCTTCTGTGATTCATGCTTCATTTCAGCTTCTACACTGCTATTCTGGAAGTTGTGTTGTTATATAGGACTTTTAATAAGAATTTTGAATTTCTTATATATTAGAAAGGGAAAAAGGAAGCACACTCAAAATACAATTTACCTTGGGGACTGCTCCCAGCATGTTACGTATGGAGGAGGCCATGACTCAAGGAGGCTTGTGGCTATATTATTTATTGCTGGGAATTAATATTCATTGCTTTTGCTAGCATTCAAACAATCTTATTCAAAGATATTTAAGGAATATATTTAACACTTGTAAGAGCAGTAAAATAAATGTGTGTATTGCAAAACTAACACTGACAGTACATCGATAAAAGCCCATGCGATGTATTTTTTTTTAAGAAATCAATGTTCCTACTATGTGTGTTGGCAATTGTATAGCTAATATCCTTATATATATATATATTGTGTGTGTGTGTGTGTATATATATATATATATATATATATATATATATATATATAGTGGCAGGGAAGACTCTGGGGGGGAGGGGGGTTGGGAAACCAACTGGGAACACTAAAACAGCAGGTTTAACCCACACCTCTGAACAGGTGCAGCCCAGCAATACATATAGAGCTGTGCCTAAGAAGGGATTAGTCCCTGAAACACAGCACAGCTCTCTCCTGGCCCATTCGTGTCAGAGAGGGGGTCGCCGGGGCCAGGAGGGCTTGGGCTCCCTCCTGGCCTGCTCGTACTCGGCGGGGAGGGGGGCCACGATTGCCGGGGCAAGAGGGCTTGAGCTCCCTCTTGCCCCGATGTCATCGGGGGGGAGGTTGCGGTTCGACAGGGCAAGAGGGCTTGAGCTCCCTCTTGCCCCAATGTCATCGGGGGGGGTCACAGTTCGATGGGGCAAGAGGGCTTGGGTTCCCTCTTGCCCCAATGTTGTGTGTATGGGGAGGTGATGTATCACGGCAGGAGAGATGCCTCATCTCCCCTACCGCGATGCCATCACTCCTCTACCCGAACTGCTGCGACCCGCAGCAGGAGAGATAGGGCATCTCTCCTGCCGAAGATTGCGGCAGTTCAGGTAGAGGAGTGATGGCATCAAGTTAGGGGAGATGAGGCATCTCTCCTGCCGCGATGCTTGCGGTGGAGGGGTAGGCAGGTTGCTGGGGCCGCTGAGCTGATTGCAGCAGCCACAATCAGCTCAGCAGCCCCTTTTTCGGCACTTAGACCTGGTTTGACTTCGTCTAAGTCAAAAAGGTATAAGTGCCGACTAGACAATCTGCCTACGGTTTTGGTTATACCTGTTGTATGCCCACTGCCCGCCCTTTCCCCTCCTCTAAACACGCCTCTTTCTCTCTGTGCGTATAGAGGCAGGGGAAAGGCCTAAGCTGTTTTTAGATACGTCTAAAAACCAGCTTTGGTTATGGGTACTTGGACGATCAGGCTTTTTGATCGTCCAAGTAGCCATTTAGGACACTTCTTAGACCTTTTTTTTTTATTATTATTATGAACCCCATATTGTCTAAATTTCTCTGCAAGGTTTCTTTTTCCTGCTGTAGTAATATGTAGCCCATCAGTGCAATATAGCTTTTTGTCCTTCCATGTATTTCCCCATTCTCCTATGTACCTGAAGCCTTCTTGATGACACCAGGCTTTGAGCCATCTATTAAAGTCCTCTGTTTTTCACTCTTTGCTCTCCCTTTCCATATGCAGGCAGTATTTCAGAAAAAGCTAAAGTCTTTACAAAAGGTTTCAAGCCCTCATCAAGCTCCCGAAAAGCTTTCTGTGCTGCAAGTATGGTGTTGTTGGCCAGGTCATTTGTTCCCAGTGTTAAAATCCTTAGATTCTTCCTTAATTATAATCAGTATTTGCCTGGAACTCCTGGTAGCTGAGGATCCTGGAAGACATTTCACTATTTTGGTCTCCTCACCTTGTGTTCCAAGATTAATGCCTCTGATGATTGAATCCACTAATAGTAATAGTTTTCTGTTTTTGGCCTTTTTTATTGTGCTTAGGGTGCACTTGTTCTCTTGAGTTACCTTCATTGGTTCCAGTCCCACCTCCCTTCTGTTTTCTTGAGTATCGCAGTGCACCAGTGGAGTGAAGGAATTCTGTAGAGGTAATATTAGTGAAGGTGGATGTTTCTGTGTTACATGTCGCAGTCTTCCTGAGCCTACTGTGAGCCATTTATTCCTGGGCTGTTTTATTCTTTGAGGTAGAGGTGGTAAGTTGGTATGATTTTGTGGAGTGATAGAAGCTGCTTTAATTTTTTTCAATTCCTGTTTAAGTTTGCAGAGCTGCTCCTTAATACTAGCAAGTTGAAGACAGATGGGGCAAGCCTTAAGCTTCCAAATAGTGTGTCTTGGAATTAAAGCACCACAGTGATTGCATAGAATAAAGGTCATCTTGATTGGTTGTGAAGTGACTTGATTTGAGTAGTCCTGATTATTTGGGTCTCTATATATGAACAGTGGGGTGGGTGGGACTATCAGTCTTACCCTTAGTCCAATGAAGGAAAGAGGAAATAAGTTTGAACAAAGGAAAGAGAAGGGTTTATTTTTTATGTGTTTTTTAAAGTAAAAACAGGGAGGAGGAGAAGATAAATTAAGCAGATATAATGCTGAAAAACAGTGAAAAGAGCAGATTATGAAATGCTGAGTAACTTAGCTTTTAGAAGTTCACAGAGCAGACTTGTTCACAGCACTGTCCCAAAGATAATGCAGTTAACCTTAGTAGTAAATCAGAGCCCCTCCCTTCTCCACCTAATCAGCAGACACAGTGGTTGAAAACTAGTAAGTCAGAATTACAGGCTCTATATCACCCTAAAACACAGGATTTTAAACAAAAATGCAGGCTCTATACCAAATCAGTGACTACCCTAAATACAGGATTTATAACAGGATTTTCCCTACTTTAGTCACCCTGTGCCATAGGCACCAGGATTTAATTAGAGTTAATATAAGTTTTACCCTTATTCTTATGAAGAAGAAGAGGAAATAAGATTTAACAGAGGAAAGAGAAGGGTTTATTTTTTTGTGCTTTTTTAAGTAAGAAACAGGGAGGAGGAGAAGAGAAATTACATTACATATAATGCTGAAAAACAGTGAAAAGAGCAGAATATGAAATGCTGAGTAGCTTAGCTTTTAGAAGTTCACAGCATATGGCTCCAGAGCATGGGTAGATCACACTTATGTAGGGTTACCATATGACTCCAGAGTATGGGTAGATCATACTTATGTAGGTTTACCATATGACTCCAGGAAAAGGAGGACAGATTGAGACATCTGGCTTTTACTTCCTTTGCTTTCAGTGGAGTAAAACCCAGATGTTTCAATCTGTCCTCCTTTTTCTGGATCCAAATGGTAATCCTACACTTATGCACTTATATAAGTTATACACAAATGTCAGACATTTAGGCACAATCCTTACATCAGATCTATGACTGGTGTAAATACTTAAGCTTACATTATAGGCACACATTTCAGTTATTAAGAAAAATAAGCACCTATTGTTCTTTCTCCATAGGCACTCTTCTGGTGTCTAAATACAGGACCATGCAGCCTTGACCTACAAGTTGATAAGATCCATGCTATAAAGGGTGGGGAACAGGGTAGTTTGGGGAGAGGGGTGAGGAGGTGGGTCGAGTTAATCAGGAATTATTTTTGGGTGGGTAGAAAATGGGGGAAATTATAGAAAGGTGATGGGTGGGGATAATAAGGGACTGGTGGTGTGTATGTAGGTGTGGGGGAAGGGAGTTGCATTAATTTTCCCATCCCTTCTACCTCTCTCACTATGATATTCCCCACTGTAAACGCTAACTCAATCTCTCAGGTAACTCCAATTTTCATGTATTCTTTACCCATGGAACTCCAATTAGTATGTAACTTTTCTTATTTATGCTTCCTGTTATTTGCTGACTGTCCAGCCTTCTTCCAATGTAAACCGCCTAGAAGTCGCTTGACTATGGTGGTTAGAAAAATAAAGTTATTATTATTATTTTTGCATGGTTTGTGTCTAGGGTTGGTAGGGGGGGGGGGGTTTATGAGGGAAAGGGGGGTTGCAGCTTAACTGATGGAGAAAATGGAGGTGTTGGATATAGTTGCAACCTTGGTGAAAAAGGGAATTATGAAGAAAGGCCAAAGGAACATTGGAGTACATGTGTGGTCGTGTCAGGTGGTTGTGTCCTTAGTTACAATGGACATGTTTAAAGTTTGGGTTGGTGATGAAACTTATGATGTACTGACAAGGGTTTGACACTTATTAGCTTTGAATGGAAGTTGATGAAAGGCTGCTATGAAAATGGGATTTGCAGAGTTATATTTGTTATTCAAATAAATTTTGGAGTTCTGAGTTCAGACTTGTTAAATAAAGTTTTGGTCCAATTTCTGTCACATAACAGAGTGATATGATGTTGTTCATTGGTTGTGTGTGATTAAGAGTGCTAAGCATGGGGAGTTCAAGTGCTGATGTTCACCCCTTAAAGCTAGGAGAAGTGCATTATTTTTTAAATGCAAGGTTATTGCTTTGTTCTGAAAAGGTTTTAATATTCATGCCTGGGAAGTTATGGAAGCAACATTGCTATAGCAGTGCTCACAATGAAACTTAAAACTCAGCCTAAAGTAGGAGTTAATATATTCAGGTGTGACAGCTCCAGGTAGTAAATAAAATACCTGCATATTTGAGTGAACCAGTCTTTGTAAACATATCTGCAGGCAGAGTGGAGGGTTACACTGGAAGATTTGTGAAATTCTTTTTCCTTCTGAATTCTTCAATTCCATCTTTTAGGCTAGTGAAATACATTTTTAAGCCAAATATATATTTTAAGGACAGCTTCTGTTCACGATGTCCTACTTGTGCTCCAGCTGACAAATAGATTTTAGGAAAATTAGGATGATAATGCTCATACTGTTTGTCATATTAGCTACCTTCTTTTCTTTATAAAAGTAGAAGGTACATAACATGGGGGTCAATGATTCTGTATTGCAGTGGTCTTTATTGCAAAGTCTGCGAGCCAATAGCCGTCCATGGAGACCTCTTGGGTGACCTGTGCAGCCTGTCTGGAATTACATCCCCCCCTGTGGGACACGGGACTTTCTCACTCTACTTGTTCCCAGCAGTAATGAACTCTCACTCTTTGGGCCACATGCAGCATAAGTGAAGTGAACATGCTGCCTTTGGAGGCCCTGAAAGCTTTCCCTCTGCCACAGCTTGCTGTCCCTTTGTAGGCGGGAAGCAGTAGCAGAGGGAAAGCTTACAGAGCTCCTGAAGGCAGTGTGTTTGCTTCACTCAAATTGCCTATGACCGCGGCCCAAATAGTGACAGTATATTGCTGCTGGGAACAAGAAGAATGAGAAAGTACTGGATTTCACAGAGGGAAATTGCAAGGGGGGGGGGAAGTTGTTAGTAAAGAGATGCTGCATAGCAGGGATGGGGAGGAAAGGGAAAGAAAGATACTACAGGGATGGGGGGAGGGGGGAGGAGAGATGTCAGACCACTGGAAGAGGAAGGGGAGGGAAAGAAACAGATGCTGGACCAGAAAAAGAAAGGAAGGAGAAGATATAAATTCCAGACAGGTAGGTAGGAGGAAAGGGCAGATAGATGCTAGACCATGGTAGTGGAGAGAAAGGAAGTGAAGGAGAGGAGAGAGATAGACCATAGGAGGGAGGAAGGTAGAAGACAGATATGTCAGACCACATGAGGGGAAGAGAGAGGGAGGGGATACTGTAGAGAAATGGGAGAGGTAGAAAAGGGAAGAGAGATGGAAAAAATGTTGTTTATGATAGATGCTTTCACCAAGATATGTATCAAACTCAGTATATATCCCAAACCCATCACTGCCAGTATATAATCCCCAGCTCCTCAGAAGTACCACCTGGGCTCAAAAGTTTTCACTGCCCTAAGCTTTATGTACTACTTCCTCATTGGAGCCATTATTGATTTATTAATGACAAACTTTAATTTATAATTTTTTTAAAACTTATTTAACAACCGTTCTAGCAAATTTCAAGGGTACTTAGCTTTTAATTGTGGTTTTCAGTTCAGGGAAATAGGAGCCAACATGTTTCACCTACAAAAGGTTTTTTCAAGGCTTATCATCCCTTAGCAAGCTTCACACCGACATATCGGACCACTGAATGAGGAGCTGGGGATTATATCCTGGATGTGAAGAGTTTGGGATATATACTGAGTTTGGTACATATCTTGGTGAGAGTTTGATTGGTGATCCTCACAAGAACATTTATACAAAAATCAAGTGCCGTTTAGATAATTGTTTATGATAGATGTGCATAAAGGAGAAGAAATAGGGAGGAGATGGTATACATAGATGGAGGGAAGGGGAAAGGAAAGAGATGGTACACATGGATGGATGCGAAGGGAAGACATGGAAAAGTAGATAGATTTGAGAAGGAAACAGAAATATAGAAGAAAGTTGAATGTTAAAAGTTAATGTCAAAAATAGATGTAGTCTTCAAAATTATTCTTTAATTTTATTTCAGATTTTATTTGGAGATCTCAGCAATATCACCCACAAGCGATTCAAACTTTTTCTTTTACTGGGGATTTATACATGTTCCCTTCACCGATCATGAATTCACTTTAAAAAGGCAGTATGCAAACACTTAGGGGCTAATTCTGTATAGAATGCTGGTCTCGGTGGGCATCTAAGAAGCAGCTGAGAATCATGTACCAACCTAACTCCCAGATTCTCTACTTTAGTTTTAGTTTTATTAAAACTTGATATATTGCTTGTTCTTATGACAGGTTTAACAATTTACACCATTAGAAACATAGAAAGATGACGGCAGAAAAGGGCTACAGCCCATCAAGTCTGCCCACTCTACTGACCCACCCCATTAAGTCTGAGTGCTGCTCGACCCACGTAGGGATCCCACGTGGATGTCCCATTTATTCTTAAAGTCGAGCACGCTTGTGGCCTTGATTACCTGCACCGGAAGTTTGTTCCAGTAATCTACCACTCTTTCTGTGAAGAAATACTTCCTGGTGTCGCCACTAAATTTCCCTCCTCTGAGTTTGAGCGGGTGCTCCCTTGTGACTGAGGGTCCCTTGGGAAGGAATATATCGTTTTCTACCTCGACACGACCTGTGACGTACTTAAAAGTCTCAATCATGTCACCCCTTTCCCTGCGCTCCTCTAGAGAGTAGAGCTGCAATTTGCCCAGTCTTTCCTCGTATGAGAGACCCTTGAGTCCGGAGACCTTCCTAGTGGCCATTCGCTGGACCGACTCAGCTCGAAGCACATCTTTACGGTAATGTGGCCTCCAGAATTGCACACTGTACTCCAGATGAGGTCTCACCATGGTTCTAGACAGTGGCATTATGACTTCAGGTTTGCGGCTGACGAAGCTTCTTTGATACATCCCATCATTTGCCTTGCCTTGGATGAGGCCTTCTCCACTTGTTTGGCAGCCTTCATGTCTGTACTGATGATCACTCCCAAGTCCCGTTCTTCTGAAGTACTAGCTAGTGTTTCTCCATTCAAGGTGTATGTTTTGCATGGATTTCTGCTGCCGAGATGCATGACCTTACACTTCTTAGCGTTGAAGCCCAGCTGCCATGTCAAGGAACAGTTTTCCAACTTGATCAGATCCTGCGTCATACCATCAGTGAGATTGCTTCCACCCACTATATTACACAGTTTGGCGTCATCGGCGAACAGCGCTACTTTACCCTGAAGCCCTCGGGTCAAGTCCCTTATGAATATGTTAAAAAGGGATGGTCCCAGGACTGAGTCCTGCGGCACTCCGCTAGTCACCTCCGATGTCTCAGAGAGGGTGCCATTGACCACCACTTTCTGAAGTCTTCCACTCAGCCAATCGTTGACCCATGCCGTTAGTTTCTCACCTAACCCCATCGATTTCATCTTGTTTAATAGTCTACGGTGTGGGACACTGTCAAAAGCTTTACTGAAAACCAAGTATACTATGTCCAGAGACTCTCCCGAGTCCAGCTTTCCTGTCGCCCAATCAAAGAAGCTGATGAGATTGGACTGGCATGACCTGCCCCTAGTGAATCCATGTTGACAGGGATCCCTCAGATTCCCCTCATCCAATATCGTGTCTAATTTCCCTTTAAGTAGAGTTTCCATGAGTTTACACACTATTGATGTGAGACTTACTGGTCTGTAATTTGCGGCCTCCGCTCTGCAACCCTTTTTGTGCAGAGGAACCACGTTGGCAGTTTTCCAGTCCAGGGGGACTCTCCCCATACTTAGGGAGAGATTGAAGAGTATTGCTAACAGTTCCGCCAAAACATCGCATAGCTCTCTGAGCACTCTTGGGTGCAGATTGTCCGGTCCCATGGCTTTGTTCACCTTGAGTCTCGACAGTTCTTTGTAAACATCAGCTGGTATGAACTCAAACTTCTGAAATGGGTCTTCCATGCTTTGCTTTGCTGCTAGCCGAGACCCGTGCCCTGGTGCCTCGCAGGTAAAGACTGAACAGAAGTAATCATTCAGTAGTTTGGCTTTATCGGAATCTGTTTCTACATAATTCCCGTCTGGTGTTCTAAGGCGTACTATCCCGTTTGCGTTCTTTTTCCTGTCGCTAATGTATCTGAAGAAGGATTTGTCCCCTTTCTTAATGTTCTTCGCTAGAGTTTCCATACGAATTTTGGCCTCCCTGACTGCTGTTTTGACTGCTGCAGACTTTTTCCAGTATTCAATGTTTGCTTCTTTTTCCCCCGTGCGTTTGTATGAGAGAAATGCTCTTTTCTTCTCCTTGACAAGGTACGATACCTCATCATAGAAACATAGAAACATAGAAATAGACGGCAGATAAGGGCCCACGGCCCATCTAGTCTGCCCACCCTAATGTCCCTCCCCTACCTTTGCCCTGTGAATAGATCCCATGTGCCGATCCCATTTGGCCTTAAAATCAGGCACGCTGCTGGCCTCAATCACCTGTAGTGGAAGACTATTCCAGCGATCAACCACTCTTTCAGTGAAAAATAATTTCCTGGTGTCACCTCGTAGTTTCATCTGTGAACCATTGGGGTTTCTTTTTTCTTTGTTGTTTGGTTACCGATTTTATGTAGTGGATAGTTGCCTCATGAAGGATCGATTTCAAGGTTGACCACATAGCTTCCACATTAGTAGTTACTTCCTGAACCTGCAGCATCTGATAGTCGAAATCTCCCATGCGTGCGAAGTCAGTGCCCCGGAAATTGAGTACCTTTGTTTTTGTTTGATCTAGGGAAGCCTTTCTTAAGGTTAAACCATACCATGTTGTGGTCACTGGTGGCTAGCGTCTCTCCCACCGAGACCTCTGAGACGCTTTCCCCGTTCATAAGTACCAGGTCCAGGATGGCCTGGGCCCTAGTGGGCTCTAGTACCATTTGTTTGAGCCGTACTCCCTTCATGGACGTTAATATCCTCCTGCTATCACAAGTTGTCGCTGATAGTGTGTTCCAGTCTACATCAGGCATGTTGAAGTCTCCTAATAGTACAGCCTCCCCCCGTAAGGTGATATTCTCAATGTCTTCAATTAATTCTGCGTCCTTGTTTTCCAATTGTCTTGGAGGTCTGTATATCACACCAAGGTACAGGCATTTTTCTCCGCCTCTGGCCAGGTTTACCCAGATAGATTCCCCAGTATACTTGACATCCGTGATCCTGGTTGTCTTAATGTTCTCTTTGATGTAAAGTGCTACCCCACCTCCTAACTTACCCTCTCTGTCTTGTCGAATCAGGTTGTACCCTGGTATAGTTATATCCCACCCATGAGAGTCTGTGAACCATGTTTCGGATATTGCTACTATGTCTAGGTCTGCATTAACTATTTCTGTTTCTAGTTGTAGAAATGTATTCCCTAGGCTGTGTGCATTAACATACATAGCTCTCCACTCTTTCTGTTTACTAACCTCCTGTAGTGAGCCCCCATTTGAGTCAAGGTGTCTCCTAGCGATTCTTTTGCAATAAAGGTACTTACCTCAGACTTAGAAGCTAGTGTTGGTTCTCCACATCAGGATTGTTACTTACTGCTCCGGTGTAAAAGTGGGTACCCACCCCCGACTTACCTAGTTTAAAGCCCTTCGAAGTAGGCGGGCTAGTCTGTGTCCGAAGACATTCTTACCTCTGTTGGTCAGGTGGAGTCCGTCTGGTCCCTGTAGTCCCTGCAGTGTCTCTCCGTGATTCAGGAATCCGAAGTTCATCTCCTGGCACCATCGTTGTAGCCACTCATTCGTCTTCAGGATGAGTTCGTCCCTGTCCCTTCCTCTGCCCCTAACAGGAAGAATGGAAGAGAATACTACCTGTGCTCCTATCTGCTTCAGCCTCTTTCCCAGAGCGCCAAAGTCTCTAGCTATGTCCTCCAGGGTGTTCTTGGCAGTGTCATTCGTTCCGACGTGGATGAGCAGCATGGGGAAGTGGTCCTGGGGCCTGAGAAGTCTATCGAGACAGGTGGTCACATCTCTTATTCTGGCTCCGGGTAGACAGCAGACCTCCCTCGACTGCATATCCGGTCTGCATATTGGTCCCTCGGTGCCCCTCAACATGGAGTCCCCAATGGCTATTACTCTACACTTCTTTTGAGGGTGTCGATCCATCGTCCCCGGAGATGGAGATATGCGTTGATCCTGGTCCATCTCCACGTCGGTAGTCAGTTCCTGCAGGACCTGGAATCTGTTCTTTAGGCTCAGCTGTGGAGTTGATGTGGAGCTGCCCTGTTGAGAGAAAGAGAGAGAAGGTGAGTATATTGTAAATGGGGGGGGGGGTCTCCTAAGTTTACCTGTGGAGGAGGTCACTAATTGCCAGGAGTCAGTGTCCCCATCTATCTCCTGAACTGCAACAGTTGGTTTCTTTGTCGGTGGCCCTGGAGTCATCATGGGAGATCCGTCACGGGCCCGTTCTGTGACTTGGGATAGTTCCTGCACTATCCCATCAATGTAGTCCTCATCCTCTCTAATGCCTCTCAGACGTTTCACCTCCTCCCTGAGGTTTCTTAGTTCCTGCATGATGTCTTCATCCCTCTGATCGACCTCCTCCGTCTGTGTAGAGGCCGTAATGTACTGCTGTGGGATGGCCTTGGTCTGCACGGAGACGTCCATTCTCGGGGCTGTGTTCTCCTCTGTCTGCGCGTAGGCTGAGTTCAACTCCCGGATCACCTCAGTGCAGGGAATGCCAATCTTGCTTGTAGGCTTCATACTCCTTGTCCGCCCATTGAAATACAATGGCATACATGGAAAGAAACTCCAACAATAGGATAGACCTAAACTAAGAATCAACCTTAGCATTTACATACTCATACATAAATAATTTTCTGATGTCTGTTTTTACAGAATCCCAATGAAGAAAGAGCCTATTTCCATAATTCAATACATATGAATTATTTCTGCCACAAAAATCTTCTCCAAATACATAGTTTTAAAAGCCTTAAAATTCCCCTCCAATCTCAATTCCCATGATAATTGATTCCATAATCTTAACGCCATGAAATAAAAAGCTTTATTTCTGGTTGATGCCCATTTTGCCCTTTTTACTAAAGGGAGAACTATTCTATTATCTTGGAACTAGTGTTTAAGCCCGTTCCATTAACGGGTGCTAGAATTTATGTCTGTCTTTCTTTCTGTCTCCCTGCCCCTGTCTCTTTCTTCCTTTCTTTCTGTCTCTCTTTCTTTCTTTTTGTCTGTCTCTCTCCCTGCCTGCTGTCTGCCTTTCTTTCTGTCTGTCTCTCTCCCTGGACCCCCTGTCTGTCTGTCTGTCTTTCTGTCTTTCTCCCTAGGGGAGTTGCCACCATGGTCACCGTCTCTGTGCGTCCGTGCTTAAGGTGCCTCCACATGTGCAGTAGAAGGAGCCAGCGTCACCAAGGGAGGGTGATGGGGAATCCGCCACTGGCTCCTTCTACTGCACATGTGGGGTCACGGCACCATGGAGGCACAGAGCCATGAAGATTGAAGTATGCATGCGTGCTAAGGATATTATTATAGCGGATGATCTAAGAGTTCTAATTGGTGTATAAGGTATAGTTAAAGCAGATAAAAAATATGTTTATTGTAAAAAGAAAACTCTATGAATTAAACTTAGGGCTCCTTTTACTAAGCTGTGTTCGGGCTTTAACGCAAGGAATATCGCGCTCTACAATGCCGCTAGACGCTAATGCCAGAATTGAGCTGGTGTTAGTTCTAGCTGCGTAGCATGTGATTAGCGCGCACTAATCTGCTGCGTGTGCTAAAAACACTAGCACACCTTAGTAAAAGGAGCCCTTAGAGTTTTAAACTGAATCCTATACTGAATTGGTAACCAATGTTACTGTAAAAACAATGAGATAACTCTATCATGCTTCTTTTTATATCCAAGTAATTTAATTGCAATATTTTGAATTGTTTACAATCTTTGAGACTAGATTTTGAAAGACCTATGTGTATACCGGTAATATTGCAGTACTCCAATTTTGATATTACAAATGCATGAATGAGTATGGAAATTACATTCCTGAAATAGACTTCTTACCACCCGTAACATTCTCAATAAACAAAAACAGGATTTTATTATATTTTAAATTTGATCTTCAAAGGTTAAATGATGATAATCAACCATAATTCCAAGATATTTAAAAGTCTGCACTGCTGATATTTTTCCCTAGTAAGAATAGGTCTACCTGAGGTTGAGGGTAATGCCCAGTTATCCAATTGTGAAGTACATTTTTCTATACTTAGAATCATAGACAATGAGTGGAAAACTCATAAAAAATCCAGTAGCAAACATGGCCATTTTCTAAACTGCAAGATGTCTATCTTGGGTTGTTTGTTTTTCCCAAAAAATGTGCTTTGTGCATCTATCCTCTGTGTGTCTATATTTTTGAACCATTTTTGAAAAAAATGAACACATCTAAATGAAAAACATACAAAACAAGCAATTGGGATGTAGGAGGGGCCAGCATTTATACTAGGCTGGCCTTATAGGAATCCCAGCAGATTAGTGGGGCACTATTGGTGGCATTGTAGTAAACTTCACATAAAAGATGCATGGTACTTATCTCGCTATAACCCTCTTATGGCGAACCCTCCAAAACCTACTGGCCACAATTGTACACCACTTTAATAACCCTTATGTCTGCAGGTGTCACATAACATTTTTATTTATTTATTTAAAACATTTTTAATCGCCTTTATCCAAGGCAGCTTACAAATTTCCACACAAATAAAATAGCAAAAAACATACATGAAATAGAGAAAAATACAGAGTTACAATAGTCTATCTGCATAGCCACAGCATGACTGCATTCAAACTATTCTTAAGTACCATCATTCTTCAATTTAATAAACCATTTAGGATTAATTTTAGTTTTTGGTGGGCAACTGTATGTGCAACATATAAATATGAAAAGATTATGGCAGAGCGTTTAGGGTTTGTTAAATCCTTTAAGGGGATTTGGGGTCCATTAACTAATTTTGTCACATTATAATTAAAGTGATTCCTTTTTCTTTATGTTAGATTCCTTTGCACATCCAGGGTGGGTGGGAGGGTGGGGGGGTGTATTATTTATTTAGAAGTATAAATTTCATAATATTCTATAATATTGATGAGTATAATATAATATCATTACTGTTATAGGTTAAGAAGGGATTTAAAATTTTTATTGTAATATTTCTGATGTTAATAGTGTATTTTCATATAGTTTTTTTTTTTCGATTTTTCAAATGTATACATTGTCAAGTTCAAAATATCAATAAAGAAATTTAAAAAAAAAACATAACTCAACCATTGTTATATATTCATTTTTTAAATGAATATATAATAATCTTGAACAAACAGGTAGGTTATAAGCAACTCTCTATATTGCAGGAGATTTCTACAAAGACGTAGCATTCCTGACAAGACATTCCACATCAGTTGACCGGCTAGAGAGAAGCAAAAACTCTTTGTTCGTACATACCGGATATTATTGACTCTCTTTGTGTCCGGCAATAGATGATTCTCAGATTTCAGCTTCTGCGAAGGAATATATAGCATTAAACATTTTTCCAAACAATATGGTAGAAAATCATAACTACCCTGATGTATGAGTTTCAAAACCTTGAATTTAATGTGAAACGCAACCAATGCAATTTCTTCAAAATAGGAGAGATATGATCATATCGAGCAACTCCCATAAGCAGTCGTGCAGCAGAGTTTTGTATCATTTGGAGCGCTTTGATATGCATCTGTGGTGAACCTAGATGGATACCATTACAATAATCCACCTTTTATAATACCAACGCTTGAAGTACTTGCCAAAAATCACAATTTGAGATTACATCCTTCAAATGAAACAATTTATGCATGGTAAAGTAAGCTAATTGAACTACTTTCAGAATTTGAGCTTTAAATATTAGGTGTACATCAATTGTTATGTAGGTAGAGATTTGGGTGGAATTTGGAAGGGTCGCAAATTCTACCATAAATATGGGATATGAGCCTAAGTCCTCATTTCTACACTGCCTGCTAGGCTACTCCAGGAACCTTCTTGTTGATCTACTAAGACTGGCCATAGCATCTGAAGCTGTCAGACTCACATCTTTAGGGGGAGAGGGGGGTGAATGGGACAACTGGGGGAATATGTAAGGGGTATGTTTACATCCCTTTAGTGGCCATCTGGTCAGTTTAGGTATTTTTATATGTGTTCATTATTAAAACAGGTCTAGCTCCAGATGTCCAAACTGTAGCCCTGATGTATTCTTAAATGTTTGATTATGGCAGAAAAACATCCCATAGCAAGCTTTTTTTATTAACAGTAATTTTTCTGGCTAAATATACAAGTAAACCATGAAACAACCACAACCACAATAATTTTTAGACTTCAGCGGTGATATCCAGGATTTCTGAAAACATTCATTCAGGGATTTACTCTCCTCATTCTTAATCGGTCTCAAGAATTGTATAGATAATATCTTTAGAACTTTAATTTCCTTTTATATAGTATCAGAGATTTATAAAAAAAAAAATTAAATTGATCTCATTAGGCCAAATCAAATTCAATGAATTCATATTCTCATATGCAGATAACATTCTCCTACTCATCCCAATTAATCGTGACACTAACGACACAATGCTGATAGTATCAAATGGAATAGACAAAAAACAGACCTGGGCTGCATCAAACAAACTCAAACTAAACGTGACAAAACTAAAGTTCTATGCTTTCATAACACTGTACACATGGTTCCCAATATTATAATTCTAACATCAGGATCCACAATGAATATCAACAAAATGCCCAAGGTCCTAGAAGTTATACTCAACTCCACTCTATCATATGAATTTCAAGTATCCCTCCTAAAGAAGAAAACTTCTACTGTACCTTGAGTACTGGGTGGATCTCAAAAAAGATATAGGGCTCCTTTTACGAAGCCGCGTTAGTGACTATATCGCACGCACCTTTTTAGCGCGCGCTAACCCCTGCGCTAGCCGAAAAACTACCTTCTGCTCAAGAGGAGGCAGTAGCGTCTAGCGCGGCCGGCAAATTAGCGCACGCTATTATGCGCGTTAAATTGCTAACGCGGCTTCATAAAAGGAGCCCATAGTGGAATTAGAAGACAAATTCAGAGCAGGAAGACATAAATAATAAAAGGAGTAGAACACCTCCATTATGAAGAAAAGCCTGGAGAAAAGATGCCTGAAGGGTGATAGAAAGAAGTTTATAAACTCAGGAGTGAAATGGATTGGTTAAACAGAAAACAGTTGTTTAACCTTTCAAACACCACTAAAATACTCCATAAAATTAATGACCAATAGAGTGAGAACAAGTACAGTTTAAAAAGATTATTTTATCATGTAGCATATAATTAAGCTATGAAATCTGTTGTCAGAGAAGGTGGTCAAGACACTGCAACCCCGTCAGAGCTACATTTCAGAGATGGGATGTTACACTTTTAGGGAAGGAATGGGGGGAGGGGGTAGACATGCAGTATTAGAGAAAGAAGGGGAGAGAAGTGAGGTGGTACTTTTAAGGAGAGAAGAGGAGAGCTATACTGCTGTGAGAAAGAGAAGATGGGAGATGCTGTACTACTGGGGAGAAGGGCTGAGGGGAGATGCTGCACTGATCCTTTTTCAAGAGTGCTGTATTAATGCAAATGCTTATACTGTCACAGCTGGATTACTGCAACTCCCACTATGTGGGTCTAAACTCCACACACCTGAACAAACCACAGATGATACATAACAGGGCTATCGGACTAATATTCAAACTCAAAATTTTGACTGTCTCGCCTTACTATAAGAACTTACACTGGCTACATATAAAAAAAATCATAGAACCTTCAAACTATCCTGTATAATGTTTCAAATTCTATATGCAAAAACAACTGAGCTGCTCATAAACTGAATCAGCAATTCCTGGCCAACATCAACCAGAAAACTGAAATTGCTTCAACTACTCTTCCCATCTTCCAAAGGAGTTGCATACAAATGCATATTAAACTTGCTTTTCACTTATCTTGGCACCAAAACCTGCAACAACCTCCTGACTGACAGGATGGAGACAGACTACAATAGTACCCCCCCAAAAAAAATAAATAAATAAAATTAAAACTCTCTTCTTTGGGAGCATACACATTATGGACAACTATCTCAATATACCTAGTATCACTAAATCCCATACTTAACATGTGTTATTGAACCTCAGTTCATCCATTCCCCATTACTCCATTCATAAATTGGTTCTCTTCAAACTGCTATAATATAATGTAGCGTATACATTCTATGATTCCTTATATTGTAATTCATCTTGAACCTAATTAGGCATAGAAATACTGGATTAGATTAGACTAGTGTAAACCCTGCCACATGCTTAGTGTTACATTGGAGTAGCCTTTTTACTAGGTAAGCTGCCTGACCCAAGCTCACGAGTCCTTCCTGCTTGTGCCATTCGACCAGTGTCATGCCTGCTTCTCTAAGATCTCAATTGGTTTATCCTTCAGCTATGGAGGTGATTCTATAGGAGGTTTAATTTTAGAAAAGTTATGTACTGGGAAGGGACACACAATTGGCTTTTCCTTTCATTTAAGAGCTAAAGATAGTTCTATACATACACATGATTCATCACAATCATCTTGTGGTGACCACCACCACCATATATTATGCATTTCATTCTGATAATCTAGTAATATACACATTTGCTTCATTTCATAGATCACAAATGTCTGTAAAGGAAGGAATTACAATATGTGCCAAAACATTTGAATTTCATTTTTATTGCCTATACTACAAATATAGTTTTCTTTTCTTAAGAGTGAAAGTTTTAGCAAGTTTGTATAAATTAATAAAAATCCTGAGTTGGGTAAAGACAATCTAGCTTTGAATGAGCATCCTATTGATCTTGCAGGTGAATCTACTGTGAATATTATAAGCCAAACCAACTTCACTACTTCAAACAGAATTGGAGGTACCTGTAGAGAGTTTCACTGGCAGAAAGGCTTTCACTAAAGCCAGAAGAGCAGAGGTGAGGATAAAAAATTGCTTAATTAACATTTCTGATGTATTGTAGGTTGAGTGATTTAAGATAGCTTAAACAATCCCAGATGTATTCAAGGGGATTTTTTTTTTCATATATTTTCAGATTTTATCACTTTTAGTTTAATTGGCCTATCAACGTGTAGCATATTTTCATATTTTCATATGCACATTCATATTTATTTACAATATGCATGTTTCAATTACATCTCATTAGAATTTCTGATTAAAAGCTTTTTATGGAAGCTTTTAGCGTGGATAATAAGTAGAGGTTGAGAAGATAAACAAATGCAAAATGGGCTGTTATGAAATTTTGTTTTTTTGTGTGTTTGTGTTTTATAACAGTGGTTCCCAACCCTGTCCTGGAGGACCACCAGGCCAATCGAGTTTTCAGGCTAGCCTTAATAAATATGCATGAGAGAGATTTGCATATAATGGAAGTGACAGGCATGCAAATCTGCTCCATGCATATTCATTAGTGCTAGCCTGAAAACCTGATTGGCCTGGTGGTCCTCCAGGACAGGGTTGGGAACTACTGTTTTATAATATTGTAGGTTTTTCTTTTTGGAACCCACTTAGATGTAGGTGGGCTACAAACTTTATAAATAAATAAATAAAATGCATTAAGCAGTTAAAATGTGAATTAGCACAAATTAACTATAAGCACACAAGTGTAGTAACTGTAACTGCACTGCCATGACAACACATATTAATCCACACAGTGACAGAATGCTGTTTTAGGAAATAGGAACTGGGTGGTTTATTGGTGGAGAACAAACATAGTACCATGTACTGAACTTTACAGTTGGTACATGGTACTCATTCACAAAGTTTAATAAAATATGAAAAAACCCTACTCAGTTGCTGTGGCTCAGAGCAAGTGGACATGTTTGATGCACAATCTTGACATCATCAATGTGCACCTAGATGGAAGAATGCCACTAAAAATTAATAGGAACCCCTGTCTAAATAAAAGCTCCTGTAGCTCAGTGGTTAAAGGCACTTCTTCCATCTTCTACAGGTCATGGGTTCAAATCCCTCCTTCCCCGCCAGTACCTCAACAGTATGGGTTGTGTACTCTGCTATATACATTTGCACTCTGTTGTTTCCAGGATACAGAGGGAAACTTATTTTTTTCCCTGAGATGGCTATGTTCTCCTAAGATATCATCTCACATGACAGGAACCCCTGCCTAAAAGAAACCTCCGGTGGCTCAGTAGTTAAAGGCACTTCTTTCATCTTCCCAAGATGGTGGGTTCATATCCCTAGTATGGTCAGCAACCCCAGCACTTATTCCTATCCTTTTAGTGACAATCTGCCATCTAGGTGCATATTGATTAGTCAAGATTGTGCATCAAACATGTCCAGTTGCTCTGAACCACAGCCGTTGTGAGTAAGGATTCTCTTATTTTCTTAGCCTTTTGGAAATGAGGTTTAGTATGCTATATATATTTCATATGCTTTGCTTGAATAATGCATTATTAAACATCTTTTGACCTTAATATCAAACTGGAGTCCTCTATACCACCAAAAAGAAAAGCCCCGTTCACCTATATGCAGATACCGCCGGCATGCCTAAGTGACGCCTGAGTCACATCCACCTAACTTGCACCCAATTAACGTTCCAAAGTAGACCTGGTTTTGCAAAGGAGTCCTCTTTACACCCAAAAAATTAGAAGATTTAGTATGAGATCTATATATATTGTATATATAGATATTTATTTATTTCATGTGCTTTGATTGAGGAACACAGAGGCCAAGGGTGTTTTTTAGAAAGCAGCAGAGGAATTGGACAAATATTGAAGGTACACGTTTTGTTTAGCCTAGAGAAATGACTTCTTGTGAATCAAGAGGATATAAGCTTGGCTTTGGAATCGGCATGTGGTTTAATGGCTGAGTGTGTGGCCCAGTGGTAAGAGCCTCTGTGCTGGATGACTAGGCTTTCCTATGCCAGGCTGCCAGGTGATGATGGTCTGGAGGCTGAATTTTAAAGGTATGATTAATATTTTTATGGGGGGGGGGAGTCAGTGATCACTGGGGTAGTGTGTGGGGGTCTGTTTTATGTGTTTGCAGTGCTTATCTGGTGATCCTGTGCTGTATAACTTTCGGTTATACATGCTGTACGGCCCAAGTCCCCCCCAACTCCCGCCCTCGACACTCCTCCTGAAACGCCCCGTTTAGCTTTGGTCATTCAGCGGCACTATGAAGGCCTAGGTTGTTTAGAAATATGTCCAAATTTGGACAATGTTCGTCCAAGTGCCGACTTAGGATGGTTTTTGGACATTTTTCTCTTTCGATTATGAGCCCCATAGTGAATGACTGACTGTTTTTAAAAGTAAATAAGGTGAGAATAATTTAGTCTAATGCAGACTGCTATGAGAGAAAATGAGAATGCCTTGTAGATTTGCATAGTGGTCAGTTAACCAAGGAGAAATAAAAGGGAACTAAAGCCTCTTATAAGCCAGGCCAAGCTAAAGCCAAGTTAGATCCCTGAGAGCCTGAGAGGAAAGCCAATACCAAACTGTGCAGTACATCCTGTTTAAACAATGACTGACAAAGGCCAGTGATAAAGAATCCAGAACTTGGGAGAGCCTGTGTTTTTGCTGTTTCTAAGTACAAAAGGAAGAAATGTTTGGGGCTTAATTTGAACTGCTATCCTGAGTGTGTGAGATAAGACTATGGGAATACTATTATTTATGGCAAAGATATTACACTAAGTTTGGGGTGCATATGAAGACATCTGCATGAACTCTTTTTTTGCTTTGAAGTTTGTGGAATAAACAAGAAAGTTCAAACTTATTTTGAGTTTACAATCCTACTTGGTCACTCCAGTCCTACTCCAATCCTACTTGGTCACTCCAGTTCCGCTCGGCTGATGCAAAGTGAGGGCTTCTCGCTTCCCTTACTCCCCGCCACAATATTGAATTGCAATAATCCATCTGAGCTAGGATTATTGAATGAACTAACACTGCAAAATGATATTGATGAAATAGTTTGCATTCATTGAGAAGATTCAGGTCTCTATGAAAACATTTCTTAATTAACCCCCTCTTTTACGAAGGCATAGCATGGATTTTAGCACCGGCAGCAGCGGTAACTTCTCTGACGCTCATAGAATTCCTATGAGTGTTGGAGCAGTTACCGTTGCTGCTGGCGTTAAAACCCGCACTATGCCTTCATAAAAGAGGGGGTAAGTTATTTACTTGTTGATGAAAAGATAAAGATGAGTCCAGTATGATTGCTAAGACTCTAGATCTTTCAACTGAGATAGACTCCCTTGAATCTAGTTACACTTTACGTGGAAGATCCATAAGTTCAGGGTCCAACCATAGCAATTTTGTTTTTGTTGGATTTAATTTCATTTGGACTTGAACTGACCAAAGGTATAGTTTGGAAATACATGATCCAATATTAAAGGAAAATTTATTTAGATCTGTATTAACTTCTTGTAATATAAAGATATCTGCATAAGTGAATATACCGTAGATTCATTGGAATTCAATGGAAGCAGGTTAAGTGTAGTCATGCAAATATTAAAAAGTAAAGTAATCCAAGCAAAGAAGTTGTTCCACCAAATTATACTATATATGATCTCAGTCTTAAAAATCCCTTAAGCCAGTATTTTCAACTTCAACATTCAATCTAGAAAAAAATACACCATACTGTAATTTCTAATTGACTACAATAACAGTTTTGGCTGAATCTCCCCCATGTTTTTTCAGCCATCACTTCCACTTTTGGCCTTGATGATTTCTCAAACTCAATAAACAAAATTTAGGGTTTATAGTGAATGTTAACGGACATTAGTGTGTGCTAAATGCTAAGTCCATTGTATATCTATGTGCTTCTAAGAATTTAACACATTCTAAGCGTTAATAAAAGGACCCCTTAGAAGTAAATGCCAGATTCTATAAATGGAACCTAACTTAGTAGGCATCTAGTAAAACGCACCTACCACATGTCAATCAAAGTTAGGTGCCATTTGTAGAATTGTGCCCAGTCGTGCCTAAATAAGCGTGGAGGGGCATAATAATAAAAAAAAAATCTGTCCCCTTTTGGCCTAGGCCCTAAACGTTGAAAGTAGAACATAAGAATTGCTGCTGCTGGGTCAGATCAGTGGTCCATCGTGCCCAGCAGTCCACTCATGTGGCAGCCCCTAGGTCAAAGACCAGTGCTCTAAATGAGCCCAGCCTCACCTGCATACTTTCCAGTTGAGCAGGAACTTGTCCAACTATGTCTTAAATTCCTGTAGGGTATTTTCCCCTACGACAGACTCCGGGAGAGCGTTCCAGTTTTCTACCACTCTCTGGGCTGGTTTGTAAATATTACTTAATTTCTACTTATTTCAACTAGAACATAAGAATTGCCGCTGCTGGGTCACGCGGCGGCCCTCTGGTCAAAGACCAGCGCCCTGAGACGAGCCCTACTTGCGTAAGTACCAGTTCAGCAGGAACTTGTCTAACTTTGTCTTGAATCTCTGGAGGGTGTTTTCTTCTATGACAGACTCCGGAAGAGCATTCCAGTTTTCTAAAACTCTCTGGGTGAAGAACTTCCTTATGTTCGTACGGAATCTATCCCCTTTCAATTTTAGAGAGTGCCCTCTCATTCTCCCTACCTTGGAGAGGGTGAACAACCTGTCTTTATCTACTAATATTCCCTTAAGTATCTTGAATGTTTAGATCATGTCCCCTCTCAATCTCCTCTTTTCGAGAGAGAAGAGGCCCAGTTTCTCTAATCTCTCGCTGTACTGCAACTCCTCCAGCCCCTTAACCATTTTAGTTGCTCTTCTCTGGACCCTTTCGAGTAGTACTGTGTCCTTCTTCATGTATGGTGACCAGTGTTGGATGCAGTATTCCAGGTGAGGGCACACCATTGCCTGGTACAGTGGCATGATAACCCTTTCTGATCTGTTTGTGATCCCCTTTTTTATAATTCCTAGCATTCTGTTTGCCCTTTTCGCCACCGCCATACATTGCGTGGATGGCTTCATCGACTTGTCGATCAGAACTCCAAAGTCTCTTTCCTTGGAGGTCTCTCCAAGTACCGCCCCGGACATCCTGTATTCGTGCATGAGATTTTTGTTACCTACATGCATCACTTTACACTTATCCACGTTGGCAATCATACAAAATACCCCATATGCGTTTTGTGCTGTTCAAAGGTATAATAGCAACATCCTTGCTATCAATCCAAGGCAAGCAGTGGCTTCCCACATGTCTGTCTCAATAGCAGACTATGGACTTTCCTCCTGGAACTTGTCCAAACCTTTTTTTAAACCCAGATATGCTAACCATTGTTACCGCATCCTCTGGCAATGAGTTCCAAAGCTTAACTATTTGTTGAGTGAAAAATATTTCCTCTTATTTGGGTGGCGCATGGGAGTGTCTATGCACTTATAGTATATGTGTAGATTCTAACATTCATCTTCACTCATACTTGTGGGAAATATTTGTTAACATTTACACCAGCCCCTTAATCTGGCGTGATTTCTGCTGTCTACATGTACACATATTCTTTCACACCTAAGCCAGTATTTTATAGAGTCAAGTAGGCATATACTTGACTTTATTAAAATAGATAGGCAAAAATATACTGTACATTAACTAGGCCTAACTTTATAAAATTATCCTCTTGGGTAATATCGATGGCAGCATATATATTATATAGGTGGATGGACTCTGGGCATAATTTGACTGGGGTATTTATCCTCATGGACAATACATAGTATACTATCCCTCTCTTTTATAGGACCTCAATGAGCGTCGGGAGCAGCGTGGGCCATTAAGTGCAGCTCCCTGTGCTAGAAATTGCTATTGCAGTTTCATAAAAGGAGGCCTATAAGTTATATGCATATAACTGATATTTAGGTGCACACTGGCCAGCACTATGGCTGGTGCAAATACTGGTGCAAATACATGTGCACTCATACACCCAGTTATGTTAGTACTGTGTTTAGATCTTCTTTAGAGCAAATAGTTCTCATACATATTCATTGTGGAAATTCTTAAAACAAGGCTGGGATGTGGGCCTTGAAGACTGGATTTGAGGATTCCTGCTTCAGAGAACATGGGACTTATTTTCAAAAAAGAAAAATCCAAGACAGCATAAATCTACACTTGAACATATATATGTATATTTTTTTTATTTTATTTTATTTATTTCTATTTGTTACGTTAACAAATTCCAATAAAATTATTTTTAAAAGAGGGAAAAAAATATAAGAAGAAACTACACTCATAAGTCACCATATATTCCACATTATTGGGGCTGTCTTGTTCCAAAGAAAGCAAAGGAAAATACATTTAAGGAAAACAATCTCAAGTTTTATAATCATGGCAGGCATACAAAAAAACACTTGGACATTTTAATTGCCAAAATCTCCAAGTACCAATTTTTAAAAACAACTCTTTAGACATCTTGCAGGTTATTTTTCTTTCAGTACTTTTGTAAATATTAAGGGGGTGAGATTAGGATGGATTTAGGACTCGGACATTTTGCAGTGA